>NC_069506.1:339277987-339590487 GCF_027579735.1 Bombina bombina
AACTTTTATTAAATAAATTATTCCTATTTAACCCCTTAATGATCACAGCACTTTTCCATTTTCTGTCCGTTTGGGACCAAGGCTATTTTTACATTTTTGCGATGTTTGTGTTTAGCTGTAATTTTCCTCTTACTCATTTACTGTACCCACACATATTATATATTGTTTTTCTCGCCATTAAATGGACTTTCTAAAGATACCATTATTTTCATCATATCTTATAATTTACTATAAAAAAAATATAAAATATGAGGAAAAATTGAAAAAAAATACACTTTTTCTAACTTTGACCCCCAAAATCTGTTACACATCTACAACCACCAAAAAACACCCATGCTAAATAGTTTCTAAATTTTGTCCTGAGTTTAGAAATACCCAATGTTTACATGTTCTTTACTTTTTTTGCAAGTTATAGGGCCATAAATACAAATAGCACTTTGCTATTTCCAAACCATTTTTTTTCAAAATTAGCGCTAGTTACATTAGAACACTAATATCTTTCAAGAATCTCTGAATATCTATTGACATATATATATATTTTTTTAGTAGACATCCCAAAGTATTGATCTAGGCCCATTTTTGTATATTTCATGCCACCATTTCACCGCCAAATGCGATCAAATAAAAAAAATTGTTCACTTTTTCACAAATTTTTTCACAAACTTTAGGTTTCTCACTGAAATTATTTACAAACAGCTTGTGCAATTATGGCACAAATGGTTGTAAATTGTTCTCTGGGATCCCCTTTGTTCAGAAATAGCAGACTTATACTTTACTTGCTTTTTGGTAATTAGAATGCCACTAAATGCCACTGCGCACCACACGTGTATTATGCCCAGCAGTGAAGGGGTTAATTAGGGAGCATGTAGGGAGCTTTTTGGGGTAATTTTAGCTTTAGTGTAGTGTAGTAGACAACCCCAAGTATTGATCTAGGCCCATTTTGGTATATTTCATGCCACCATTTCACCGCCAAATACGATCAAATTAAAAAAAACGTAACATTTTTCACAATTTTAGGTTTCTCACTGAAATCATTTACAAACAGCTTGTGCAGTTATGGCACAAATGGTTGTAAATGCTTCTCTGGGATCCCCTTTGTTCAGAAATAGCAGACATATATGGCTTTGGCGTTGCTTTTTGGTATTTAGAAGGCCGCTAAATGCCGCTGCGCATCACACGTGTATTATAGCTAGCAGTGAAGGGGTTAATTAGGTAGCTTGTAGGGAGCTTGCAGGGTTAATATCACATTTAGAGTAGAGCTCAGCCTCCCACCTGAAACATCAGACCCCCTGATCCCTCCCAAACAGCTCTCTTCCCTCCCCCACCCCACAATTGTCCCTGCCATCTTAAGTACTGGCAGAAAGTCTGCCAGTACTAAAATAAAAGCTATATTTGGTTTTTTTGTGTGTTTTTAAAAAAGCATATTTACATATGCTGCTGTGTACTATCCCCCCTTAGCCCCTAACCTCACTGATCCCCCCCAAACAGCTCTATAACCCTCCCACTCTAACTTAATCTGAGCCATCTTGGGTACTGGCAGCTGTCTGCCAGTACCCAGTTTAGAAGAAAACATGCTTTTTTTTAATTTTTACTAATTTTTTCTGTAGTGCAGCTTCCCCCCACACCAAACCAACACCCCACCCCTCCACGATCTCTTTTTGTGCTTTTGCACAAACAAGATTTGGGCATTTCTTATTAAAGATATTTTCCGTAGTGTAGCGGTTCCCACCCGCTCCCGCCCGTGCACGCGCCCGCCCGCCACCCCCTAACATTCCCGCCCCCGATCCCGCCCCCCTTGACTTCACAGCACACACCGATGGCCGCCCACCCGCCTCCCAAGCCGGCTCCCACCCACCAACGATACCGGCCATCGATGTCCGGTGCAGTGTATTTTTTTTCAATTTTTCCTCATATTTTATATTTTTTTTATAGTAAATTATAAGATATGATGAAAATAATTACACCTACTCTAAGCCCCCTAATAAAATAACAAAGCCCCCCAAAATAAAAAATGCCCTACCCTATTCTAAATTAAAAAAATTCAAAGCTCTTTTACATTACCAGCCCTGAACAGGGCCCTTTGCGGGGCATGCCCCAAAGAATTCAGCTCTTTTGCCTGTAAAAAAAACACATACAATACCCCCCAACATTACAACCCACCACCCACATACCCCTAATCTAACCCAAACCCCCCTTAAATAAAGGGCGTCCCTTCAATTCCGATTGGCTGATAGGATTCTATCAGCCAATCGGAATTAAGGTAGGAAAAATCTGATTGGCTGATGGAATCAGCCAATCAGATTCAAGTTCAATCCAATTGGCTGATCCAATCAGCCAATCAGATTGAGCTCATATTCTATTGGCTGTTCCGATCAGCCAATAGAATGCGAGCTCAATCTGATTGGCTGATTGGATCAGCCAATCGGATTGAACTTGAATTCCATTCCATCAGCCAATCAGATTTTTCCTACCTTAATTCCGATTGGCTGATAGAATCCTATCAGCCAATCGGAATTGAAGGGACAACATCTTGGATGACGTCCCTTAAAGGAGCCTTCATTCGTCGGTAGTCCGTCGGGAAAGAAGGATGTTCCGCGTCGGCGGGATGAAGATTCAAGACCCGGCTTCGATAGAAGACTTCTTCAGCGCCTCTTGGAAGATGACCTCGCCCGGATGGAAGATTTCTTCAGCGCCGCTTGGAGGATCACTTCATCGGATGGAAGATTTCTTCAGCGCCCCTTGGATGATCACTTCTGCCGGTCCGGGTGTCCTCTTCAGTTCCATCGGTGGCTCGGCTGAGTGAAGACAACTAAAGGTAGGATGATCTTCAGGGGATTAGTGTTAGGTTATTTTAAGGGGGGTTTGGGTTAGATTAGGGGTATGTGGGTGGTGGGTTTTAATGTTGGGGGGGTTGTATTTTTCTTTTACAGGCAAAAGAGCTGAACTCTTTGGGGCATGCCCCCACAAAAGGCCCTTTTAAGGGCTGGTAAGGTAAAAGAGCTTTGAACTTTTTTAATGTAGAATAGGGTAGGGCATTTTTTATTTTGGGGGGGTTTGTTATTTTATTAGGGGGCTTAGATTAGGTGTAAGTAGTTTAAAATTGTTGTAATATTTTTTTAAATGTTTGTAACTTATTTTTTTATTTTTTGTAACTTAGCTTTTTTTATTTTTTGTACTTTAGTTAGTTTATGTAATTGTATTAAATTGTAGTTATTTGTAGGTAGTTTATTTAATTTATTTAATGATAGTGTAGTGTTAGGTTTAATTGTAACTTAGGTTAGGATTTTTTTTACAGGTAATTTTGTATTTCTTTTAGCTAGGTAGTTATTAAATAGTTAATAACTATTTAATAACTATTCTAACTAGCTAAAATAAATACAAAGTTACCTGTAAAATAAATATAAATCCTAAGATATCTACAATGTAATTATTAATTATATTGTAGCTATCTTAGGCCTAGATTTGGAGTTCGGCGGTAGCCGTCAAAACCAGCGTTAGAGGCTCCTAACGCTGGTTTTGGCCGCCCGCTGGTATTTGGAGTCAGTGATTAAAGGGTCTAACGCTCACTTTTCAGCCGCGACTTTTCCATACCGCAGATCCCCCTACGCCATTTGCGTAGCCTATCTTTTCAATGGGATCTTTCTAACGCCGGTATTTAGAGTCGTTTCTGAAGTGAGCGTTAGAGCTCTAACGACAAGATTCCAGCCGCCTGAAAATAGCAGGAGTTAAGAGCTTTCTGGCTAACGCCGGTTTATAAAGCTCTTAACTACTGTACCCTAAAGTACACTAACACCCATAAACTACCTATGTACCCCTAAACCGAGGTCCCCCCACATCGCCGCCACTCTATTTAAATTTTTAACCCCTAATCTGCCGACCGCCACCTACGTTATACTTATGTACCCCTAATCTGCTGCTCCTAACCCCGCCGACCCCTATATTATATTTCTTAACCCCTAACTTGCCCCCCACAACGTCGCCGCAAGCTACTCAAAATAATTAACCCCTAATCTTCCGACCGCAAATCGCCGCCACCTACGTTATCCCTATGTACCCCTAATCTGCTACCCCTAACATCGCCGACCCCTATATTATATTTATTAACCCCTAATCTGCCCCCCTCAACGTCGCCGACACCTGCCTACACTTATTAACCCCTAATCTGCCGAGCGGACCTGAGCGCTACTATAATAAAGTTATGAACCCCTCACCCGCCTCACTAACCCTATCATAAATAGTATTAACCCCTAATCTGCCCTCCCTAACATCGCCGACACCTAACTTCAATTATTAACCCCTAATCTGCCGACCGGAGCTCACCGCTATTCTAATAAATGTATTAACCCCTAAAGCTAAGTCTAACCCTAACACTAACACCCCCCTAACTTAAATATAATTTTTATCTAACGAAATAAATTAACTCTTATTAAATAAATGATTCCTATTTAAAGCTAAATACTTACCTGTAAAATAAATCCTAATATAGCTACAATATAAATTATAATTATATTATAGCTATTTTAGGATTAATATTTATTTTACAGGTAACTTTGTAATTATTTTAACCAGGTACAATAGCTATTAAATAGTTAAGAACTATTTAATAGTTACCTAGTTAAAATAATAACAAAATTACCTGTAAAATAAGTCCTAACCTAAGATATAATTAAACCTAACACTACCCTATCAATAAAATAATTAAATAAACTACCTACAATTACCTACAATTAACCTAACACTACATTATCAATAAATTAATTAAACACAATTCCTACAAATAAATACAATTAAATAAACTAGATAAAGTACAAAAAATAAAAAAGATCTAAGTTACAGAAAATAAAAAAATATTTACAAACATAATAAAAATATTACAACAATTTTAAACTAATTACACCTACTCTAAGCCCCCTAATAAAATAACAAAGCCCCCCAAAATAAAAAATTCCCTACCCTATTCTAAATTAAAAAAGTTACAAGCTCTTTTACCTTACCAGCCCTGAACAGGGCCCTTTGCGGGGCATGCCCCAAGAATTTCAGCTCTTTTGCCTGTAAAAGAATAAATACAATACCCCCCCCCAACATTACAACCCACCACCCACATACCCCTAATCTAACCCAAACCCCCCTTAAATAAACCTAACACTAAGCCCCTGAAGATCTTCCTACCTTGTCTTCACCATACCAGGTTCACCGATCCGTCCTGAAGAGCTCCTCCGATGTCCTGATCCAAGCCCAAGCGGGGGCTGAAGAGGTCCATGATCCAGTCAAAGTCTTCATCCAAGCGGGGCAGAAGAGGATCTTCCATCCGATTGAAGTCATCATCCAGGCGGCATCTTCTATGGTCTTCCATCCGGAGCGAAGCGGCAGGATCCTGAAGACCTCCAGCGCGGAACATCCATCCGGACTGACGACTGAACGACGAATGACTGTTCCTTTAAGGGACGTCATCCAAGATGGCGTCCCTCAAATTCCGATTGGCTGATAGGATTCTATCAGCCAATCGGAATTAAGGTATGAATTTTCTGATTGGCTGATGGAATCAGCCAATCAGAATCAAGTTCAATCCGATTGGCTGATCCAATCAGCCAATCAGATTGAGCTCGCATTCTATTGCCTGTTCCGATCAGCCAATAGAATGCGAGCTCAATCTGATTGGCTGATTGGATCAGCCAATCGGATTGAACTTGATTCTGATTGGCTGATTCCATCAGCCAATCAGAATATTCATACCTTAATTCCGATTGGCTGATAGAATCCTATCAGCCAATCGGAATTCGAGGGACGCCATCTTGGATGACGTCCCTTAAAGGAACAGTCATTCGTCGTTCAGTTGTCGGTCCGGATGGATGTTCCGCGCTGGAGGTCTTCAGGATCCTGCCACTTCGCTCCGGATGGAAGAAGATCGAAGATGCCGCTTGGAGAAGATGTTTGCCGGTCCGGATGTCCTCTTCTTGCCGGATAGGAGGAAGACTTTGGAGCCTCTTCTGGACCTCTTCAGCACCGGATTATGGATCGCCAACCCCCGCTTGGGTTGGATGAAGATCTTGGAGCCAGGACGGATCGGTGATACCTGGATGGTGAAGACAAGGTAGGAAGATCTTCAGGGGCTTAGTGTTAGGTTTATTTAAGGGGGGTTTGGGTTAGATTAGGGGTATGTGGGTGGTGGGTTGTAATGTTGGGGGGGGGGGTATTGTATGTTTTTTTTTACAGGCAAAAGAGCTGAACTTCTTGGGGCATGCCCCGCAAAGGGCCCTGTTCAGGGCTGGTAAGAGCTTGTAACTTTTTTAATTTAGAATAGGGTAGGGAATTTTTTATTTTGGGGCTTTGTTATTTTATTAGGGGGCTTAGAGTAGGTGTAATTAGTTTAAAATTGTTGTAATATTTTTCTTATGTTTGTAAATATTTTTTTATTTTCTGTAACTTAGTTCTTTTTTATTTTTTGTACTTTAGCTAGTTTATTTAATTGTATTTATTTGTAGGAATTGTGTTTAATTAATTTATTGATAGTGTAGTGTTAGGTTAATTGTAGGTAATTGTAGGTATTTTATTTAATTAATTTATTGATAGGGTAGTGTTAGGTTTAATTATATCTTAGGTTAGTATTTATTTTACAGGTAAATTTGTTATTATTTTAACTATTTTAACTATTAAATAGTTCTTAACTATTTAATAGCTATTGTACCTGGTTAAAATAATTACAAAGTTACCTGTAAAATAAATATTATGTCACGATTTCCGTTCATCGCCGCCTCACTGCGGCTCCCGGAGCTCTCTGTTGTGTTTACGTCACGTTGCCTAGCAACGTGACGTATTTTCTGAACCTCCCTCTGATGCCGGACCTCTCTCTCATCCTTTAAATCTCGGCGGGAGATATTGTTTGGGGCCCGTTTGTAAAATCCTGTCTTCGGATCTGTGAGTACTCTGTTGATTTTTTCAACTCTTCCTCCTGAGATTTTCCTGTGCCTGAATTCCCTACCATTTCCTAGGAACCTCTCTCTGGATTTGATCTCCCTTGTTTATCTGACATTGCTTGTTTATTTGTTTAAAACCTGCAAGAAGAAGTACTAATCCTTTGTTTGCTAATACCTGCTTAAAAGGACATTATCTTTATTTGTTTCTAATCTGCAATGAAGGAGCATTAATCATTTGTTTGCTAATACCTGCTTAAAAGGACATTATCTTTATTTGTTTCAAATCTGCAAAAAAGGATCTTTAATCATTTGTTTGCTAGTAACCTACTTAAAGGGACATTATCTTATTTTCAAACCTGCAAAGAAGGAGCATTAATCATTTGTTTGCTAGTAACCTGCTTAAAGGCACATTCTCTTATTTGTTGCAAACCTGCAAAGAAGGAGCCTTAAATCATTTGTTTGTTAATCACCTGCTTAAAGGGACATTCTCTTATTTGTTGCAAACCTGCAAAGAAGGAGCCTTAATCATTTGTTTACTAATCACCTGCTTAAAGGGACATTCTCTTATTTGTTGCAAACCTGCAAAGAAGGAGCCTTAATCATTTGTTTACTAATCACCTGCTTAAAGGGACATTCTCTTATTTGTTGCAAACCTGCAAAGAAGGAGCCTTAATCATTTGTTTACTAATCACCTGCTTAAAGGGACATTATCTTTATTTGTTGTAAACCTGCAAAGAAGAATCTTTACTCATTTGTTTACTAATCACCTGCTTAAAGGGACATTATCTTTATTTGTTGTAAACCTGCAAAGAAGAATCTTTAATCATTTGTTTGCTACTAACCTGCTTAAAGGGACATTATCTTATTCGTTGCAAATCTGCAAAGAAAGAGCATTTATCTATTGTTTGCTGCTTAAAGGGACATTATTTCCTACTATCATTTGTTTACCAGTAACCTGCTTAAAGAGACATTATTTTAGTGTTTCCTGTAATCAAGAAGATATACAGTGTTACTATTTCTGTTGGGAGAACCTTATATCCTACTTATTTGTTTCCTGAGTGGGTCACGTCCTGGATATTCCTCAGTGTGCTAGCGTGTGTTCTATCTTTCACGCTAGCAATTGGGTTAGATCCTGGGCTGACTATATACGGCTGACAATACAAACGGGCCATAAATGGACCCCACTGAATTATCCATGGCCGTGACTCACCAGGGGCAATTACTGGGATCTCATGCTACCCACTTACAATCCTTGGACTCTAAGCTAGATCAAATAACTACATTATTACAGAGCTTGGTTGCTCCTATTCCTCCCAATCCTAATCCTATTGAGGCTTCTCCTCCTCCAAATCCCAACAACCAATTACAAGGACAATTGAGTCCCAGGATACCTCTTCCAGACAAATACGATGGGAATCCTGAAGACTGTAGGGGTTTTTTGAATCAATGCCGACTTCACTTTCGTAACAGTCCTATCCTCTTTGCTACTCCCTCTTCTAAGATTACATTCCTCATTTCTTTAATGAAAGGAAGAGCTTTGGCCTGGGTATCACCTTTGTTAGAAAAGAATGATTCTTTACTTCAGGATGTGGATACCTTTCTTTCAGTATTCTCTAACGTATTCGACAAACCTGGAAGGTCTTCCGCTGCGGAAGCCTCTCTTTTAGACCTACGACAGGGTGGTCAACCTGTGTCCCAGTATGCTATTGAGTTCCGCACTCTTGCATCTGAAACTACTTGGAATCAAGGAGCTCTTAGAGCAGCTTTTCGTAAAGGACTTTCAGAACGTCTCAAAGACGAATTGGTGTATCGGGAACTTCCAGAATCCCTTGAATCCTTGATAAATCTTTGTATCTGTCTCGATTCTAGATACCGGGAACGTCAACAAGAAAGAGAAAGAAATCAGAAGTCTTCAACTCGAACCCCTTATCGTCTGGCTCCTCGTTTTTCTAACCCAGTAACGCATACTTCTTCCTCTCCTGACCAAGCTGAACCTATGGAAGTTGGAACAATAAAATTAACAGAAACTGAGCGTTTAAGAAGACGTTCTCTTGGCCTGTGTTTATACTGTGGCCTTAAAGGGCATTTATTAAGAGATTGTCCTACCAGGCCAGTAAAAGCCAGGGCTTAACTTTTGTCCAGGGAACTGGGTTAAGCCATAAAGAAGTTCATTCCCTCTATAATAAACTTTTTGTTCCAGTGACTCTTCAAATTGGTGGTAGCAAGATACATACCCAAGCTCTTATCGATTCTGGCGCAGGAGGAGTGTTCATTGACTCCACTTTTGTGAATACTCACACAATTCCCTTGATAAGAAAAAAGTTTTCAGTCTCTGTCTCTACTGTGAGTGGAGATCCTTTGGGTTCCGGATTCATCCAGTTTACTACTAAACCCATACTTTTTTCCGTCGGAGTCCTTCATTGTGAGAAGATATGTTTTGATGTTATTTCTACTCCTCAATTTCCTATAATTTTGGGTCTTCCTTGGCTTCAATTGCATAACCCCACCTTTTCTTGGACCCATGGGGAACTCACCTCTTGGGGGTCTTCTTGCCATACTAATTGTCTTCAAGAACCTACCAAGGCATCACTCACTATTGCTCTCACTTTCGACACTACTGGTTCTTTACCTATGCCTTACCAAGATTTTGTCGATGTGTTTTCTAAGAAAGAAGCAGAACGTCTTCCTCCTCACCGTCCATTTGATTGCCCCATTGATCTCCTCCCTGGAGCTCCCTATCCTCGAGGCAAGACTTACCCACTTTCAAGGCCTGAAAATGTAGCTCTGGAAGAATACATCAAAGATAATCTGGCCAGAGGTTTTATTCGACCCTCCTCATCTCCTGTAGGGGCTGGATTCTTTTTTGTGGGTAAGAAGGATGGCGGCTTGCGACCTTGTATCGATTACAGAGGGCTAAATCAAATTACCATCAAGAACAGGTATCCTTTACCCCTTATTCCCGAATTATTCACGTATCTTCAAGGTTCCACCATATTTACCAAGCTAGACCTTCGTGGGGCATACAACCTCATCCGTATGCGCGAAGGGGATGAGTGGAAGACAGCCTTTAACACTCGATTTGGGCACTATGAATATCTGGTCATGCCTTTTGGGCTGTGTAATGCCCCTGCTGTTTTTCAACACTTTGTGAATGAGATTTTTCGGGATGTTTTGAATATTTTTGTCATCATTTATCTTGACGACATTTTAATTTTTTCTCAAAACTACCAAGATCATATACATCACGTCAGGAGGGTACTTCAACGTTTAAGAACCAATCATCTTTTTGCCAAATTGGAAAAATGTTCTTTTCATCAAAGATCCATACCCTTCTTGGGATATGTAATCTCCGAATCAGGTTTTGAGATGGATCCAACTAAACTTTCTGCCATTTTGGATTGGCCTAGACCTGACTCTCTTAAAGCTCTTCAACGTTTTCTGGGTTTCGCCAGTTATTATAGAAAATTCATCAAAGGATTTGCTACAATTACGTCACCTCTTACGTCTCTCACCAGGAAAGGGCAAAATTGTAAAGCATGGCCTCCTGAGGCTGTTCACGCTTTCGATTCTCTCAAAGAAGCCTTCTCTTCTGCACCTGTCCTCCGTCATCCTAATCCGGATTTTCAATTCATCTTAGAAGTGGATGCTTCTTCTGTTGCTGCTGGGGCTGTTCTCTCTCAACGAATACCTGACACAGGAAAGATTCATCCTGTTGGATTCTTCTCCAAGAAATTCACCCCTTCTGAATTAAATTATGATGTAGGCAATAAGGAGTTGCTTGCCATTAAAATGGCCTTGGACGAATGGAGGCATTGGTTAGAAGGTACTTCCTTACCATTTACTATACTCACTGACCATAAGAACCTTCTATATCTTCAAACAGCCAAACGACTGAATTCCAGACAAGCACGTTGGTCTTTATTCTTCTCACGTTTTCATTACAATCTGTCTTATATACCCGGTTCTAAGAATATCAAAGCCGACGCCCTTTCCAGACAATTTCAAGATACCTCAACTCTTGAATCTAGTAACATTCTTCAACCTCATAAAGTCTTAGCCCAGTTATCAACTACTTGGTTACAAGATTTGCATTCTGCCCAGAAGAATCTTCCCTTGTCTTGTAAACCCCCTGATGGTCTTCTCTTTGTTCCTGAACGTCTTCGTTCCAAGATACTGTTTTGGGCTCATGACAGCCCTCTCTCTGGACATCCTGGCATCAGTAACACCGCTCGGAATCTCAAGAAACATGTATGGTGGCCTACTCTCTCTCAGGATGTTAAAGATTATGTCTCAGTGTGCACACAGTGTGCCGCCAATAAGACTCCTCGTCAACTTCCTTCTGGTTTGCTCCAGCCGTTACCCATTCCTCATCAGCCTTGGACCCATTTATCCATGGATTTTATTACAGACCTTCCTCTTTCAGCTGGAAACAACACTATTTGGGTAGTTGTTGACAGGTTTTCTAAAACAGCACACTTCATTCCTTTACCTGGTTTACCATCTGCCAAAATACTGTCTGAACTATTTCTTTCACACATTGTGAGATTACATGGCTTTCCTCTGGATATCGTCTCAGATAGAGGGGTACAATTTGTTTCCCGGTTTTGGAGATCACTCTGCAAGCACTTTGGAACAACGATCTCTTTATCTACCTCACATCATCCAGAATCTAATGGCCAAACCGAAAGGGTAAACCAGTGCCTGGAAACTTATCTTAGGCACTATGTGGATCATCATCATTCTAATTGGAGTGGCTATCTCCCATTAGCAGAATTGGCTCATAACGCCCGATACAATTCCTCTCTTCAGACCTCTCCTTTTCATGCAGCCTATGGGTTTCAACCCAGAACATTTCCCCTTCATACTTCTTCCACGGAAAATCCTGCTTCTGATCTAACTGCCCGGAGATTAACTCGTCATTGGAGGAGGATACGTCTTCTTCTTTCCAAGGCTTCCAAACGTTATAAGTTCTTTTCTGATCTTCGACGAAAGAAAGCTCCCAAATATCGGCCTGGCGATAAGGTGTGGGTCTCTTCACGTCATCTTCGTCTCAAGCAGCCTTCCGCCAAATTGGGCCCACGGTATGTGGGTCCTTTCCGAATACTGGGTCAAGTATGCTCTACTGCCTACCGAATTGCTCTGCCCAAGACTCTCAAGGCTCATCCTGTATTCCATGTGTCTCTTCTGAAGCCTATGTTGTCTAATAGGTATTCTAAACCTATGTTACAACCTCCACCTCTTTTGGTTCATGGACATCCTGAATTTGAGGTCAGTCACATTCTGGATTCCAAACTTCGTGGCAAGCATTTGTACTATCTCATTCATTGGAAGGGTTATCCGGTTACGGAGCGATCCTGGGAACCCGCTCGGCAGGTGAACGCCCCTGCTTTGATTACGGCGTTTCACAAGCTTCATCCTTCCAAGCCTGCTCCTGTCCCCCGGAGGGGTCCTTGAAGGGGGGGTGCTGTCACGATTTCCGTTCATCGCCGCCTCACTGCGGCTCCCGGAGCTCTCTGTTGTGTTTACGTCACGTTGCCTAGCAACGTGACGTATTTTCTGAACCTCCCTCTGATGCCGGACCTCTCTCTCATCCTTTAAATCTCGGCGGGAGATATTGTTTGGGGCCCGTTTGTAAAATCCTGTCTTCGGATCTGTGAGTACTCTGTTGATTTTTTCAACTCTTCCTCCTGAGATTTTCCTGTGCCTGAATTCCCTACCATTTCCTAGGAACCTCTCTCTGGATTTGATCTCCCTTGTTTATCTGACATTGCTTGTTTATTTGTTTAAAACCTGCAAGAAGAAGTACTAATCCTTTGTTTGCTAATACCTGCTTAAAAGGACATTATCTTTATTTGTTTCTAATCTGCAATGAAGGAGCATTAATCATTTGTTTGCTAATACCTGCTTAAAAGGACATTATCTTTATTTGTTTCAAATCTGCAAAAAAGGATCTTTAATCATTTGTTTGCTAGTAACCTACTTAAAGGGACATTATCTTATTTTCAAACCTGCAAAGAAGGAGCATTAATCATTTGTTTGCTAGTAACCTGCTTAAAGGCACATTCTCTTATTTGTTGCAAACCTGCAAAGAAGGAGCCTTAAATCATTTGTTTGTTAATCACCTGCTTAAAGGGACATTCTCTTATTTGTTGCAAACCTGCAAAGAAGGAGCCTTAATCATTTGTTTACTAATCACCTGCTTAAAGGGACATTCTCTTATTTGTTGCAAACCTGCAAAGAAGGAGCCTTAATCATTTGTTTACTAATCACCTGCTTAAAGGGACATTCTCTTATTTGTTGCAAACCTGCAAAGAAGGAGCCTTAATCATTTGTTTACTAATCACCTGCTTAAAGGGACATTATCTTTATTTGTTGTAAACCTGCAAAGAAGAATCTTTACTCATTTGTTTACTAATCACCTGCTTAAAGGGACATTATCTTTATTTGTTGTAAACCTGCAAAGAAGAATCTTTAATCATTTGTTTGCTACTAACCTGCTTAAAGGGACATTATCTTATTCGTTGCAAATCTGCAAAGAAAGAGCATTTATCTATTGTTTGCTGCTTAAAGGGACATTATTTCCTACTATCATTTGTTTACCAGTAACCTGCTTAAAGAGACATTATTTTAGTGTTTCCTGTAATCAAGAAGATATACAGTGTTACTATTTCTGTTGGGAGAACCTTATATCCTACTTATTTGTTTCCTGAGTGGGTCACGTCCTGGATATTCCTCAGTGTGCTAGCGTGTGTTCTATCTTTCACGCTAGCAATTGGGTTAGATCCTGGGCTGACTATATACGGCTGACATATTAATCCTAAAATAGCTATAATATAATTATAATTTATATTGTAGCTATATTAGGATGTATTTTACAGGTAAGTATTTAGCTTTAAATAGGAATAATTTATTTAATAAGAGTTAATTAATTTCGTTAGATTTAAATTATATTTAATTTAGGGGGGTGTTAGTGTTAGGGTTAGACTTAGCTTTAGGGGTTAATCCATTTATTAGAATAGCGGTGAGCTCCGATCGGAAGATTAGGGGTTAATAATTGAAGTTAGGTGTCGGCGATGTTAGGGAGGGCAGATTAGGGGTTAATACTATTTATGATAGGGTTAGTGAGGCGGATTAGGGGTTAATAACTTTATTATAGTAGCGCTCAGGTCCGCTCGGCAGATTAGGGGTTAATAAGTGTAGGCAGGTGTCGGCGACGTTGAGGGGGGCAGATTAGGGGTTAATAAATATAATATAGGGGTCGGCGATGTTAGGGCAGCAGATTAGGGGTACATAGGGATAACGTAGGTTGCGGCGGTTTACGGAGCGGCAGATTAGGGGTTTAAAAAAATATGCAGGGGTCAGCGATAGCGGGGGCGGCAGATTAGGGGTTAATAAGTGTAAGGTTAGGGGTGTTTAGACTCGGGGTACATGTTAGAGTGTTAGGTGCAGACGTAGGAAGTGTTTCCCCATAGGAAACAATGGGGCTGCGTTAGGAGCTGAACGCTGCTTTTTTGCAGGTGTTAGGTTTTTTTTCAGCTCAAACAGCCCCATTGTTTCCTATGGGGGAATCGTGCACGAGCACGTTTTTGAGGCCGGCCGCGTCCGTAAGCAACTCTGGTATCGAGAGTTGCATTTGCGGTAAAAATGCTCTACGCTCCTTTTTTGGAGCCTAACGCAGCATTTGATTAAACTCTCGATACCAGAGTTAAATTTATGGTGCGGCCAGAAAAAAGCCCGCGGAGCGTTAGCAGCCCTTTTACCGCCGAACTCCAAATCTAGGCCTTAGGGTTTATTTTACAGGTAAGTATTTAGTTTTAAATAGGAATAATTTATTTAAGTATAGTGTAGTGTTAGGTGTAATTGTAACTTAGGTTAGTTTTTATTTTACAGGTAAATGTCTCTTTATTTTAGCTAGGAAAGCTATTAAATAGTTAATAACTATTTAATAGCTATTGTACCTAGTTAAAATAAATTGAAAGGTGCCTGTAAAATAAAAATAAATCCTAACATAGCTACAATATAATTATTATTTATATTGTAGCTATATTAGGGTTCATTTTAAAGGTAAGTATTTAGTTTTAAATAGGATTAACTTAGTTAATAATAGAAATATTATTTAGATTTATTTAATTAATATTTAAGTTAGGGGGGTGTTAGGGTTAGTGTTAGACTTAGGTTTAGGGGTTAATAATTGTATTACAGTGGCGGCGGTGTAGTGGGGGGCAGGATAGGGGTTAATAAATTTATTATAGGTGGCGACGGTGTAGGGGGGGCAGGATAGGGGTTAATAAATTTAATATAGGTTGCGGCAGGGTCAGGGAGCGGCGGTTTAGGGGTTAATACACTTATTATAGTTGCGGCAGGGTCAGGGAGCGGCGGTTTAGGGTTTAATAGGTATAGAGTAGCTTGCGGTGGGCTCCGGGAGCGGCGGTTTAGGGGGTAATACATTTATTTAGTTGCGGCGGTGTAGGGGGGACAGATTAGTGGTGTTTAGACTCGGGGTACATGTTAGGGTGTTAGGTGTAGACAGCTCCCATAGAAATCAATGGGATGTCTGGCAGCAGCGAACTTGTACTTTCGCTATGGTCAGACTCCCATTGATTCCTATGGGATCCGCCGCCTCCAGGGTGGCGGTTTGAAAACCAGGTACGCTGGGCCGTAAAAGTGCCGAGCGTACCTGCTAGTTTTTTGATAACTAGCAAAAGTAGTCAGATTGTGCCGTACTTGTGTGCGGAACATCTGGAGTGACGTAAGAATCGACGGAGTCCGGCGGATCGAAGTTTACGTCACAAAATTCTACTTTTGCCAGTCTGTAGCCTTTGATAACTAAGGCGAATCAGCCTCGCCACAAATACGCTGCGGAATTCCAGCGTATTTGAGGTTGACGGCTTGATAACTACACCCCAGTATACACATACACACACACATACATACACATATATATATATATATATATATATATTTATATATATATACAAACACACACACACACATACATACACATATATATATATACAGAGAGTACAGAATTATTAGGCAAGTTGTATTTTTGAGGATTAATTTTATTATTGAACAACAACCATGTTCTCAATGAACACAAAAAACTCATTAATATCAAAGCTGAATAGTTTTGGAAGTAGTTTTTAGTTTGTTTTTAGTTATAGCTATTTTAGGGGGATATCTGTGTGTGCAGGTGACTATTACTGTGCATAATTATTAGGCAACTTAACAAAAAACAAATATATACCCATTTCAATTGTTTATTTTTACCAGTGAAACCAATATAACATCTCAACATTCACAAATATTACATTTCTGACATTCAAAAACAAAACAAAAACAAATCAGTGACCAATATAGCCACCTTTCTTTGCAAGGACACTCAAAAGCCTGCCATCCATGGATTCTGTCAGTGTTTTGATCTGTTCACCATCAACATTGCGTGCAGCAGCAACCACAGCCTCCCAGACACTGTTCAGAGAGGTGTACTGTTTTCCCTCCTTGTAAATCTCACATTTGATGATGGACCACAGGTTCTCAATGGGGTTCAGATCAGGTGAACAAGGAGGCCATGTCATTAGATTTTCTTCTTTTATACCTTTTCTTGCCAGCCACGCTGTGGAGTACTTGGACGCGTGTGATGGAGCATTGTCCTGCATGAAAATCATGTTTTTCTTGAAGGATGCAGACTTCTTCCTGTACCACTGCTTGAAGAAGGTGTCTTCCAGAAACTGGCAGTAGGACTGGGAGTTGAGCTTGACTCCATCCTCAACCCGAAAAGGCCCCACAAGCTCATCTTTGAAGATACCAGCCCAAACCAGTACTCCACCTCCACCTTGCTGGGGTCTGAGTCGGACTGGAGCTCTCTGCCCTTTACCAATCCAGCCACGGGCCCATCCATCTGGCCCATCAAGACTCACTCTCATTTCATCAGTCCATAAAACCTTAGAAAAATCAGTCTTGAGATATTTCTTGGCCCAGTCTTGACATTTCAGCTTGTGTGTCTTGTTCAGTGGTGGTCGTCTTTTAGCCTTTCTTACCTTGGCCATGTCTCTGAGTATTGCACACCTTGTGCTTTTGGGCACTCCAGTGATGTTGCAGCTCTGAAATATGGCCAAACTGGTGGCAAGTGGCATCTTGGCAGCTGCACGCTTGACTTTTCTCAGTTCATGGGCAGTTATTTTGCGCCTTGGTTTTTCAACACGCTTCTTGCGACCCTGTTGACTATTTTGAATGAAACGCTTGATTGTTCGATGATCACGCTTCAGAAGCTTTGCAATTTTAGGAGTGCTGTATCCCTCTGCAAGATATCTCACTATTTTTGAGTTTTCTGAGCCTGTCAAGTCCTTCTTTTGACCCATTTTGCCAAAGGAAAGGAAGTTGCCTAATAATTATGCACACCTGATATAGGGTGTTGATGTCATTAGACCACACCCCTTCTCATTACAGAGATGCACATCACCTAATATGCTTAATTAGTAGTAGGCTTTCGAGCCTATACAGCTTGGAGTAAGACAACATGCATAAAGAGGATGATGTGGTCAAAATACTCATTTGCCTAATAATTCTGCACTCCCTGTATATATATATATATATATATATATATATATATATATATATACAAACACACACATATATATATGTAAATATTCAAAACCAGTGACCGCACCACCTTCCAGCTACAATGTAATTTGCTCATGCATGGGATAGAGTCTGGTCCTTAACTCAATAATAATACAAGATAAATAAATCCCAGCATACAATTCTTAGAAATTCAAGAAAAAATTCTTTATTTTAATTATGTCTATTTCTACACAACATATAACTCATGATGTAGGAAAGTGTCAATGTTCATCCACTCTAATTCACACATACCCCAACCACCATACAAATCCGCTCCATACAAATAAAAAAATACTTAAAGAAATATTAACTGATGCACAATAATTAACTAAGGCAAATGTTATAGCACATTATAAATTCATATATAACCTCATATATAATCAAAACACCCCCAAGGCGTCCCCAGGGGGTGATAATCAGCACCACCTGCGTCAAAAAAGAAAAAGAAAAAAACAAACAAAAAAATAAGTCACTCAACCTTTGCAAAGATAGAGGTGTTCTCTTATTTACAAAGCATGCAGTTAAGAATAATCCAATCTTCTTAAAGTCAATGAATGCCGATAATCTAGCTCCGCTCTGCTTATACAAACACTGCATTCTTGAATGATAGAAATGTCACTTGCGTGTTTCACAGGGAACCATATGTACATATCACACCTGTTTACTTCTGCCATCGTAAGCTTGCGATTGTGTTGCACTTCCTCATTTGTCTCATTGACATAAGTACTACATGTATTTGTAATCCTCAATTAGCGTGTCTCACAGGGAACCATGTATACATATACCATCTGTTAATTCTTGAATCATGAACTTGCGAAGGTATTATACATCCTCATTAGTGCTATTAACATAAATGCTATATGTAAATGCTATATGCTAATGGGGATCTATAATACCTTTGCAAGTTCACAATTCAAGAAATTGCTGGTGCAATGATAAATGCCGAGAGCGTATGCTATCGGCATTTATCAATGTGCAGCCAACATGATCCGCTATATCGGATCATGTCCGCTCGCACCATAGTAAATAGGCCCCTCTGTTTTTAAATACTCAAAAATCCACATAGAGTAATACAGATATTTATAATGAAATATATGTGACGATGTACAAAAAATATGAGCACAAAGGGTTAACCACAGTTGCTATATGCTTTTAATTGGCTCATATGTGTTTTGAAGGAAGAAGCTGAGTAAGCAGGTTAGTTTATAAATACGGCATCACAGCCAGGCTATGTATTATAGGACAGACTTAATAACATGGTCCTGTGTATCAGTAAGCAGGTTAGTTTATAAATACGGCATCACAGCCAGGCTATGTATTATAGGACAGACTTAATAACATGGTCCTGTGTATCAGTAAGCAGGTTAGTTTATGAATACGGCATCACAGCCAGGCTATGTATTATAGGACAGACTTAATAACATGGTCCTGTGTATCAGTAAGCAGGATAGTTTATAAATACGGCATCACAGCCAGGCTATGTATTATAGGACAGACTTAATAACATGGTCCTGTGTATCAGTAAGCAGGTTAGTTTATAAATACGGCATCACAGCCAGGCTATGTATTATAGGACAGACTTAATAACATGGTCCTGTGTATCAGTAAGCAGGTTAGTTTATGAATACGGCATCACAGCCAGGCTATGTATTATAGGACAGACTTAATAACATGGTCCTGTGTATCAGTAAGCAGGTTAGTTTATGAATACGGCATCACAGCCAGGCTATGTATTATAGGACAGACTTAATAACATGGTCCTGTGTATCAGTAAGCAGGTTAGTTTATGAATACGGCATCACAGCCAGGCTATGTATTATAGGACAGACTTAATAACATGGTCCTGTGTATCAGTAAGCAGGTTAGTTTATGAATACGGCATCGCAGCCAGGCTATGTATTATAGGACAGACTTAATCACCATGTCCTGTGTATCAGTAAGCAGGTTAGTTTATGAATACGGCAGCCAGGCTATGTATTATAGGACAGACTTAATAACATGGTCCTGTGTATCAGTAAGCAGGTTAGTTTATGAATACGGCAGCCAGGCTATGTATTATAGGACAGACTTAATAACATAGTCCTGTGTATCAGTAAGCAGGTTAGTTTATGAATACGGCAGCCAGGCTATGTATTATAGGACAGACTTAATAACATAGTCCTGTGTATCAGTAAGCAGGTTAGTTTATGAATATGGCAGCCAGGCTATGTATTATAGGACAGACTTAATAACATGGTCCTGTGTATCAGTAAGCAGGTTAGTTTATGAATACGGCATCACAGCCAGGCTATGTATTATAGAACAGACTTAATAACATGGTCCTGTGTATCAGTAAGCAGGTTAGTTTATGAATACGGCATCGCAGCCAGGCTATGTATTATAGGACAGACTTTATAACATGGTCCTGTGTATCAGTAAGCAGGTTAGTTTATGAATACGGCATCACAGCCAGGCTATGTATTATAGGACAGACTTAATAACATGGTCCTGTGTATCAGTAAGCAGGTTAGTTTATGAATACGGCATCGCAGCCAGGCTATGTATTATAGGACAGACTTAATCACCATGTCCTGTGTATCAGTAAGCAGGTTAGTTTATGAATACGGCAGCCAGGCTATGTATTATAGGACAGACTTAATAACATGGTCCTGTGTATCAGTAAGCAGGTTAGTTTATGAATATGGCATCGCAGCCAGGCTATGTATTATAGGACAGACTTAATAACATGGTCCTGTGTATCAGTAAGCAGGTTAGTTTATGAATACGGCAGCCAGGCTATGTATTATAGGACAGACTTAATAACATGGTCCTGTGTATCAGTAAGCAGGTTAGTTTATGAATACGGCATTGAAGCCAGGCTATGTATTATAGGACAGACTTAATAACATGGTCCTTTGTATCAGTAAGCAGGTTAGTTTATGAATACGGCATCACAGCCAGGCTATGTATTATAGGACAGACTTAATAACATGGTCCTGTGTATCAGTAAGCAGGTTAGTTTATGAATACGGCAGCCAGGCTATGTATTATAGGACAGACTTAATAAGATGGTCCTGTGTATCAGTAAGCAGGTTAGTTTATGAATATGGCAGCCAGGCTATGTATTATAGGACATACTTAATAACATGGTCCTGATTTAGGCCTAGATTTAGAGTTCGGCGGTAGCCGTCAAAACCAGCGTTAGAGGCTCCTAACGCTGGTTTTGGGCGCCCGCTGGTATTTGGAGTCAGTGATTAAAGGGTCTAACGCTCACTTTTCAGCCGCGACTTTTCCATACCGCAGATCCCCCTACGCCATTTGCGTAGCCTATCTTTTCAATGGGATCTTCCTAACGCCGGTATTTAGAGTCGTTTCTGCAGTGAGCGTTAGAGCTCTAACGACAAGATTCCAGCCGCCTGAAAATAGCAGGAGTTAAGAGCTTTCTGGCTAACGCCGGTTTATAAAGCTCTTAACTACTGTACACTAAAGTACACTAACACCCATAAACTACCTATGTACCCCTAAACCGAGCTCCCCCCACATCGCCGCCACTCGATTAAAAATTTTAACCCCTAATCTGCCGACCGCCACCTACGTTATACTTATGTACCCCTAATCTGCTGCCCCTAACCCCGCCGACCCCTATATTACATTTATTAACCCCTAATCTGCCCCCCACAACATCGCCGCCAGCTACTTACAATAATTAACCCCTAATCTTCCGACCGCAAAGCGCCGCCACCTACGTTCTCCCTATGTACCCCTAATCTGCTACCCCTAACACCGCCGACCCCTATATTATATTTATTAACCCCTAATCTGCCCCCCCTCAACGTCGCCGACACCTGCCTACACTTATTAACCCCTAATCTGCCGAGCGGACCGCACCGCTACTATAATAAAGTTATTAACCCCTAACCCGCCTCACTAACCCTATCATAAATAGTATTAACCCCTAATCTGCCCTCCCTAACATCGCCGACACCTACCTTCAATTATTAACCCCTAATCTTCCGATCGGAGCTCACCGCTATTCTAATAAATGTATTAACCCCTAAAGCTAAGTCTAACCCTAACACTAACACCCCCCTAACTTAAATATAATTTACATATAACGAAATAAATTAACTCTTATTAAATAAATTAATCCTATTTAAAGCTAAATACTTACCTGTAAAATAAACCCTAATATAGCTACAATATAAATTATAATTATATTTTAGCTATTTTAGGATTAATATTTATTTTACAGGCAACTTGGTATTTATTTTAACTAGGTACAATAGCTATTAAATAGTTAAGAACTATTTAATAGTTACCTAGTTAAAATAATTACAAAATTACCTGTAAAATAAATCCTAACCTAAGATATAATTAAACCTAACACTACCCTATCAATAAAATAATTAAATAAACTACCTACAATTACCTACAATTAACCTAACACTACACTATCAATAAATTAAATAAACACAATTGCTACAAATAAATACAATTAAATAAACTAGCTAAAGTACAAAAAATAAAAAAGAACTAAGTTACAGAAAATAAAAAAATATTTACAAACATAAGAAATATATTACAACAATTTTAAACTAATTACACCTACTCTAAGCCCCCTAATAAAATAACAAAGCCCCCCAAAATAAAAAATTCCCTACCCTATTCTAAATTAGAAAAGTTACAAGCTCTTTTACCTTACCAGCCCTGAACAGGGCCCTTTGCGGGGCATGCCCCAAGAAGTTCAGCTCTTTTGCCTGTAAAAGAAAACATACAATACCCCCCCCCAACATTACAACCCACCACCCACATACCCCTAATCTAACCCAAACCCCCCTTAAATAAACCTAACACTAAGCCCCTGAAGATCTTCCTACCTTGTCTTCACCATACCAGGTTCACCGATCCGTCCTGGCTCCGATATCTTCATCCAACCCAAGCGGGGGCTAGACATCCACTGAAGAAGTCCAGAAGAGGGTCCAAAGTCTTCCTCCTATCCGGCAAGAAGAGGACATCCGGACCGGCAAACATCTTCTCCAAGCGGCATCTTCGATCTTCTTCCATCCGGTGCGGAGCGGGTCCATCTTGAAGCAGGCGACGCGGATCCATCCTCTTCTTCCGATGTCTCCCGACTAATGACGGTTCCTTTAAGGGACGTCATCCAAGATGGCGTCCCTCGAATTCCGATTGGCTGATAGGATTCTATCAGCCAATCGGAATTAAGGTAGGAATTTTCTGATTGGCTGATGGAATCAGCCAATCAGAATCAAGTTCAATCCGATTGGCTGATCCAATCAGCCAATCAGATTGAGCTCGCATTCTATTGGCTGATCGGAACAGCCAATAGAATGCGAGCTCAATCTGATTGGCTGATTGGATCAGCCAATCGGATTGAACTTGATTCTGATTGGCTGATTCCATCAGCCAATCAGAAAATTCCTACCTTAATTCCGATTGGCTGATAGAATCCTATCAGCCAATCGGAATTCGAGGGACGCCATCTTGGATGACGTCCCTTAAAGGAACCGTCATTCGTCGGGAGACATCGGAAGAAGAGGATGGATCCGCGTCGCCTGCTTCAAGATGGACCCGCTCCGCACCGGATGGAAGAAGATCGAAGATGCCGCTTGGAGAAGATGTTTGCCGGTCCGGATGTCCTCTTCTTGCCGGATAGGAGGAAGACTTTGGACCCTCTTCTGGACTTCTTCAGTGGATGTCTAGCCCCCGCTTGGGTTGGATGAAGATATCGGAGCCAGGACGGATCGGTGAACCTGGTATGGTGAAGACAAGGTAGGAAGATCTTCAGGGGCTTAGTGTTAGGTTTATTTAAGGGGGGTTTGGGTTAGATTAGGGGTATGTGGGTGGTGGGTTGTAATGTTGGGGGGGGGGGGGTATTGTATGTTTCTTTTACAGGCAAAAGAGCTGAACTTCTTGGGGCATGCCCCGCAAAGGGCCCTGTTCAGGGCTGGTAAGGTAAAAGAGCTTGTAACTTTTCTAATTTAGAATAGGGTAGGGAATTTTTTATTTTGGGGGGCTTTGTTATTTTATTAGGGGGCTTAGAGTAGGTGTAATTAGTTTAAAATTGTTGTAATATATTTCTTATGTTTGTAAATATTTTTTTATTTTCTGTAACTTAGTTCTTTTTTATTTTTTGTACTTTAGCTAGTTTATTTAATTGTATTTATTTGTAGCAATTGTGTTTATTTAATTTATTGATAGTGTAGTGTTAGGTTAATTGTAGGTAATTGTAGGTAGTTTATTTAATTATTTTATTGATAGGGTAGTGTTAGGTTTAATTATATCTTAGGTTAGGATTTATTTTACAGGTAATTTTGTAATTATTTTAACTAGGTAACTATTAAATAGTTCTTAACTATTTAATAGCTATTGTACCTAGTTAAAATAAATACCAAGTTGCCTGTAAAATAAATATTAATCCTAAAATAGCTAAAATATAATTATAATTTATATTGTAGCTATATTAGGGTTTATTTTACAGGTAAGTATTTAGCTTTAAATAGGATTAATTTATTTAATAAGAGTTAATTTATTTCGTTATATGTAAATTATATTTAAGTTAGGGGGGTGTTAGTGTTAGGGTTAGACTTAGCTTTAGGGGTTAATACATTTATTAGAATAGCGGTGAGCTCCGATCGGAAGATTAGGGGTTAATAATTGAAGGTAGGTGTCGGCGATGTTAGGGAGGGCAGATTAGGGGTTAATACCATTTATGATAGGGTTAGTGAGGCGGATTAGGGGTTAATAACTTTATTATAGTAGCGCTCAGGTCCGCTCGGCAGATTAGGGGTTAATAAGTGTAGGTAGGTGTCGGCGACGTTGTGGGGGGCAGATTAGGGGTTAATAAATATAACATAGGGGTCGGCGATGTTAGGGCAGCAGATTAGGGGTACATAGGGATAACGTAGGTTGCGGCGGTTTACGGAGCGGAAGATTAGGGGTTAAAAGTGTAATGCAGGGGTCAGCGATAGCGGGGGCGGCAGATTAGGGGTTAATAAGTGTAAGGTTAGGGGTGTTTAGACTCGGGGTACATGTTAGAGTGTTAGGTGCAGACGTAGGAAGTGTTTCCCCATAGGAAACAATGGGGCTGCGTTAGGAGCTGAACGCTGCTTTTTTGCAGGTGTTAGGTTTTTTTTCAGCTCAAACAGTCCCATTGTTTCCTATGGGAGAATCGTGCACGAGCACGTTTTTGATGCCGGCCGCGTCCGTAAGCAACTCTGGTATCGAGAGTTGCATTTGCGGTAAAAATGCCCTACGCTCCTTTTTTGGAGCCTAACGCAGCATTTGTTTTAACTCTCAATACCAGAGTTAAATTTATGGTGCGGCCAGAAAAAAGCCCGCGGAGCGTTAACAGCCCTTTTACCGCCGAACTCTAAATCTAGGCCTTAGTTTTTTATGTGTATGGCTTTTTTTTCTGTATTAATAAAGTCTTGGATGTTGTCCTTGGGTGAGCTGACACTCTTTCCTTCATATGATTATTTGCATATTAAACAAATATTTATCAGTATTATTATTAGTGGTTGCTTTTGAGCATTTTGGCACAGATTACAAGTGGAGCAGTATTTATCGCTTCCGCTATAGAGCTAATTGTGCTAGAAATAAACTTTTAAACATGCGTCAAGTTGCCTTGGTATTATGAGATGAAGGTAAAAAGTTATCGTGCTTGCGCTAACCCGACCCGAGCAAACAGGTTACTTCTAGCGCAATTAGACTGTCGCGCAAAAGATAACCTTTTTCCCCATAGAAAAAAAGTAGAAAAAAATCTAACACCTGACTACCGCACTATAAGCCCGAACTCATACTCTCATATGCGCTAACACGACATGAAAATATGAATATTTCACATTCCAATATTCTGCACATAGCAGAATATGTTCTTCATATATATATATATATATATATATATATATATATATATATATATATATATATATATATATAAAAAAATATATATATATATATATATATATATAAAATGGTATTTTGGTACAATATATATTTACACACACACTTATAATTTATTATATATGGTTTAATATGTTTTATCTTCTTAATTGCAAAGGGCTCCAATGCACTTATATGTGTATATATGTGTACATATGTATTTATGTGTTTAGATGTGTTTATATGTAAATACATATATAAATACATATGCTCTCTGCATTCAGCATTGCACCAGCAGCTCTTGTGAACTGCTGCTGCAACGCCGCCCCGTGCAGATTTGCGGCTAATCGGCCGCTAGCAGGGGGTGTCAATCAACCCAATTGTATTTGATCGAGTTGATTTCACGCAATCTCTGTCCGCCTCCTCAAAACAGGTGGACAGGTTATGGAGAAGCAGTCTTTAGACTGCTGCTTTATAACTGGTGTTTCTGGTGTGTCTGAAGGCTCGCCAGAAACACGGCCCTTCATACGGAGCTTGATAAATAGGCCCCTTAAAGTTCTTTGCCTGCCTTTTTTTCTAACACCTGAGATCTCATATCTTTGAGCCCTTATAACTTTTGTGTGCAATACATGTTTTGAATCATTTTTATTAGACAGTGTTATTATGTGTGTAACTGTACTGTGTAATGTATATTTATTAGATGGTGTTATTATGTGTGTAACTGTACTGTCTAATGTATGTTTTATTAGATAGTGTTATTATGTGTGTAACTGTACTGTGTAATGTATATTTATTAGATGGTGTTATTATGTGTGTAACTATACTGTGTAATGTATATTTATTAGATAGTGTTATTATGTGTGTAACTGTACTGTGTAATGTATATTTATTAGATGGTGTTATTATGTGTGTAACTGTACTGTGTAATGTATATTTATTAGATAGTGTTATTATGTGTGTAACTGTACTGGGTAATGTATATTTATTAGATAGTGTTATTATGTGTGTAACTGTATTGTGTAATGTATATTTATTAGATAGTGTTATTATGTGTGTAACTGTACTGTGTAATGTATATTTATTAGGTAGTGTTATCATGTGTGTAACTGTACTGTGTAATGTATATTTATTAGATGGTGTTATTATGTGCGTAACTGTACTGTGTAATGTATTTTTATTAGAAAGTGTTATTATGTGTGTAACTGTACTGTGTAATGTATATTTATTAGATGGTGTTATTATGTGTGTAACTGTACTGTGTAATGTATATTTATTAGATGGTGTTATTATGTGTGTAACTGTATTGTGTAATGTATATTTATTAGATGGTGTTATTAAGTGTGTAACTGTACTGTGTAATGTATATTTATTAGACAGGGTTATTATGTGTGTAACTGTACTGTTTAATGTATATTTATTAGACAGTGTTATTATGTGTGTAACTGTACTGTGTAATGTATATTTATTAGACAGGGTTATTATGTGTGTAACTGTACTGTGTAATGTATATTTATTAGATGGTGTTATTATGTGTGTAACTGTACTGTGTAATGTATATTTATTAGATGGTGTTATGTGTGTAACTGTACTGTGTAATGTATATTTATTAGATAGTGTTATTATGTGTGTAACTGTACTGTGTAATGTATATTTATTAGATAGTGTTATTATGTGTGTATCTGTACTGTGTAATGTATATTATTAGATAGTGTTATTATGTGTGTAACTGTACTGTGTAATGTATATTTATTATATAGTGTTATTATGTGTGTAACTGTACTGTGTAATGTATATTTATTAGATGGTGTTATTATGTGTGACTGTATTGTGTAATGTATATTTATTAGACAGAGTTATTATGTGTGTAACTGTACTGTGTAATGCATATTTATTAGATAGTGTTATTATGTGTGTAACTGTACTGTGTAATGTATATTTATTAGATGGTGTTATTATGTGTAACTGTACTGTGTAATGTATATTTATTAGATGGTGTTATTATGTGTGTAACTGTACTGTGTAATGTATATTTATTAGATAGTGTTATTATGTGTGTAACTGTACTGTGTAATGTATATTTATTAGATGGTGTTATTATGTGTAACTGTACTGTGTAATGTATATTTATTAGATGGTGTTATTATGAGTGTAACTGTACTGTGTAATGTATATTTATTAGACAGTGTTATTATGTGTGTAACTGTACTGTGTAATGTATATTTATTAGATAGTGTTATTATAAGTGTAACTGTACTGTGTAATGTATATTTATTAGATGGTGTTATTATGTGTAACTTTACTGTGTAATGTATATTTATTAGTGTTATTATGTGTGTAACTGTACCGTGTAATGTATATTTATTAGTGTTATTATGTGTGTAACTGTACTGTGTAATGTATATTTATTAGATAGTGTTATTATGTGTGTAACTGTACTGTGTAATGTATATTTATTAGATGGTGTTATTATGAGTGTAACTGTACTGTGTAATGTATATTTATTAGACAGTGTTATTATGTGTTTAACTGTACTGTGTAATGTATATTTATTTGATAGTGTTATTATAAGTGTAACTGTACTGTGTAATGTATATTTATTAGATGGTGTTATTATGTGTAACTGTACTGTGTAATTTATATTTATTAGTGTTATTATGTGTGTAACTGTACCGTGTAATGTATATTTATTAGTGTTATTATGTGTGTAACTGTACTGAGTAATATATATTTATTAGATATTGTTATTATGAGTGTAACTGTACTGTGTAATGTATATTTATTAGATAGTGTTATTATGTGTGTAACTGTACTGTGTAATGTATATTTATTAGATAGTGTTATTATGTGTGTAACTGTACTGTGTAATGTATATTTATTAGATAGTGTTATTATGTGTGTAACTGTACTGTCTAGTGTATATTTATTAGATGGTGTTATGTGTGAAACTGTACTGTGTAATGTATATTTATTAGATGTGTTATTATGTGTGTAACTGTACTGTGTAATGTATATTTATTAGACAGTGTTAATATGAGTGTAACTGTATTATGTAATGTATATTTATTAGATAGTGTTATTATGTGTGTAACTGTACTGTGTAATGTATATTTATTAGATAGTGTTATTATGTGTGTATCTGTACTGTGTAATGTATATTATTAGATAGTGTTATTATGTGTGTAACTGTACTGTGTAATGTATATTTATTAGATAGTGTTATTATGTGTGTAACTGTACTGTGTAATGTATATTTATTAGATGGTGTTATTATGTGTAACTGTACTGTGTAATGTATATTTATTAGATGGTGTTATTATGTGTGTAACTGTACTGTGTAATGCATATTTATTAGATAGTGTTATTATGTGTGTAACTGTACTGTGTAATGTATATTTATTAGATGGTGTTATTATGTGTAACTGTACTGCGTAATGTATATTTATTAGATGGTGTTATTATGAGTGTAACTGTACTGTGTAATGTATATTTATTAGACAGTGTTATTATGTGTGTAACTGTACTGTGTAATGTATATTTATTAGATAGTGTTATTATAAGTGTAACTGTACTGTGTAATGTATATTTATTAGATGGTGTTATTATGTGTAACTGTACTGTGTAATGTATATTTATTAGTGTTATTATGTGTGTAACTGTACCGTGTAATGTATATTTATTAGTGTTATTATGTGTGTAACTGTACTGTGTAATGTATATTTATTAGATAGTGTTATTATGTGTGTAACTGTACTGTGTAATGTATATTTATTAGATGGTGTTATTATGAGTGTAACTGTACTGTGTAATGTATATTTATTAGATAGTGTTATTATGTGTGTAACTGTACTGTGTAATGCATATTTATTAGATAGTGTTATTATGTGTGTAACTGTACTGTGTAATGTATATTTATTAGATGGTGTTATTATGTGTAACTGTACTGTGTAATGTATATTTATTAGATGGTGTTATTATGTGTGTAACTGTACTGTGTAATGTATATTTATTAGATAGTGTTATTATGTGTGTAACTGTACTGTGTAATGTATATTTATTAGATGGTGTTATTATGTGTAACTGTACTGTGTAATGTATATTTATTAGATGGTGTTATTATGAGTGTAACTGTACTGTGTAATGTATATTTATTAGACAGTGTTATTATATGTGTAACTGTACTGTGTAATGTATATTTATTAGATAGTGTTATTATAAGTGTAACTGTACTGTTTAATGTATATTTATTAGATGGTGTTATTATGTGTAACTTTACTGTGTAATGTATATTTATTAGTGTTATTATGTGTGTAACTGTACCGTGTAATGTATATTTATTAGTGTTATTATGTGTGTAACTGTACTGTGTAATGTATATTTATTAGACAGTGTTATTATGTGTGTAACTGTACTGTGTAATCTATATTTATTAGATGGTGTTATTATGAGTGTAACTGTACTGTGTAATGTATATTTATTAGACAGTGTTATTATGTGTTTAACTGTACTGTGTAATGTATATTTATTAGATGGTGTTATTATGTGTAACTGTACTGTGTAATTTATATTTATTAGTGTTATTATGTGTAACTGTACCGTGTAATGTATATTTATTAGTGTTATTATGTGTGTAACTGTACTGAGTAATATATATTTATTAGATAGTGTTATTATGAGTGTAACTGTACTGTGTAATGTATATTTATTAGATAGTGTTATTATGTGTGTAACTGTACTGTGTAATGTATATTTATTAGATAGTGTTATTATGTGTGTAACTGTACTGTGTAATGTATATTTATTAGATAGTGTTATTATGTGTGTAACTGTACTGTCTAGTGTATATTTATTAGATGGTGTTATGTGTGTAACTGTACTGTGTAATGTATATTTATTAGATGTGTTATTATGTGTGTAACTGTACTGTGTAATGTATATTTATTAGACAGTGTTAATATGAGTGTAACTGTATTATGTAATGTATATTTATTAGATAGTGTTATTATGTGTGTAACTGTACTGTGTAATGTATATTTATTAGATAGTGTTATTATGTGTGTATCTGTACTGTGTAATGTATATTATTAGATAGTGTTATTATGTGTGTAACTGTACTGTGTAATGTATATTTATTAGATAGTGTTATTATGTGTGTAACTGTACTGTGTAATGTATATTTATTAGATGGTGTTATTATGTGTAACTGTACTGTGTAATGTATATTTATTAGATGGTGTTATTATGTGTGTAACTGTACTTTATAATGCATATTTATTAGATAGTGTTATTATGTGTGTAACTGTACTGTGTAATGTATATTTATTAGATGGTGTTATTATGTGTAACTGTACTGTGTAATGTATATTTATTAGATGGTGTTATTATGTGTGTAACTGTACTGTGTAATGTATATTTATTAGATAGTGTTATTATGTGTGTAACTGTACTGTGTAATGTATATTTATTAGATGGTGTTATTATGTGTAACTGTACTGTGTAATGTATATTTATTAGATGGTGTTATTATGAGTGTAACTGTACTGTGTAATGTATATTTATTAGACAGTGTTATTATGTGTGTAACTGTACTGTGTAATGTATATTTATTAGATAGTGTTATTATAAGTGTAACTGTACTGTGTAATGTATATTTATTAGATGGTGTTATTATGTGTAACTGTACTGTGTAATGTATATTTATTAGTGTTATTATGTGTGTAACTGTACCGTGTAATGTATATTTATTAGTGTTATTATGTGTGTAACTGTACTGTGTAATGTATATTTATTAGATAGTGTTATTATGTGTGTAACTGTACTGTGTAATGTATATTTATTAGATGGTGTTATTATGAGTGTAACTGTACTGTGTAATGTATATTTATTAGACAGTGTTATTATGTGTGTAACTGTACTGTGTAATGTATATTTATTAGATAGTGTTATTATAAGTGTAACTGTACTGTGTAATGTATATTTATTAGTGTTATTATGTGTAACTGTACTGTGTAATGTATATTTATTAGTGTTATTATGTGTGTAACTGTACCGTGTAATGTATATTTATTAGTGTTATTATGTGTGTAACTGTACTGTGTAATGTATATTTATTAGTGTTATTATGTGTGTAACTGTACCGTGTAATGTATATTTATTAGTGTTATTATGTGTGTAATTGTACTGTGTAATGTATATTTATTAGATAGTGTTATTATGTATGTAACTGTACTGTGTAATGTATATTTATTAGATAGTGTTATTATGTGTGTAACTGTACTGTGTAATGTATATTTATTAGATAGTGTTATTATGTGTGTAACTGTACTGTCTAGTGTATATTTATTAGATGGTGTTATGTGTGTAACTGTACTGTGTAATGTATATTTATTAGATGTGTTGTTATTATGTGTGTAACTGTACTGTGTAATGTATATTTATTAGACAGTGTTAATATGAGTGTAATTGTATTATGTAATGTATATTTATTAGATAGTGTTATTATGAGTGTAACTGTACTGTGTAATGTATATTTATTAGACAGTGTTATTATGAGTGTAACTGTACTGTGTAATGTATATTTATTAGATGGTGTTATGTGTGTAACTGTACTATGTAATGTATATTTATTAGATGGTGTTATTATGTTTGTAACTGTACTGTGTGATGTATATTTATTAGACAGTGTTATTATGAGTGTAACTGTACTGTATAATGTATATTTATTAGATGGTGTTATTATTAGTGTAACTGTACTATGTAATGTATATTTATTAGATGGTGTTATTATGTGTGTAACTGTACTGTGCAATGTATATTTATTAGATGGTGTTATTATGAGTGTAACTGTACTGTGTAATGTATATTTATTAGACAGTGTTAAAATGAGTGTAACTGTACTATGTAATGTATATTTATTAGATAGTGTTATTATGTGTGTAACTGTACTATGTAATGTATATTTATTAGATAGTGTTATTATGTGTGTAACTGTACTGTGTAATGTATATTTATTAGATAGTGTTATTATGTGTGTAACTGTACTGTGTAATGTATATTTATTAGACAGTGTTATTATGAGTGTAACTGTACTGTGTAATGTATATATATTATATAGTGTTATTATGTGTGTAACTGTACTGTGTAATGTATATTTATTATATAGTGTTATTATGTGTGTAACTGTAATGTGTAATGTATATTTATTAGACAGTGTTATTATGAGTGTAACTGTACTGTGTAATGTATATTTATTATATAGTGTTATTATGTGTGTAACTGTACGGTGTAATGTATATTTATTATATAGTGTTATTATGTGTGTAACTGTACTGTGTAATGTATATTTATTAGATGGTGTTATGTGTGTAACTGTACTGCGTAATGTATATTTATTAGATGGTTTTAATATGAGTGTAACTGTACTATGTAATGTATATTTATTAGATAGTGTTATTATGTGTGTAACTGTACTATGTAATGTATATTTATTAGATAGTGTTATTATGTGTGTAACTGTACTGTGTAATGTATATTTATTAGACAGTGTTATTATGTGTGTAACTGTACTGTGTAATGTATATTTATTAGACAGTGCTATTATATGCGTAACTGTACTGTGTAATGTATATTAATTAGATAGTGTTATTATGTGTGTAACTGTACTGTGTAATGTATATTTATTAGATGGTGTTATTATGAGTGTAACTGTACTTTGTAATGAATATTTATTAGACAGTGTTATTATGTGTGTAACTGTACTGTGTAATGTATATTTATTAGATAGTGTTATTATGTGTAACTGTACTGTGTAATGTATATTTATTAGATAGTGTTATTATGTATAACTGTACTGTGTAATGTATATTTATTTGATAGTGTTATTATGTGTGTAACTGTACTGTGTAATGTATATTTATTAGATAGTGTTATTATGTGTGTAACTGTACTATGTTATGTATATTTATTAGATAGTGTTATTATGTGTGTAACTGTACTGTGTAATGTATATTTATTAGATAGTGTTATCATGTGTGTAACTGTACTGTTTAATGTATATTTATTCGATAGTGTTATTATGTGTGTAACTGTACTGTGTAATGTATATTTATTAGATTGTGTTATTATTAGTGTAACTGTACTTTGTAATGTATATTTATTAGACAGTGTTATTATGTGTGTAACTGTACTGTGTAATGTATATTTATTAGATAGTGTTATTATTAGTGTAACTGTACTGTGTAATGTATATTTATTAGATAGTGTTAATATGTGTGTAACTGTACTGTGTAATGTATATTTATTAGATGGTGTTATTATGTGTAACTGTACTGTGTAATGTATATCTATTAGATAGTGTTATTATGTGTGTAACTGTACTGTGTAATGTATATTTATTAGATAGTGTTATTATGTGTGTAACTGTACTGTGTAATGTTTATTTATTAGATAGTGTTATTATGTGTGTAACTGTACGGTGTAATGTATATTTATTAGATAGTGTTATTATGTGTGTAACTGTACTGTGTAACTTATATTTATTAGATGGTGTTATTATGTGTAACTGTACTGTGTAATGTATATCTATTAGATAGTGTTACTATGTGTGTAACTGTACTGTGTAATGTATATTTATTAGATGGTCTTATTATGAGTGTAACTGTACTGTGTAATGTATATTTATTAGATTGTGTTATTATGTGTGTAACTGTACTGTGTAATGTATATTTATTAGATCGTGTTATTATGTGTGTAACTGTACTGTGTAATGTATATTTATTAGATGGGGTTATTATGTGTGTAACTGTACTGTGTAATGTATATTTATTAGATGGTGTTATTATGTGTGTAACTGTACTGTGTAATGTATATTTATTAGATGGTGTTATTATGTGTGTAACTGTACTGTGTAATGTATATTTATTAGATGGTGTTATTATGTGTGTAACTGTACTGTGTAATGTATATTTATTTGATGGTGTTATTATGTGTGTAACTGTACTGTGTAATGTATATTTATTAGATGGTGTTATTATGTGTGTAACTGTACTGTGTAATGTATATTTATTAGATGATGTTATTATGAGTGTAACTGTACTGTGTAATGTATATTTATTAGATCGTGTTATTATGTGTGTAACTGTACTGTGTAATGTATATTTATTAGATCGTGTTATTATTAGTGTAACTGTACTGTGTAATGTATATTTATTAGATAGTGTTAATATGTGTGTAACTGTACTGTGTAATGTATATTTATTAGATGGTGTTATTATGTGTAACTGAACTGTGTAATGTATATCTATTAGATAGTGTTATTATGTGTGTAACTGTACTGTGTAATGTATATTTATTAGATAGTGTTATTATGTGTGTAACTGTACTGTGTAATGTTTATTTATTAGATAGTGTTATTATGTGTGTAACTGTACTGTGTAATGTATATTTATTAGATAGTGTTATTATGTGTGTAACTGTACTGTGTAACTTATATTTATTAGATGGTGTTATTATGTGTAACTGTACTGTGTAATGTATATCTATTAGATAGTGTTACTATGTGTGTAACTGTACTGTGTAATGTATATTTATTAGATAGTGTTATTATGAGTGTAACTGCACTGTGTAGTGTATTTACTAGATAGTGTTATTATGAGTGTAACTGTACTGTGTAATGTATATTTATTAGATAGTGTTATTATGTGTGTAACTGTACTGTGTAATATATATTTATTAGGCAGTGTTATTATGTGTGTAACTGTACTGTGTAATGTATATTTATTAGATAGTGTTATTATGCGTGTAACTGTACTGTGTAATGTATATTTATTAGATGGTGTTATTATGAGTGTAACTGTACTGTGTAATGTATATTTATTAGATGGTGTTATTATGTGTGTAACTGTACTGTGTAATGTATATTTATTAGACAGTGTTATTATGTGTGTAACTGTACTGTGTAATGTATATTTATTAGATGGTCTTATTATGAGTGTAACTGTACTGTGTAATGTATATTTATTAGATCGTGTTATTATGTGTGTAACTGTACTGTGTAATGTATATTTATTAGATCGTGTTATTATGTGTGTAACTGTACTGTGTAATGTATATTTATTAGATGGTGTTATTATGTGTGTAACTGTACTGTGTAATGTATATTTATTAGACAGTGTTATTATGTGTGTAACTGTACTGTGTAATGTATATTTATTAGATGGTCTTATTATGAGTGTAACTGTACTGTGTAATGTATATTTATTAGATTGTGTTATTATGTGTGTAACTGTACTGTGTAATGTATATTTATTAGATCGTGTTATTATGTGTGTAACTGTACTGTGTAATGTATATTTATTAGATGGGGTTATTATGTGTGTAACTGTACTGTGTAATGTATATTTATTAGATGGTGTTATTATGTGTGTAACTGTACTGTGTAATGTATATTTATTAGATGGTGTTATTATGTGTGTAACTGTACTGTGTAATGTATATTTATTAGATGGTGTTATTATGTGTGTAACTGTACTGTGTAATGTATATTTATTTGATGGTGTTATTATGTGTGTAACTGTACTGTGTAATGTATATTTATTAGATGGTGTTATTATGTGTATAACTGTACTGTGTAATGTATATTTATTAGATGATGTTATTATGAGTGTAACTGTACTGTGTAATGTATATTTATTAGATTGTGTTATTATGTGTGTAACTGTACTGTGTAATGTATATTTATTAGATGGTGTTATTATGTGTGTAACTGTACTGTGTAATGTATATTTATTAGATGGTGTTATTATGTGTGTAACTGTACTGTGTAATGTATATTTATTAGATAGTGTTATTATGAGTGTAACTGTACTGTGTAATGTATATTTATTAGACAGTGTTATTATGTGTGTAACTGTACTGTGTAATGTATATTTATTAGACAGTGTTATTATGTGTGTAACTGTACTGTGTAATGTATATTTATTAGACAGTGTTATTATGTGTGTAACTGTACTGTGTAATGTATGTTTATTAGATAGTGTTATTATGTGTGTAACTGTACTGTGCCTAAAGGCTCGCATGGAAACAAGGGCTTCAAGCTTCATTCAGAGCTTGAAAATTCGGTCCCATAAGCTTTATAGGAGACCAAATTATATTTTGTAGCACTTTAATTGCTTTTCTGAAACCTTTATCCCAGGGAAGGTGTGTAAAGTGCAGATTATATTAATGGCTTAAGTACAGGACACTGTTGCTTTAACTACAATTTCCCAGTACAGCTGAAATATGTAGCAAAAGGTATAATATTAGAAAACCAGTTTTACAGCAAAAAACATCACAGTACTTGAGAGTGTAGATTGATAAATAACAATTGTAGCTGTTTAGAGGAAGAGCACCACGCATGAATAGTAGCACTGGAAAAACCTGACCCCACACTGAAACAACAGAGGTAGGAGAATAGTCAGTCTCAAGGAAACAAAGCAGGTTCATAAGTCAATACACTGAGAGAACAAAGTGCAGCTTCTACAACAAGCAATGCTCACAGATAAAACTGAATCTTAAACCTCCAACAGGTGCACTACAGAGGCTAAATGAATTAAAGGTAAAATGTTACACAACTTTTAAACGAAAAGCGTTACAGTATCCCAGTGGCGTAGCGTGGGTTGTCAGCGCCCAGGGCAAGGCAAGTATAGCGCCCCCTAACCCATTAGCACTGACCCACACAAACATACACATATGCCTACACCTATACCCACACTAACATACACATATGTATACACCTATACACGGTCACAAACATATAGATATACCTATACCCACACACATGCATACACTGTGATAATTGTTCAGCAACCTATATACACTCAAGCAGACATATAGTGGAGTATAACCTGAATGTTAGAGTAGCCTTGAGTCTCAAAACTTTTTCAGGTAGGCAGTTAATGAGCATTAACAAAGGAAGCATAATCAGTTTATACACTATATACTTCTATGTTGTAATGCTTACATCTATTATGTAGTAATACAGTATGTGTAGAGCGCTCAAAGGGAAATATAAATTAAACCATGGAGATTCAGCAGTTGCCAAGACTTAGACAGTTCACTCTGTAACTAAAGAGTTAACTGGCAGATTCCTAGTCAATTAGCCTCTGCAGACACACGGAGCTAAAAACTTAACTTCGTTCTCACACACAGTGTGACACTGGTCTGTGTGAAACGATCTTGTAGAAGCAGGATCATATTTCACAGAGCAGAGTGTGAGAGGTGAGTTTTTTTTAGCACCATTGTCTCCAAAGGTTAACAGATTGCCGCGGTAAACTGTGCAGCATTGCAAGGGAAGTACAAGCTATGCTAACATCAGAAAGGAAGACAGGGCTGCTGGATTTTAGCTTGTAGCTTTGCTGCTGCAGCTGTACTGATTTAAATACGAAATGAAGGTTTCTTAGCTCAGCACATTACACTGTGCAGACCATGTATAGCAAAGCCAGGCATGTCATGTCTGGCTGGCAGTAAGCTAGTTACAGTTATCGAGTGAGGGAAAACCATTGCTCGGCTTACAATGAGCCTTACATGCATATGTATTTATATGTAAAAACCCAGCAAACCTTTTCTCAATGTTTAAGGGCTCTAGCGTCAGCCTGCAAAAATTGTAATAGATGTCTGTATCAGGAGTGAGACTTTCAACTGCCGAATATAAAGCACATGTATCACTAGCAGGGTGAGAAGATCTGTGCTGTGTTATGTAGCTACCCTGACAGCTAATCAGCCTTCAGATTCCATTTTCATAAGAGGGTGCACAAATCGTGCTGATATTATTTATTCTTTTGGTGCATGAAAAGAGAAGAAAACTTGTACTAAAGTTCAGCTTTGTTGACAACTGAGACTTTAATAATTAAAGGCTCATTTGTCAACAAAGCTGAATTTTAGTACACGTTTTCTTCCCTTTCCATGCATCAAAGGAACAAATAATATCAGCACGATTTGTGCACGGACTACAACAGAACAATGACAGGAGACTTATTACTGAAATGCCTCTACTGAGTTCATATGATCTTAACTCACTGCGTTTCAGAGGCGGGTGATGGGTCTTCCTACGGCTGCCCCACTGCAATAATCACCGGAAGTGCTCAGCTGTTAACCTCTTCCTGTGAGTCTCCCTTGTCCACACTCCACTTACATTGCACGCTGAGCCATAGGAGCCGACAGAGCACTTACAATACACCCCCCCGCAGTTAACACAGTAAAATACATTTTTAAAAAAGTTTTCTCCCTTAGTGCTGCATCTGTCTGCAGTGGAGAAGGGAGGATGTGAGACAGTGAGAGCGCAAATTTTGCGCCCCTAAGAATTATGCGCCCGGGGCAACCGCCCCTGTGGCCCCCCCCACGCTACGCCACTGCAGTATCCCCTGTTCTTTAAGAGCCACACTGAGGCTCAATGCGGTTCACTGGGATAACGTCTATGGAAATCCTGCAACAGTTAAGGGGCATGTATATTTAAAGCAGGTTCCCAGGAATCCTCAGAAGAATCGTAACCTTTCCAATGAATAAGCTATTAAAGTTTCCCTCTGTGATAGCGGGAGTTCAAAATTGCTGATATTTCATATTCCACATGGCCTTGAACTAGAATAGGTTGTGGAAGTTCTTTAGACCTACCAGGTATAGTACTAGGATGGAATGGTTGCAGCAAGGAAACATGGAAAATAGGATGAATGTGAAAAGCTAACTTGAGAGTGCATGCATTGTCATTTACCTTGCGGACAATAGGGTAGGGTCCAATATACAATCAACTAAATTTCTTTGATGGAAACATTGAGTCATACGTTTTTCATAGAAAGCAGGACTTTATTTTTATATACTTGAACAGCCTTTATGTTTTCTTTTAAAATCACTTGAGGATTTTGAATAGTTGAAGCTAGCTGATCAATAGATAGAACTTGAGTATTCGTTTGGGATAAATTAATTACTGTTGGATGATGTCCATAATTAGTGAAGAATGTAGAAAACCTAGTAAAAGAATGCAAAGTACTATTGTAACAAAATTCTGCAACGGCAACAGGGAAAACCAATTGTCTTGTTGGTAAGAAGAGTAACATCTAATATATTGCTCAAGCCATTGATGTAATCGTTCTGTTTGTCTATTGCTTTGGGATGGTAAGCTGTGGTAAGGCATCTATTAATAGAAAGTGTGTCGCAGAGTTCCTTCCAGAATTTCAATGTAAATGAAGTGCCCCTATCAGACACAATGGTTCATTACAGACCATGTAGCCTGACAATATCACGGAAAAAACTATGTGGAGTTTCTTTTGTGGTTGGTAAAGAAGGTAGAGGAGTAAATGTTCCATTTTTGTAAGGATGTCAATAACAACCATAATGGCTGTACAAATAGATGATGTAGGGAGATCAATAATAAAATCAATTGCAACTTCACCCCAAGGTTTCTTCGGATCTGGGAGGAACATCAACAATTAATATGGAGAGTAAAAAAAAAGAAAATTGACTAATTACTACTTCAGGTGTGTTCAGGAATTACCTTTTAATAATATACTTTTATCTGCTTTTTACTCAATCTTCATATTGTACTGCAGATAGCATAAATATTGAGGTAGCGGTGCTATGTACTTAGTAAAGAAAACCTCACATTATCAGTACTAGACTGACACTTATGTAAACTTGGGAAGCACTCATATTCCTTATGGGCTATATAAGTATAGAGCAATGAAGATTTTTTTATATATAAACAATGTGTTCAGGTTTTTTTGGATACCTGGACGACATTTTAATATACTCCCCCACACTCTCTCGACATAGGAAACATGTTAGATGGGTGTTCTCATTTAAGAGCTCATAACTTGTACGCTAAACTGGAGAAATGTTTGTTTGCTAGTTCTAAACCAGACACTCCATATGGATTACCTCACATTATCAGTACTAGACTCACAGTTATGTACACTTGGGAAGCACTCGTATTTCTTATGGGCTATATAAGTATAGAGCAATGTGATTGTGACAGAGTTACACTGTTTAAAATATAACCTTTATTAGGATAATTAAAAACTAGAAAACACACACACAAGTGAGTTTAATCTGGTAGAACAATGATTGTAATACAGTCCACAAGAATAACTGGGGTGGTTATGTGATATACATATGGGTACGAACCTAGGATGCCAATAGTAATCTATGGCCCGTTATCATAAGTTATCTCATGCAGGTCTACTCATTTATGTATGAGATACAATGGTCACACTGCTAGTTAGAGGTTGTATTCCTCTTATAGCTTCACAACAGTGTTGGAAGGTAGCAGTATTTAGAATATTATGTAGTTTATCAAAATAATCGGTCATCATATACTTTTAGCTACCAGCTGGTTTATGAGTGTGATGCGGAGCTATATTAACGCTATTATCATTAGTTAGTTTTCTGTATTAATGGTAGAAATTTATTGTACTGTTAAAATATTAAATGCTACAGTGACTAACTTTCAGCATATTAACCGCTCTCAGTAAGATGCTGCTCAGGAGACCTACAAACCCATCACGTAACTGTCACAACCAGTATCAGTTTATATAAAAGACCACAATTACAGAATGGCTTTTTGCAACAGTTGTTAGAGAGGTTGCAGTAACTTAAAGGGCACTAAACCCAAACATTATCTTTCATAATTCAAGTAGAGAATACAATTTTAAGCAACATTGCAATTTACTTCTATTATCTAATTTGCTTCATTCTTTAGATATCCATTGTTGAAGAAATAGCAATGCATATGGGTGGGCCAATCACACAAGGCATCTATGTGCAGCAACCAATAAGCAGCTACGGAGCCTATCTAGGTATGCTTTTCAGCAAAGTATATCAAGAGAATGAAGCAAATTAGATAATAGAAGTAAATTAGAAAGTTGTTTAAAATTGCATGGTCTTTCTAAATCATGGGAACATTTTTTTGAGTTTCATGTTCCTTTAATATTAAAGTACTTGTATTAAGTCTCTGTGAAATAACGGGTGAGTACTTTGCAGATATATATGTGTATGCTGAGAGTGGAAGCAAACAGGAACTGATATCCAGTTTATACACTCCCTGCAATTGCTTTAATTGGTAAAGCTGAATATACAGCAACTAGGAGAGAAGCAGCGTATTATAAGAGGGTGTGGCAGAGACTCAGGAGTTGGTAAACTGGAAACAAACTGATAATGCAGCATGCAATGAACAGTTCTTTAGGAAAGGCTCACCTCTGAATAACAGGATCTGTCTGTTACTGCTAATGATTGTCCTCTTACTGAACAGCAGGCAGTTTAGGGAGAAATTATGTGGAACAGAGATTGCAATTTTTATGTTTTTAAATAAAAAAAATTTATTGAGGTATTTAGTAAAATAATATCCACATTCTGTTAACAGAAAAAAAAATACCAAATTGTGCTTACATGTTGACAGAAAAATAAATTAGGTAAAAAGAACATAAAACCTGCTCAGCTGGTAAATAAACTCTAAACAACCAAACATAGCGGAGCATTATACTTCACATATTGGGGCATAGGTATCTCCGTATGGAGCTTGATGCCCGTGTTTCTGGCGAGTCTTCAGACTCGCCAGAAACATCAGTTATGAAGCAGCGGTCACAAAGACTGCTGCTTCATAACCTGTCCGCCTGCTCTGAGCAGGCGGACAGACTCTGAGCAGGCTCCTCCCTATATCTCAGACCTTGTCTCCAGATACTCTCCCTCCCGTCCCCTTCGCTCTGCTCATGACCTCCTTCTCTCCTCCTCTCTGGTTACCTCATCGCACTCCCATTTACAAGACTTCTCCAGACTGGCTCCCATCTTGTGGAACTCTCTGCCTCGCCCCACAAGACTCTTCCCTAGTTTTGAAAGCTTCAAGCGCTCCCTAAAGACTCTGCTGTTCAAGGATGCATACAACCTATGCTAACCTTACTTTATACCAGTTCCACTCCTCCATTGCTATCCCCTGAACCCCCTTAGCATGTAAGCCTAAGAGCCCAGCTGTTTGTAGATCACCTTCTTAAGAGTGGATTACAACAGTGCAACTCTTTGCAGGGCCCTCTACCCACTTTATCCCTTAATTGTTTTATACTCCCCTTTGTTTATAGCGCTGCGGAATCTGTTGGCGCTCTACAAATAACCGATAATAATAATAATAATAATATTAATAATAATAACAACAGATATCAGTTGTGTGATGCTTTCTAGTTACACACTCATGTTGGCTGATATAAACTAACCTTATGGGGGATAGTGGTATTGAAAACCTGTGAAAATAGATTGTAGCTATAGTTTTCTGCCATCAAACGCTTACATTATATAGAGCTCTTTATAATATAATAAATAAGTCGCAACAGATTTTTGTAAGTCAGAGCAACAATAAATTAAAGCCCCACAATGGTTAAGATAAAAGGATCACTACTGACCTCCAATGTAATCTTCTGGCAAGACTTACGGCTAGATTTGGAGTTTGGCGGTAAAAGGGCTGTTAACGCTCCGCGGGTTTTTTTCTGGCCGCACCATAAATTTAACTCTGGTATCGAGAGTTCAAACAAATGCTGCGTTAGGCTCCAAAAAAGGAGCGTAGAGCATTTTTACCGCAAATACAACTCTCGATACCAGAGTTGCTTACGGACGCGGCCGGCCTCAAAAACGTGCTCGTGCACGATTCTCCCATAGGAAACAATGGGGCTGTTTGAGCTGAAAAAAAACCTAACACCTGCAAAAAAGCAGCGTTCAGCTCCTAACGCAGCCCCATTGTTTCCTATGGGGAAACACTTCCTACGTCTGCACCTAACACTCTAACATGAACCCCGAGTCTAAACACCCCTAGCCTTACACTTATTAACCCCTAATCTGCCGCCCCCGCTATCGCTGACCCCTGCATTACACTTTTAACCCCTAATCTGCCGCTCCGTAAACCGCCGCCACCTACGTTATCCCTATGTACCCCTAATCTGCTGCCCTAACATCGCCGACCCCTATGTTATATTTATTAACCCCTAATCTGCCCCCCACAACGTCGCCGACACCTGCCTACACTTATTAACCCCTAATCTGCCGAGCGGACCTGAGCGCTACTATAATAAAGTTATTAACCCCTAATCCGCCTCACTAACCCTATCATAAATAGTATTAACCCCTAATCTGCCCTCCCTAACATCGCCGACACCTACCTTCAATTATTAACCCCTAATCTGCCGAGCGGACCTCACCGCTATTCTAATAAATGTATTAACCCCTAAAGCTAAGTCTAACCCTAACACTAACACCCCCCTAAGTTAAATATAATTTTTATCTAACGAAATAAATTAACTCTTATTAAATAAATGATTCCTATTTAAAGCTAAATACTTACCTGTAAAATAAATCCTAATATAGCTACAATATAAATTACATTTATATTATAGCTATTTTAGGATTAATATTTATTTTACAGGTAACTTTGTATTTATTTTAACCAGGTACAATAGCTATTAAATAGTTAAGAACTATTTAATAGTTACCTAGTTAAAATAATTACAAATTTACCTGTAAAATAAATCCTAACCTAAGTTATAATTAAACCTAACACTACCCTATCAATAAAATAATTAAATAAACTACCTACAATTACCTACAATTAACCTAACACTACACTATCAATAAATTAATTAAATACAATATCTACAAATAAATACAATGAAATAAACTAACTAAAGTACAAAAAATAAAAAAGAACTAAGTTACAGAAAATAAAAAAATATTTACAAACATAAGAAAAATATTACAACAATTTTAAACTAATTACACCTACTCTAAGCCCCCTAATAAAATAACAAAGCCCCCCAAAATAAAAAATTCCCTACCCTATTCTAAAATACAAAAATTACAAGCTCTTTTACCTTACCAGCCCTGAACAGGGCCCTTTGCGGGGCATGCCCCAAGAAGTTCAGCTCTTTTGCCTGTAAAAGAAAACATACAATACCCCCCCCCCAACATTACAACCCACCACCCACATACCCCTAATCTAACCCAAACCCCCCTTAAATAAACCTAACACTAAGCCCCTGATGATCTTCCTACCTTGTCTTCACCATGCCAGGTTCACCGATCCGTCCTGGCTCCAAGATCTTCATCCAACCCAAGCGGGGGCTAGACATCCACTGAAGAAGTCCAGAAGAGGGTCCAAAGTCTTCCTCCTATCCGGCAAGAAGAGGACATCCGGACCGGCAAACATCTTCTCCAAGCGGCATCTTCTATGTTCTTCCATCCGATGACGACCGGCTCCATCTTGAAGACCTCCAGCGCGGATCCATCCTCTTCTTCCGACGACTAGACGACGAATGACGGTTCCTTTAAGGGACGTCATCCAAGATGGCGTCCCTCGAATTCCGATTGGCTGATAGGATTCTATCAGCCAATCGGAATTAAGGTAGGAATTTTCTGATTGGCTGATGGAATCAGCCAATCAGAATCAAGTTCAATCCGATTGGCTGATCCAATCAGCCAATCAGATTGAGCTCGCATTCTATTGGCTGTTCCGATCAGCCAATAGAATGCGAGCTCAATCTGATTGGCTGATGGGATCGGCCAATCGGATTGAACTTGATTCTGATTGGCTGATTCCATCAGCCAATCAGAAAATTCCTACCTTAATTCCGATTGGCTGATAGAATCCTATCAGCCAATCGGAATTCGAGGGACGCCATCTTGGATGACGTCCCTTAAAGGAACCGTCATTCGTCGTCTAGTCGTCGGAAGAAGAGGATGGATCCGCGCTGGAGGTCTTCAAGATGGAGCCGGTCGTCATCGGATGGAAGAACATAGAAGATGCCGCTTGGAGAAGATGTTTGCCGGTCCGGATGTCCTCTTCTTGCCGGATAGGAGGAAGACTTTGGACCCTCTTCTGGACTTCTTCAGTGGATGTCTAGCCCCCGCTTGGGTTGGATGAAGATCTTGGAGCCAGGACGGATCGGTGAACCTGGCATGGTGAAGACAAGGTAGGAAGATCATCAGGGGCTTAGTGTTAGGTTTATTTAAGGGGGGTTTGGGTTAGATTAGGGGTATGTGGGTGGTGGGTTGTAATGTTGGGGGGGGGGTATTGTATGTTTTCTTTTACAGGCAAAAGAGCTGAACTTCTTGGGGCATGCCCCGCAAAGGGCCCTGTTCAGGGCTGGTAAGGTAAAAGAGCTTGTAATTTTTGTATTTTAGAATAGGGTAGGGAATTTTTTATTTTGGGGGGCTTTGTTATTTTATTAGGGGGCTTAGAGTAGGTGTAATTAGTTTAAAATTGTTGTAATATTTTTCTTATGTTTGTAAATATTTTTTTATTTTCTGTAACTTAGTTCTTTTTTATTTTTTGTACTTTAGATAGTTTATTTAATTGTATTTATTTGTAGCAATTGTGTTTAATTAATTTATTGATAGTGTAGTGTTAGGTTAATTGTAGGTAATTGTAGGTAGTTTATTTAATTATTTTATTGATAGGGTAGTGTTAGGTTTAATTATAACTTAGGTTAGGATTTATTTTACAGGTAAATTTGTAATTATTTTAACTAGGTAACTATTAAATAGTTCTTAACTATTTAATAGCTATTGTACCTGGTTAAAATAAATACAAAGTTACCTGTAAAATAAATATTAATCCTAAAATAGCTATAATATAAATGTAATTTATATTGTAGCTATATTAGGATTTATTTTACAGGTAAGTATTTAGCTTTAAATAGGAATCATTTATTTAATAAGAGTTAATTTATTTCGTTAGATAAAAATTATATTTAACTTAGGGGGGTGTTAGTGTTAGGGTTAGACTTAGCTTTAGGGGTTAATACATTTATTAGAATAGCGGTGAGGTCCGCTCGGCAGATTAGGGGTTAATAATTGAAGGTAGGTGTCGGCGATGTTAGGGAGGGCAGATTAGGGGTTAATACTATTTATGATAGGGTTAGTGAGGCGGATTAGGGGTTAATAACTTTATTATAGTAGCGCTCAGGTCCGCTCGGCAGATTAGGGGTTAATAAGTGTAGGTAGGTGTCGGCGACGTTGTGGGGGGCAGATTAGGGGTTAATAAATATAACATAGGGGTCGGCGATGTTAGGGGCAGAAGATTAGGGGTACATAGGGATAACGTAGGTGGCGGCGATTTGCGGTCGGAAGATTAGGGGTTAATTATTTTAAGTAGCTTGCGGCGACGTTGTGTGGGGCAAGTTAGGGGTTAATAAATATAATATAGGGGTCGGCGGGGTTAGGGGCAGCAGATTAGGGGTACATAAGTATAACGTAGGTGGCGGTCGGCAGATTAGGGGTTAAAAATTTTTATCGAGTGGCGGCGATGTGGGGGGACCTCGGTTTAGGGGTACATAGGTAGTTTATGGGTGTTAGTGTAGTTTAGGGTACAGTAGTTAAGAGCTTTATGAACCGGCGTTAGCCAGAAAGCTCTTAACTCCTGCTATTTTCAGGCGGCTGGAATCTTGTCGTTAGAGCTCTAACGCTCACTGCAGAAACGACTCTAAATACCAGCGTTAGAAAGATCCCATTGAAAAGATAGGCTACGCAAATGGCATAGGGGGATCTGCGGTATGGAAAAGTCGCGGCTGTAAAGTGAGCGTTAGACCCTTTAATCACTGACTCCAAATACCAGCGGGCGGCCAAAACCAGCGTTAGGAGCCTCTAACGCTGGTTTTGACGGCTACCGCCGAACTCTAAATCTAGGCCTTAGTGTGCAGGTTCCGGCAGACAGTAAATAGACGCTCTGTTTACTTTAGCATGAAGTCCCACAAGGAGCAGAGGGAGAGAGGAGAGCAGTGATAGAGAGGGGAAGGGAAACCCAAAGCAAATAAACAGAGGGCAGGGGACAGATACTTACAGATATGTGTTCTGCTAGTAAGTGCAGGCAGGGAGGGGTGTGATGTGACCTTTGACACTCACTAACCTGCCTCAGAATTTATAAGGTGTAATGTGTTTTTTTTGTTTACTGATGGTATTTAAATGCTAATGCACAGAGATTGTTCTGCTGATATACAAGAAGCATAGCTTGTCTTACGCTCATTCTATCTAGCACCGTGTGAACTATTTTGCTGTAAACAATTATAGGTTTAGAGTAGAAATAAAAGGTATAAGTGGCAGCTATCACTAAATGATCCATGTTAGTAAAGAGTCTGGAGTAGCTGTACTGTGCATGGCGTATATACCGGCATTATGTCAGAACAGCAAAGAGTTTTAAGACAGGCATTCAGGCTTCAGCTGAGCAGGAGGGAGACTCCGAGTGAGGTTAATAGGAGAGCGAGGGCTTACCGCATCTGAGATGTGCAGCGTCTGCCAGATACCTGTTGCCATGGGTTCAGCACAACCAGCAAATTCACAATCACTACTACTGACAGTCAGGACTCAGAGCAAATGTGCGCGCCAAACAGCCACCAGCCAATGGAAAGATCTTCTGGCTGAGCTGCACCAATGGATCTAATTATTTGGTGAGCTGCGGCAACGGGCTGACTGAGACTCAGTACAGTAATCCATATAAGTAGCAGGCTGAGGCAGATGAAAAAAAATAAACAAAAAAAAAGTTTGTGCTCAAGGCAGCTGGGGCCCCTCTGAGGCCGGGGGCCCAGTCGCAGCTGCGACTTCTGCACCACCGGTAGTTACGCCCCTGGTGTAACTGTACTGTGTAATGTATATTTATTAGATAGTGTTATTATGTGTGTAACTGTACTGTGTAATGTATATTTATTAGATGGTGTTATTATGTGTGTAACTGTACTGTGTAATGTATATTTATTAGATAGTGTTATTATCAGTGTAACTGTACTGTGTAATGTATATTTATTAGATGGTGTTATTATAAGTGTAAATGTACTGTGTAATGTATATTTATTAGATGGTGTTATTATGTGTGTAACTGTACTGTGTAATGTATATTTATTAGATGGTGCTATTATGTGTGTAACTGTACTGTGTAATGTATATTTATTAGATAGTGTTATTATGTCTGTAACTGTACTGTGTAATATATATTTATTAGATAGTGTTATTATGTCTGTAACTGTACTGTGTAATATATATTTATTAGATAGTGTTATTATGTGTGTAACTGTACTGTGTAATGTATATTTATTAGATGGGGTTATTATGAGTGTAACTGTACTGTGTAATGTATATTTATTAGATGGTGTTATTATGTGTGTAACTGTACTGTGTAATGTATATTTATTAGACAGTGCTATTATGTGTGTAACTGTACTGTGCAATCTATATTTATTAGATTGTGTTATTATGTGTGTAACTGTACTGTGTAATTTATATTTATTAGATAGTGTTATTATGTGTGTAACTGTACTGTATAATGTATATTTATTAGATAGTGTTATATGTGTAACTGTACTGTGTAATGTGTATTTATTAGATGGTGTTATTATGTGTGTAACTGTACTGTGTAATGTATATTTATTAGATAGTGTTATTATGTGTGTAACTGTACTGTGTAATGTATATTTATTAGATGATGTTATTATGTGTGTAACTGTACTGTGTAATGTATATTTATTAGACAGTGCTATTATGAGTGTAACTGTACTGTGTAATGTATATTTATTAGATAGTGTTATTATGTGTGTAACTGTACTGTGTAATGTATATTTATTAGATAGTGTTATGTGTGTAACTGTACTGTGTAATGTATTTTTATTAGACAGTGTTATTATGTGTGTAACTGTACTGTGTAATGTATTTTTATTAGACAGTGTTATTATGTGTGTAACTGTACTGTGTAATGTATTTTTATTAGACAGTGTTATTATGTGTGTAACTGTACTGTGTAATGTATATTTTTTAGATAGTGTTATTATGTGTGTAACTGTACTTTGTAATGTATTTTTATTAGACAGTGTTATTGTGTGTGTAACTGTACTGTGTCATGTATATTTATTAGATAGTGTTATTATGTGTGTAACTGTACTTTGTAATGTATTTTTATTAGACAGTGTTATTGTGTGTGTAACTGTACTGTGTCATGTATATTTATTAGATAGTGTTATTATGTGTGTAACTGTACTGTGTAATGTATATTTATTAGATGGTGTTATTATGTGTGCAACTGTGCTGTGTAATGTATTTTTATTAGACAGTGTTATTATGTGTGTAACTGTACTGTGTAATGTATATTTATTAGATAGTGTTATTATGAGTGTAACTGCACTGTGTAATGTATATTTATTAGATTGTGTTATGAGTGTAACTGTACTGTGTAATGTATATTTATTAGATAGTGTTATTATGTGTGTAACTGTACTGTGTAATGTATATTTATTAGATGGTGTTATTATGTGTGTAACTGTACTGTGTAATGTATATTTATTAGACAGTGTTATTATGAGTGTAACTGTACTTTGTAATGTATTTTTGATGTGTTTTGTGCAACTGTTTAACCACAGCTCTGAGATAGCGGTAATGATTCTGCGCTGAACTTGTAATACGAGCGCAATTTAACCTGCACGCAAATGATCGCAAAAACCTGCACAAAATGATTGCACGCCACTTGTAATCTAGCCCTTTATCTGTGTATATTTTTACTAAAAAAATTTGTGTTAGTTATTGTTAATAACAACTTTCTACACCCCATGGGGTATTCTCCAAAGAATAACTAGCCAGCATGATGTTACGTTCATATGATATTCCAGTTGCTGGTATTTATCACCTCTGCACAGGACAGAAGTCTATGCACTGCCTGTTCTCCCCTACAATAAAGACTAATCCCCTCCTGCTGAATCAGGGCTAGATTACGAGTGGCGCGCTAACTTTGATGCACAAGTGAAAAGGGGTTTATTGCGGCTCTTTGTGCGCTTCAGAAGTAGCGTTTGTATTACAAGTTGAAAGTAAATGTGTTTGCTTGAGCACAATCAAATTTATTGTGCATTGGAATAGCGGAAATTCAGGGATCTGGTTAACCGGGGAGTCAATCAGCCTGATTGTATATGATCAATCAGATTAAAGACCGCAGCCTCAGAGACAGCGGGCATGTTATGGAGCAGCGGTCTTTAGACCGCTGCTTCATAACTACTGTTTCCGGCGAGCCTAAAGGCTCGCATGGAAACAAGGGCATCAAGCTTCATTCGGAGCTTGAAAATTCGGTCTCATAAGCTTTATAGGAGACCAAATTATATTCTGTAGCACTTTAATTGCTTCCCTAAAACCTTTATCCCAGGGAAGGTGTGTAAAGTGCAGAATATATTAATGGCTTAAGTACAGGACACTGTTGCTTTAACTACAATTTCCCAGTACAGCTGAAATATGTAGCATAAGGTATAATATTAGAAAACCAGTTTTACAGCAAAAAACATCACAGTACTTGAGAGTGTAGATTGATAAATAACAATTGTTTTGAGGAAGAGCACCACGCATGAATAGCAGCACTGGAAAAACCTGACCCCACACTGAAACAACAGAGGTAGGAGAATAGTCAGTCTCAAGAAAAAAATGCAGGTTCATAAGTCAATACACTGAGAGAACACAGTGCAGCTTCTACAACAAGCAATGCTCACAGATAAAACTGAATCTTAAACCTCCAACAGGTGCACTACAGAGGCTAAATGAATTAAAGGTAAAATGTTCCACAACTTTTAAACGAAAAGCTTTACAGTATCCCCTGTTCTTTAAGAGCCACACTGAGGCTCAATGCGGTTCACTGGGATAACGTCTATGGAAATCCTGTTTAGGGGCATGTATATTTAAAGCAGGTTCCCAGGAATCCTCAGAAGAATCGTAACCTTTCCAATGAATAAGCTATTAAAGTTTCCCTCTGTGATAGCGGGAGTTCAAAATTGCTGATATCTCATATTCCACATGGCCTTGAACTAGAATAGGTTGTGGAAGTTCTTTAGACCTACCAGGTATAGTACTAGGATGGAATGGTTGCAGCAAGGAAACATGGAAAATAGGATGAATGTGAAAAGCTAACTTGAGAGTGCATGCATTGTCATTTACCTTGCGGACAATAGGGTAGGGGCCAATATACAATCAACTCAATTTCTTTGATGGAAACATTAAGTCATACGTTTTTCATAGAAAGCAGGACTTTATTTTTATATACTTGAACAGCCTTTATGTTTTCTTTTAAAATCACTTGAGGATTTTGAATAGTTGAAGCTAGCTGATCAATAGATAGAACTTGAGTATTCGTTTGGGATATACAAATTACTGTTGGATGATGTCCATAATTAGTGAAGAATGTAGAAAACCTAGTAAAAGAATGCAAAGTACTATTGTAACAAAATTCTGCAACGGCAACAGGGAAAACCAATTGTCTTGTTGGTAAGAAGAGTAACATCTAAGATATTGCTCAAGCCATTGATGTAATCGTTCTGTTTGTCTATTGCTTTGGGATGGTAAGCTGTGGTAAGGCATCTATTAATAGAAAGTGTGTCGCAGAGTTCCTTCCAGAATTTCAATGTAAATGAAGTGCCCCTATCAGACACAATGGTTCATTACAGACCATGTAGCCTGACAATATCACGGAAAAAACTATGTGCAGTTTCTTTTGTGGTTGGTAAAGAAGGTAGAGGAGTAAATGTTCCATTTTTGTAAGGATGTCAATAACAACCATAATGGCTGTACAAATAGATGATGTAGGGAGATCAATAATAAAATCAATTGCAACTTCACCCCAAGGTTTCTTCGGATCTGGGAGGAACATCAACAATTAATATGGAGAGTAAAAAAAAAGAAAAATGACTAATTACTACTTCAGGTGTGTTCAGGAATTACCTTTTAATAATATACTTTTATCTGTTTTTTACTCAATCTTCATATTGTACTGCAGATAGCATAAATATTGAGGTAGCGGTGCTATGTACTTAAGTGAAGGTAAAGTTACCTTCATCTCTATCCGGAATAATATACTTTCCTCAAAATGAATATGAGTTTAATTCATCATTTTTTTTAATTATGAGTGTAAATAAAGTTATGTCCTTTTTTACTCACTGTTTGATGGTCTGCAAATTCAACCCGATTTTTTTTTTTTTTCCTGTATGGATCACGTTTTTATGTTAGCCTATTGAAAATCTGGCCGTTAGGCGGCCGTCAAACAACGTCATTCGCCTCCTTTACAATATGCGCATGCGCTATATTTTTTCTTTCCTCCTCTGACTCCACGCGCGCTCCAGATTCGCGCATGCGTAATTTTATCTTGAAAAATAATAAGAGCTAGGCTTTTATTTCTACAGACAATACGGACGGCTACATGCGGTGAGGAAATTACTTTTACCCGGTTTCATCTGGCGGCTCATCTGATTCCAAGCAGGTAGACAAAGAAAATGTTCGCCAGATAAAACTCAGTCTTTATTAGCATCTTTAAAATTACACAGTCTTTGGAGTACTGCAACAGAGTAAAGAAATCAGGCTATGACTACAGCTGTTTAAGCCGTTCTGTGCTACGCCAGTGTGCTTGTGTCATTTCTTTACTCTGTTGCAGTACTACAAAGACTGTGCAATTTTAAAGATGCTAATTAAAAGTGAGTTTTAATATATCCTTTATCTGGCGAACATTTTCTTTGTGTACCTGCCTGGAATCAGCTGAGCCGCCTGATGAAACCGGTATCCTGCAATGTGATTGGACAAGACAGACACACACCCCCGAAAAGAGGAGGAGTAGAGTTTCCAGCTCCACAGGAACACCAGCCTCGTAGAGATACCACGGACACATGAAGTAAACAGATATCGCTGTTTGTGTCGGAAGTGTGGTAAGGGGGCACATGGCTAGTGGAGCTGGTTTCAACTGTTTGTTTTCATTAATTTAACGCATGCGCAATTCAGAAGGGGTTGCCGGTTAGCGCATGCGCAGTGGAGAGGGATGTCGTGAACGCGCTTTAGAGAGATGTATAGAGCGGGTGGGACCGCTCTATACGTCAAAGATCAGAAAAGCAGGAAATAGGGTTTGGGAGGAGTCAATCATGGAAACGGTAGGGAATGATAAATCTTCATATTTTGCAAAATATAAATTATATAGAGAAAACAAGTTAGCGATTCACTTATATAAGGATTAACAAATGCTTTGATGTGTTACAACCCTGAAAACTTTATCTTCACTTTAGTAAAGAAAACCTCACATTATCAGTACTAGACTGACACTTATGTAAACTTGGGAAGCACTTATATTCCTTATGGGCTATATAAGTATAGAGCAATGAAGATTTTTTTATATATAAACGATGTGTTCAGGGATTTTTTGGATACCTGGAGGACATTTTAATATTCTCCCCCACAATCTCTCGACATAGGAAACATGTTAGATGGGTGTTCTCATTTAAGAGCTCATAACTTGTACGCTAAACTGGAGAAATGTTTGTTTGCTAGTTGTAAACCAGACAGACACTCCATATGGATTACCTCACATTATCAGTACTAGACTCACAGTTATGTACACTTGGGAAGCACTCGTATTTCTTATGGGCTATATAAGTATAGAGCAATGTGATTGTGACAGAGTTACACTTTTTAAAATATAACCTTTATTAGGATAATTAAAAACTAGAAAACACACACACAAGTGAGTTTAATCTGGTAGAACAATGATTGTAATACAGTCCACAAGAATAACTGGGGTGGTTATGTGATATACATATGGGTACGAACCTAGGATGCCGATAGTAATCTATGGCCCGTTATCATAAGTTATCTCATGCAGGTCTACTCATTTATGTATGAGATACAATGGTCACACTGCTAGTTAGAGGTTGTATTTCTCTTATAGCTTCACAACAGTGTTGGAAGGTAGCAGTATTTAGAATATTATGTAGTTTTTCAAAATAATCTGTCATTATATACTTTTAGCTACCAGCTGGTTTATGACTGTGATGCGGAGCTATATTAACGCTATTATTATTAGTTAGTTTTCTGTATTAATGGTAGAAATGTATTGTACTGTTAAAGTATTATATGCTACAGTGACTAACTTTCACATATTAACCGCTCTCAGTAAGATGCTGCTCAGGAGACCTACAAACCCATCCCGTAACTGTCACAACCAGTAACAGTTTATATAAAAGACCACAATTACAGAATGGCTTTTTGCAACAGTTGTTAGAGAGGTTGCAGTAACTTAAAGGGACACTAAACCCAAAAATGTTCATTCATGATTCAAGTAGAGAATACAATTTTAAGCAACATTGCAATTTACTTCTATTATCTAATTTGCTTCATTCTTTAGATATCCATTGTTGAAGAAATAGCAATGCACATGGGTGGGCCAATCACACAAGGCATCTATGTGCAGCAACCAATAAGCAGCTACGGAGCCTATCTAGGTATACTTTTCAGCAAAGTATATCAACAGAATGAAGCAAATTAGATAATAGAAGTAAATTAGAAAGTTGTTTAAAATTGCATGGTCTTTCTAAATCATGGGAACATTTTTTTGAGTTTCATGTTCCTTTAATATTAAAGTACTTGTATTAAGTCTCTGTGAAATAACGGGTGAGTACTTTGCAGATATATATGTGTATGCTGAGAGAGGAAGCAAACAGGAACTGATATCCAGTTTATACACTCCCTGCAATTGCTTTAATTGGTAAAGCTGAATATACAGCAACTAGGAGAGAAGCAGCGTATTATAAGAGGGTGTGACAGAGGCTCAGGAGTTGGTAAACTGGAAACAAACTGATAATGCAGCATGCAATGAACAGTTCTTTAGGAAAGGCTCACCTCTGAATAATAGGATCTGTCTGTTACTGCTAATGATTGTCCTCTTACTGAACAGCAGGCAGTTTAGGGAGAAATTATGTGGAACAGAGATTGCAATTTTTTATTTTTTTTAAATCAAATTTTTTTTATTGAGGTATTTAGTAAAATAATATCCACATTCTGTTAACAGAAAAAAAAACAAACACATTGTGCTTACATAATGACAGAAAAATAAATTAGGTAAAAAGAACATAAAACCTGCTCAGCTGGTAAATAAACTCTAAACATCCAAACATAGCGGAGCATTATTCTTCACATATTAGGGCTCTATTTAACAAGCTCCGTATGGAGCTTGATGCCCCGTGTTTCTTGCGAGTCTTCAGACTCGCCAGAAACAGCAGTTATGAAGCTGCGGTCACAAAGACCGCTGCTTCATAACCTGTCCGCCTGCTCTGAGCAGGCGGACAGACTTCACCGGAAATCAACCCGATCGAGTACGATCGGGTTGATTGACACCCCCCCTGCTGGCGGCTGATTGGCCGCAAGTCTGCAGGGGGCGGCGTTGCACCAGCAGCTCTTGTGAGCTGCTGGTGCAATGCTGAATACGGCGAGCGCATTGCTCGCCGTATTCAGCGAGGTCTGGCGGACCTGATCCGCAGTGTCGGATCAGGTCCGCCAGACCTTGATAAATAGGGGCCATATACTCTTGATTAATCAATCAAGAGTTCTATCAGCCAATCGGAATCTAAGGGACTCCATCTTGGATGATGTCACTTAAAGTGATATTCATTATGAAGAAGACGTCGTTTGAAGAGGATGCTCCGCGTCTGATGTCTTGAAGATAGACCCGCTCCGCACCGGAAGGATGAAAAAAGAAGACGCAGTCTGGATGAAGAATTCTGCCCATCTGGAGGACCACTTCTGCCCATCTGGAGGACCACTTCTGCCGGCTTTGTTGAGGACATCTTGCCGCTTGGATGAAAACTTCTCCCGGTAAGTGAATCTTCGGGGGTTAGTGTTAGGATTTTTTTAATGGTGTATTGGGTGGGTTTATTTTTTAGATTAGGGACTTTGGGCCGCTATAGAGCTAAATGCCCTTTTAAGGGCAATGCCCATCCAAATGCCCTTTTCAGGGCAATGGGGAGCTTAGTTTTTAGTTAATATTTTATTTGGGGGGTTGGTTGTGTGGGTGGTAGGTTTTATTGTTGGGGGGGGGTGTTTGTATTTTTTTTTACAGGACAAAGAGCTGATTTCTTTGGGGCAATGCCCCGCAAAAGGCCCTTTTAAGGGTTATTGGTAGTTTAGTTTAGGCTAGGGTTTTTTTTATTTTGGAGGGGCTTTTTTTATTTTGACAGGGCAATTAGATTAGGTGTAATTAGTTTAAAGATCTGTAATTTGTTTTTTATTTTCTGTAATTTAGTGGGGGGGGTTTGTGATTTAGCTAATTTAATTTAATTTATTTAATTATATTTAACTAGTCCTAAAGCCCGTTCACACGGGCCATTTTTTGCAATAAAGCGGTCCCACCCCTTTCGCTCTCTCCTTCCCCTTCTCTTTTGCTCTCTCTCCCCCTCTCTTTTGCTCTCTCCCCCATCTCTTTTGAGCTCTCTCCCCCCTCTCTTTTGAGCTCTCTCTCCCCCCTCTTCCCCTCTCTTTTGCTCTCTCTCCCCCCCTCTTTTGAGCTCTCTCCCCTCTCTCTTTTGAGCTCTCTCTCTCCCCCTCTCTTTTGCTCTCTCTCTCCCCCCCTTTCTTTTGCGCTCTCTCTCCCCCTCTCTTTAGTGCTCTCTCTCTCCCCCTCTCTTTTGCGCTCTCTCTCCCTCTATTTTGCGCTCTCTCTCTCCCCCATCTCTTTTGCACTCTCTCCCCCTCTCTATCTCCCCTCCCTTTTGCGCTCTCTCTCCCCCCTCTCTTTTGCGCTCTCTCCCCCTCTCTTTTGCACTCTCTCCCCCCTCTCTTTTGCGCTCTCTCTCTCCCCTCTTTTGCGCTCTCTCTCTCCCCCCTCTCTTTTGCTCTCTCTCTCCCCCTCTCTTTTGTGCTCTCTCTCCGCCCTCTCTTTTAAGCTCTCTCTCTCCCCCCTCTCTTTTTCACTCTCTCTCTCCCCCTCTCTTTTGCGCTCTCTCTCTCACCCTCTCTTTTGCGCTCTCTCTCTCCCCTCTCTTTTGTGCTCTCTCTCTCCCCCTCTCTTTTGCGCTCTCTCTCTCCCCCTCTCTTTTGTGCTCTCTCTCCCCCCATCTCTTTTGCGCTCTCTCTCTCCCCCAATCTCTTTTGCCCTCTCTCTCTTCCCCTCTCTTTTGTGCTCTCTCCCCTCTCTTTTGCGCTCTCTCTCTCTCCCCTCTATTTTGCGCTCTCTCTCCCCCCTCTATTTTGCGCTCTCTCTCCCCCCTCTCTTTTGTGCCCCTCTCTCCCCCCTCTCTTTTGCGCTCTTCCCCCTCTCTTTTGAGCTCTCTCCCCCCCCTCTCTTTTGAGCTCTCTCTCCCCCCTCTCTTTTGCGCTCTCTCTCCCCACTCTCTTTTGCGCTCTTCCCCCCTCTCTTTTGCGCTCTTTCTCCCCCCTCTCTTTTGCACTCTCTCTCCCCCCTCTCTTTTGTGCTCTTCCCCCCTCTCTTTTGCACTCTCTCTCCCCCTCTCTTTTGCGCTCTTCCCCCCATCTCTTTTGCGCTCTTTCCCCCTCTCTTTTGTGCTCTCTCTCCCCCCTCTTTTGCTCTTTCTCTCTCCCCCCTCTCTTTTGCTCTCTCTCTCCCCCTCTCTTTTGAGCTCTCTCCCCCCTTTCTTTAAAGCTCTTTCTTCCCCCCTCTCTTTTGCGCTCTCTCTCCCCCCTCTCTTTTGCTCTCTCTCCCCCCTCTCTTTCGTGCTCTCCCCCCTCTCTTTTGTGCTCTCTCCCCCTCTCTTTTGCGCTCTCTCTCTCCCCCCTCTTTTGCGCTCTCTCTCTCCCCACTCTCTTTTGCTCTCTCTCTCCCCCTCTCTTTTGAGCTCTCTCTCTCCCCCCACTCTTTTGAGCTCTCTCTCTCCCCCCACTCTTTTGAGCTCTCTCTCTCCCCCCTCTCTTTTGTGCTCTCACTCCCCCCCTCTCTTTTGCGCTCTCTCTCCCCCCTCTCTTTTGCGGTCTCTCCCCCCTCTCTTTTGTGCTCTCTCTCCCCCCTCTCTTTTGCGCTCTCTCTTCCCCCTCTCTTTTGCCTTCTCCCCAACCCTCTCTTTTGCACTCTCTCTCCCCCTCTCTTTTGCGCTCTCTCCCCCCTCTCTTTTGCCATCTCTCCCCATCTCTTTTGCGCTCTCTCTCCCCCTCTCTTTTGCGCTCTCTCTCCCCCCTCTCTTTTGCGCTCTCTCCCCCTCTCTTTTGCGCTCTCTCCCCCTCTCTTTTGCGCTCTCTCCCCCTCTCTTTTGCGCTCTCTCTCCCCCCTCTCTTTTGCGCTCTCCCCCCTCTATTTTGCGCTCTCTCCCTCCTCTCTTTTGCGCTCTCTCTCCCCCTCTTTTTTGCGCTCTCTCTCCCCCTTTTCTTTTGCGCTCTCTCCCCCTCTCTTTTGCGCGCTCTCTCCCCCTCTCTTTTGCGCTCTCTCCCCCCTCTCTTTTGCGCTCTCTCTCTCCCCCTCTCTTTTGAGCTCTCTCTCTCCCCATCTCGTTTGCGCTCTCTCTCTCCCCTCTCTCTTTTGCGCTTTCTCTCCCCCATCTCTTTTGCGCTCTCTCTCTCCCCCTCTCTTTTGCGCTCTCTCTCTCCCCCCTCTGTTTTGCAGTCTCTTTCTCCCCCTCTCTTTTGCGCTCTCTCTCCCCCTCTCTTTTGCGCTCTCTCTCTCCCCATCTTGTTTGTGCTCTCTCTCTCCCCCATCTATTTTGCGCTCTCTCTCTCCCCCTCTCTTTTGCGCTCTCTCTCTCCCCATCTCATTTGCGCTCTCTCTCTCCCCTCTCTCTTTTGCGCTCTCTCTCCCCCATCTCTTTTGCGCTCTCTCTATCCTCCCTTTTGTGCTCTCTCTCTCCCCCCTCTGTTTTGCAGTCTCTTTCTCCCCCTCTCTTTTGCGCTCTCTCTCCCCCTCTCTTTTGCGCTCTCTCTCTCCCCATCTTGTTTGTGCTCTCTCTCTCCCCCATCTATTTTGCGCTCTCTCTCTCCCCCTCTCTTTTGCGCTCTCTCTCTCCCCATCTCGTTTGCGCTCTCTCTCTCCCCTCTCTCTTTTGCGCTCTCTCTCCCCCATCTCTTTTGCGCTCTCTCTCTCCCCCTCTCTTTTGCGCTCTCTCTCTCCCCCCTCTGTTTTGCAGTCTCTTTCTCCCCCTCTCTTTTGCGCTCTCTCTCCCCCTCTCTTTTGCGCTCTCTCTCTCCCCATCTTGTTTGTGCTCTCTCCCCCATCTATTTTGTGCTCTCTCTCTTCCCCTCTCTTTTGCACTCTCTCTCCCCCCTCTCTTTTGCGCTCTCTCTCCCTCCCCTCTCTTTTGCGCACTCTCTCCCCCCTCTCTTTTGCGCTCTCTCCCCCTCTCTTTTGCGCTCTCTCTCCCCCTCTCTTTTGCGCTCTCTCTCTCCCCCCTCTCTTTTGCGCTCTCTCTCTCCCCCTCTCTTTTGCGTTCTTTCTCCCCCCTCTCTTTTGCGTTCTTTCTCCCCCCTCTCTTTTGCGCTCTTCCCCCCATCTCTTTTGCGCTCTCTCTCCCCCCTCTCATTTGCTCTCTCTCCCCCCTCTCTTATGCGATGTGATTTATTAGTTATCTCTTATGTGATTTATTAGTTAGATTCTGATATTATATAATGAAAACCTCAAACTAGTGACTAAATGTGACATATAAACTATAACCTAGATTTGGAGTATTGCGTTAGAAGAGGTGCGTTAGCTACGCGTGCTTTTTTTCCCCCGCACCTTTTAAATACCGCTGGTATTTAGAGTTCACAGAAGGGCTGCGTTAGGCTCCAAAAAGGGAGCATAGAGCATATTTACCGCCACTGCAACTCTCAATACCAGCGGTGCTTACGGACGTGGCCAGCTTCAAAAACGTGCTCGTTCACGATTCCCCCATAGGAAACAATGGGGCATTTTGAGCTGAAAAAAAACCTAACACCTGCAAAAAAGCAGCGTTCAGCTCCTAACGCAGCCCCATTGTTTCCTATGGGGAAACAATTCCTAAGTCTGCACCTAACACCCTAACATGTACCCCGAGTCTAAACACCGCTAACCTTACACTTATTAACCCCTAATCTGCCGCCCCCGGTATCGCTGACCCCTGCATTACACTTTTAACCCCTAATCTGCCGCTCCGTACACCGCCGCAACCTACATGATATCTATGTACCCCTAATCTGCTGCCCCTAACACCGCCGACCCCTATATTATATTTATTAACCCCTAATCTGCCCCCCACAACGTCGCCGCCGCCTACCTACAATAATTAACCTCTAATCTGCCGACCGGACCTCACCGCTACTATAATAAATGTATTAACCCCTAATCCGCCTCCCTCCCGCCTAACTAACCCTATAATAAATAGTATTAACCCCTAATCTGCCCTCCCTAACATCACCGACACCTAACTTCAAGTATCAACCCCTAATCTGCCGACCGGACCTCACCGCTACTCTATTAAATGTATTAACCCCTAAAGCTAAGTCTAACCCTAACACTAACACCTCCCTAAATTAAATATAATTTTTATCTAACTAAATAAATTAACTCTTATTAAATAAATTAATCCTATTTAAAGCTAAATACTTACCTGTAAAATAAACCCTAATATAGCTACAATATAACTAATAATTACATTGTAGCTATTTTAGGATTTATATTTATTTTACAGGCAACTTTGTAATTATTTTAACCAGGTACAATAGCTATTAAATAGTTAATAACTATTTAATAGCTACCTAGTTAAAATAATTACAAAATTACCTGTAAAATAAATCCTAACCGAAGTTACAATTAAACCTAACACTACACTATCAATAAATAAATTAAATAAAATACCTACAATTATCTACAATTAAATAAACTAACTAAAGTACAAAAAATTAAAAAAGAACTAAGTTACAAAAAATAAAAAAATAATTTACAAATATTAGAAATATATTACAACAATTTTAAGCTAATTACACCTACTCTAAGCCCCCTAATAAAATAACAAAGCCCCCCAAAATAAAAAAATGCCCTACCCTATTCTAAAATACAAATAGAAAAGCTATTTTACCTTACCAGCCCTTAAAAGGGCCTTTTGCGGGGCATGCCCCAAAGAAAACAGATCTTTTGCCAGTAAAAATAAACATACAATACCCCCCCCAATATTACAACCCACCACCCACATACCCCTAATCTAACCCAAACCCCCCTTAAATAAACCTAACACTAAGCCCCTGAAGATCTCCCTACCTTGTCTTCACCACGCTGGGTATCACCGATCGGTCCAGGCTCCGAAGTCTTCATCCAAGCCCAAGCGGGGGCTGAAGATGTCCATGATCTGGCTGAAGTCTTGGCCCAAGCGGGGGATGAAGATGTCCATGATCCGGCTGAAGTCTTGTCCCAAGCGGGGGCTGAAGATGTCCATGATCCGGCTGAAGTCTTGATCCAAGCGGGAGCTGAAGAGGTCCATGATCCGGCTGAAGTCTTCTATCAAGCGGCATCTTCAATCTTCTTTCTTCCGGATCCATCTTCATCCCGCCAACGCGGAACATCCATCCTGGCCGACGACTTCCCGATGAATGATGGTTCCTTTAAGGGACGTCATCCAAGATGGCGTCCCTCAAATTCCTATTGGCTGATAGGATTCTATCAGCCAATCGGAATTAAGGTAGGAAAATTCTGATTGGCTGATAGAATCAGCCAATCAGATTCAAGTTCAATCTGATTGGCTGATCCAATCAGCCAATCGGATTGAACTTGAATCTGATTGGCTGATTCCATCAGCCAATCAGAATTTTCCTACCTTAATTCCGATTGGCTGATAGAATCCTATCAGCCAATCGGAATTCGAGGGACGCCATCTTGGATGACGTCATTTAAAGGAACCGTCATTCGGCGAGTAGGAGTCGGTAGAAGAGGATGGATCCACGTCGGCTGGAAGAAGATGGCTCCGGAAGAAAGAAGATTGAAGATGCCGCTTGATAGAAGACTTCAGGCCGATGATGGACTTCTTCAGTGCCCGCTTGGATCAAGACTTCAGCCCGATGATGAACCTCTTCAGCCCGATGGTGGATGTCTTCAGCCCCCGCTTGGGCTTGGATGAAGACTTCGGAGGCTCTTCTGGACCGATTGGTGATACCCGGCGTGGTGAAGATAAGGTTGGGAGATCTTCAGGGGCTTAGTGTTAGGTTTATTTAAGGGGGGTTTGGGTTAGATTAGGGGTTTGTGGGTGGTGGGTTGTAATGTTGGGGGGGTATTGTATGTTTATTTTACAGGCAAAAGAGCTGTTTTCTTTGGGGCATGCCCCGCAAAAGGCCCTTTTAAGGGCTGCTAAGGTAAAAGAGCTTTTCTATTTGTATTTTAGAATAGGGTAGGGCATTTTTTTATTTTGGGGGGCTTTGTTATTTTATTAGGGGGCTTAGAGTAGGTGTAATTAGCTTAAAATTGTTGTAATATATTTCTAATGTTTGTAAATTATTTTTTTATTTTTTGTAACTTAGTTCTTTTTTAATTTTTTGTACTTTAGTTAGTTTATTTAATTGTAGATAATTGTAGGTATTTTATTTAATTAATTTATTGATAGTGTAGTGTTAGGTTTAATTGTAACTTCGGTTAGGATTTATTTTACAGGTAATTTTGTAATTATTTTAACTAGGTAGCTATTAAATAGTTATTAACTATTTAATAGCTATTGTACCTGGTTAAAATAATTACAAAGTTGCCTGTAAAATAAATATTAATCCTAAAATAGCTACAATATAATTATAATTTATATTTTAGCTATATTAGGGTTTATTTTACAGGTAAGTATTTAGCTTTAAATAGGAATAATTTATTTAATAAGATTTAATTTATTTCGTTAGATAAAAATTATATTTAACTTAGGGGGGTGTTAGTGTTAGGGTTAGACTTAGATTTAGGGGTTAATAAATTTAATAGAGTAGCAGTGAGGTCCGGTCGGCAGATTAGGGGTTAATACTTGAAGTTAGGTGTCGGCGATGTTAGGGAGGGCAGATTAGGGGTTAATAATATTTATTATAGAGTTTTTGAGGCGGGAGTGAGGCGGATTAGGGGTTAATAACTTTATTATAGTAGCGGTGAGGTCCGGTCGGCAGATTAGGGGTTAATAATTGTAGGTGGCGGCAATGTTGGCAGTGGCAGATTAGGGGTTAATAAATATAATATAGGGGTCGGCGGTGTTAGGGGCAGCAGATTAGGGGTACATAGGGATAACGTAGGTTGCGGCGGTGTGCGGTCGGCAGATTAGGGGTTAAAAAAATTTAATAGAGTGGCGGCGATGTGGGGGGGCCTCGGTTTAGGGGTACATAGGTAGTTTATGGGTGTTAGTGTACTGTAGAGCACAGTAGTTAAGAGCTTTATGAACCGGCATTAGCCCAGAAAGCTCCTAACTCATGGCTTTTCTCTGCGGCTGGAGTCTTGTCGTTAGATTTCTAACGCTCACTTCAGCCAAGACTCTAAATACCGGCGTTAGAAAGATCCCATTGAAAAGATAATATACGCAAATGGCGTAGGGGGATCTGCGGTATGGAAAAGTCGCAGCTGCAAAGTGAGCGTTAGACCTTTTCCTCACTGACTCTAAATACCAGCGGTAGCCCAAAACCAGCGTTATGAGCCTCTAACGCTGGTTTTGACAGCTAACGCAGAACTCTAAATCTAGCCGTATGTATTTAAAATCGTATTAGTGGTGTCTGAGTATTATCCTCAAAATATCATAGGGATACCTTTGTGCACTATTGAATCATAATAATAATAATTATAAAAAAACATTATAATTATTTGAATAAAAATAAAATATAAGGTGGATATTAATCAATTTCTGTGCAAATAAAACATGTGTGTATATTATACCATGTGCTTGTTGGCTTAAAATAATTGTGAAGTGCTCTTATTTTATATTTTATATTATTATCATGATTCAATAGTGCACAAAGGTATCCCTATGACAATAGTGCACAAGGGTATCCCTATAACAATAGTGCACAAAGGTATCCCTATGACAATAGTGCACAAAGGTATCCCTATGACAATAGTGCACAAAGGTATCCCTATGACAATAGTGCACAAAGGTATCCCTATGACAATAGTGCACAAAGGTATCCCTATGACAATAGTGCACAAAGGTATCCCTATGACAATAGTGCACAAAGGTATCCCTATGACAATAGTGCACAAAGTTATCCCTATGACAATAGTGCACAAAGGTATCCCTATGACAATAGTGCACAAAGGTATCCCTATGACAATAGTGCACAAAGGTATCCCTATGACAATAGTGCACAAAGGTATCCCTATGACAATAGTACACAAGGGTATCCCTATGACAATAGAACACAAAGGTATCCCTATGACAATAGTGCACAAAGGTATCCCTATGACAATAGTGCACAAAGGTATCCCTATGACAATAGTGCACAAAGGTATTCCTATGACAATAGTACACAAAGGTATCCCTATGACAATAGTGCACAAAGGTATCCCTATGACAATAGTGCACAAAGGTATTCCTATGACAATAGTGCACAAAGGTATCCCTATGACAATAGTGCACAAAGGTATTCCTATGACAATAGTGCACAAAGGTATCCCTATGACAATAGTGCACAAAGGTATCCCTATGACAATAGTGCACAAAGGTATCCCTATGGCAATCACAAGTAAGCGCACCTTCTTCATGCACATTAAGAGTGTGACACATTAAATAAATTGATATAAGTCAGCATGAATACAATAGCAACTGCTGCTAAAAGCGTAATGGTGTTTTAATAATAAGCTCTTAATGAGCATTTACGTATATCAAAACATAGGCATCTGCAACAATGTAAGCATAAAACACTCAATAAACGGTCACTTAGCAAGATTGGGAAATAATACCCAAATTGTGATTGAGTAAAAGTAAGATTCTTTCTGATAGGTCAATATGGCAATAATCGTCACAATAGGTCGGAGTTAGCAGGCACATAAATATTCACGCTAAACGCTGTGCCCGTACCCTTTGAGAAAGCCAGCAAGTGGTGAAACTTGTCAGGGGACAGGGGGGAGTTGTTGTAAATAGTATTTTTTTAACTTGTAAATAGTTACTGGTAATTCCGAGAACGTAAGCCTACATTGATAGAAAACATTAATGTGGACACTCTGCGGATGTGCGCGCATGTCCACCTGTTACTTTAAATACCATATTTAACTTCTATAGCTTACTAGGTTCATTGTTATCCACTTTTAAATATGGGATGGTTATGTAGGTCTCCTGAGCAGCATCTTACTGAGAGCGGTTAGTATGCTGAATGTTAGTCACTGCAGAATATAATACTTTAACAGTCCAATAAATTTCTACCATTTATGCAGTAAGCTAACTAATGATAGTAGTGTTAATATAGCTCCACATCACACTCATAAACCAGCTGGTAGCCAAAAAAATATGATAATGACAGATTATTTGATAAGCTACGTAATATTCTAAATACTACTACCATCCAACACTGTTGTGAAGCTATAAGAGTAATACAACCTCTAACTAGCAGTGTAACCATTGTATCTCATACATAAATGAGTAGACCTGCATGAGATAACTTATGATAACAGGCCATAGATTACTATCTGCATCCCAGGTTCATACCCATATGTATATCACATAACCACCCCAGTTATTCTTGTGGACTGTATTACAATAATTGATCTACCAGATTAAACTCACTTGTGTGTTTTCTAGTTTTTAAATATCCTAATAAAGGTTATATTTTAAATAGCGCAAATGTCTGTCAGGATTTTTTCCCTGTTTCGTTTGCCATGTGCTGCTGGCAGCCATTTTACTCACCTCTCTTGCTGACTATGGTGCATTGTGGGGGATGCTGCTCATTTCCTGCACTTCCTTTTATAGCCAGACTGGTGTGCATCATCTGTGTGAGACAGGATGCAATCTCAGAATTTTGATGTCATCACTTACTATTTAAAGGGCCTCTGTTCAGTATGCTTTGCCTTTGTGTTGTCTCAGACCTGTTTGTTAGAGTTCCTTTGTATTATCTGGCTGTCTGATGTCCTTCCTGGTTCCTGATCCCTGACTTGTTCCTGACTCTGCTGCTCTCCTTGTTCCTGATTCTGGCTCGTCTGACTATTCGCTTTGGCTCCTGACTCGGCTCGTCTGACTACCAGCTCTGGTTTTGACTCCTGGCTTGTTATTTGACTTGTGAACTTTTTATTATTTTTTTGGTATTAATAAAGGTGTGATTATTTTTGCACTTCTCGTCTCAGTCAGATTCCTGGCACCCTGACATTACGCAAAGGCCATGAATCCTGATGGTGCTAATAATCCACCTTTACCTGCCATCATTTCCAGAATGGATGAACAGGATCACCGCTTGGATCAATTTGCACTAGCCATGCAAACCCTGCTGACTCGCACTGCACATTTGGACCAAAGTGTCTCACAAGTTATGGCTGCTACTGTTTCCGCTGCTGCACCTAGTCCTACCAGGAGCATGTCCGGTTCTGCACCTCTACCTCAGCGATATGGAGGTGATCCTATTCAGTGCAGAGGGTTTTTGAACCAGGTGGGCATTTACTTTGAGATGTTACCTCAGGCGTTTCCCTCTGACAGAGCTAAGGTGGGATTTCTCATCTCGTTGCTCTCTGACACAGCTCTTGCCTGGGCTAATCCCTTGTGGGAGACTAATAAACCTGTGATTTCAAATTACCCTGAATTTGTGGCCTCCTTTCGAAGGGTATTTTATGTTCCGGCTTGCTCCTCCTATGCTGCTAAATGACTCATGTCCATTCAGCAAGGTACAAGATCTGTTGCTCAGTATGCTATTGAGTTCCGTACGCTTGTCACAGAGGTTGGTTGGAACAATGAAGCCCTTGTTGCCGCCTTCTTTCATGGGCTCTCTGATGCGATTAAAGACGAAGTTGCTGCCAGAGATTTACCAGAGGATCTTGAGGCATTGGTGTCTTTTTTGATCCTAATTGACATCAGACTCAGAGAGAGGCCCTCTTTCAAAGAGCTCTTGTGGAAGCCTCCTGTTCTGTTGTCTCCTACGTGTTTGTTCCCACCCATGCCTCCATCTCCTCCCATGCCTCCTGGTCCCGAGTCACCAGATACTGCTGAGCCAATGCAGTTGGGATTCACGCGTCTCTCCATGGCGGAGAGGGCCTTTAGTAGGAGGGAGGGGCTCTGCCTCTATTGTGGGTTACAGGGCCACCTTTTGAAGTCTTGTCCTACACAGCTGGGAAACGTTCACACCTAAGATCCTGTCGGGGGCAGACCTTGGGTGGTTTATCCTTTTCCCCGGAACCGCTTAAGGAGAAACCTTTGGTCACGGTTGTCCTTTACTGGGTGGACTCCTCCATAGTCACCCAGGCTCTTGTTGACTCCGGTGCTGTGGGCTATTTCATTGACAGTGCTTTTGTATCAAAGCACTCCATTCCTGTTTTGCCTCGGTCCGTTCTGCTTGCTATTGAGGCCATTGATGGCAGGCCCCTTCAGCCCGCACTTGTTACTCACGAAACTGCTCCGTTGTCCATGGCTGTTGGGGCTCTCCATTTTGAAACCCTCCAGTTCCAGGTGATAAACTCTCCACATTTTCCGGTTGTTCTGGGTTATCCCTGGCTCCAAAAGCACAATCCCAGTCTCGACTGGTGCAGTTCCGAAATTTTGTTGTGGTCCCCGCAATGTATTTCCCCTTGTCTTCGGAAACCAGTTAAAGTCTTGTGCACTTCTTCAGTATCTCAATTGCCAGAGGAGTACCAAGAGTTCCTACATGTTTTTGAGAAGGTGCGTGCCGGTACGTTGCCTCCTTACCGGTCTTACGATTGTGCCATAGACCTGCGACCCAGAGCCATTCCTCCTCGGGGCTGGGTTTACCCTCTTTCTGTTGCAGAGAATTGTGCTATGGAGGAGTATGTTGCCGATGCTCTGTCACAGGAGATCATCTGCAAATCCTGCTCTCCTGCAGGGGCTGGCTTCTTCTTTGTGAAGAAAAAGGGTGGCGAGTTAAGACCATGCATCAATTATAGGGGTCTTAATCGTCTTACCATTAAGAATGCTTACCCTATTCCGCTCATTACGGAACTCTTTGACCACCTCAAGGGAGCTACGGTCTTTACTAAACTTGATTTGAGAGGAGTGTACAATCTTGTTAGGATGAAGGAGGGCCACAAATGGAAAACAGCGTTTAACACCAGGAGCGGGCATTATGAGTATCTTGTAATGCCCTTTGGCCTATGTAATGCTCCTGCTGTTTTTCAGGAATTTATTAATGTTGTCCTACAAGAAATGTTGCAACAGTGTGTTGTGGTGTACTTAGACGACATCCTCATACACTCACCCACACTTGAGGCTCATCGTTCTGATGTTACACGGGTTCTTCATAGACTACGTGAGAACGGCCTGTTTTGTAATCTCGAGAAATGTGAGTTCCATCAGACTCAAGTAACCTTCCTAGGTTATTATATCTCTGTTGCAGGGTTCTCCATGGATCCTGACAAGTTATTTGCAGTTCTGCAGTGGCCTCGCCCAGTTGGTCTTCGGTCTATTCAATGTTTTTTGGTGTTCGCCAATTACTATAGAAAGTTTATTAAAAACTTTTCTTCCTTGGTCAAACCTATCACAGACATGACCTGTAAAGAGAATGATCCACTCCATTGGTAACCTACTGCCATTAAGGCCTTTGATAGTCTTAAGACTGCCTTTGCTGCCACTCCAGTTCAGGCTCATCCTAACCCTGTCCTGCCTTTGGTTCTTGAGGTCTATGCATCTGAGACTGGAGTAGGTGCCCTCTTGTCTCAAGATCCTACACCTGACGGTTCCTTGCATCCATGTGGTTTCTTCTCTAAGAAATTGTCTCCAGCGGAGTGCAATTATGAAATTGGTGACAGGGAATACTGGCCATAATTTTGTCACTCAAGGAATGGAGGCATCTTCTCGAGGGTACTAGCGTGCCAGTGCTCATTCTTACTGACCACAAGAATTTAACTTATCTATCTGAAGCAAAAAGTTTGTCGCCCCGACAGGCTAGATGGGCGCTATTTTTGTCTCGGTTTAATTATGTGGTTACCTGCCTGGTAGTAAGAATGTTAGGGCTGATGCCCTCTCTCAACAATTTTCCCCTCTGTCCAAGGAGGAGTCTGCACCTACTCCTGTTATACCTCCTGACCATATTTTAGCTACCATATGTACTAATTTGACTTCTCCATTGGGGGAGGAGATCCTGGCTGCACAAACCAATGCACCTCCTGAGAAACCTAGTGGTAAGTGTTTTGTTCCTGAGAATCTTCGAACTAAACTTTTGCACACTTACCACTATCCTAAAGCTGCAGGTCACCCAGGCAAGAACCAAATGATTTGGTCTGTCACTCAACAATTCTAGTGGCCAGGTCTTCGTACTGATGTTGCTGCATATGTTGCCTCCTGCTAAATTTGTGCACAGAATAAGACTCCTCAACGTCTTCCTGTGGGTCTTCTTCAACCTATTGCTAATGGTGAGTGTCCTTGGACACATCTTTCCATGAACTTCATTGTTGAGCTCCCTGTTTCCAATGGCAATACTGTTATCCTTATGGTGGTTGACCATTTTTCTAAAATGTCACATTGCATTCCCTTGATGAAGTTGCCTACCGCTCAGGAGCTTGCTTCAATTTTTGCCCGGGAGTTCTTCCATTTACATGGGTTACACAAGGAGAAAGTGTCGGACTGGGGTAGCCAGTTTGTCTCCAGATTTTGGCGTTCCTTTTGTGCTCAAATGGGGATCCAGCTTTCCTTCTTCTTGGCTTATCCCCCTCAATCCAATTGGGCTGTGGAATGGTCTAATCAAGCTCTGGAACAGTTCCTCCATTGCTATGTCTCAGATCACCACAATAATTGGTCTGAACTGTTACCTTGGGCAGAGTTTGCTCGTAATAGTGCTATTAATGCTTCCTCCAAGTTATCCCCGTTCTTGGCGAATTATGGGTTTCAACCATCCTTGTTGCCCGATTCATTCATGCCTCACGGTATTACGGCTTTGGAGGAGCATCTCCGGAAACTCCGTTCCATGTGGGTGCAGATTCAGGATTGCCTTCATCGTTCTATGCATTGGCAAAAGTTCCAGGCTGATCGTAGGCGTCTGCCCGCGCCTTCCTACTAGGTTGGTGAGAGAGTTTGGCTGTGCTCACATAAATTGAACCTTTGTGTGCCTTCCAATAAACTGGCTCCCCGTTATGTTGGTCCTTTTCGAATACTCCAACGGGTTAATCCTGTGGCCTACGCTCTTGACCTTCTTCCCTCAATGCGCATCTCCAATGTTTTTCATGTCTCCCTCTTGAAACCATTGGTTTGTAATTGGTTTACCACTGTGTTGCCTCGCCCCCGTCCTATCTTTGTTGACAACCATGAGGAGTATGAGGTCAGCAGCATTATTGACTCTCATATGTCCAGGGGCCGTGTACAGTATTTGGTTTACTGGAGGGGCTACGGTCCGGAGGAGCGTTCTTGGGTTCCCTCCTCTGATGTTCATGCTCCCGCCCTTCTCCGTGCCTTCCATGCTTGTTTCCCCAATAAGCCTTTTGTCCTCCCGCGGGGGAGGGGTCATTGAGGGGAGGGTACTGTCAGGGTTTTTTCCCTGTTTTGTTTGCCACGTGCTGCTGGCATCCATTTTACTCACCTCTCTTTCTGACAATGGAGCATTGTGGGGGATGCTGCTCATTTCCTGCACTTCCTTTTACGGCCAGACTGGTGTGCATCATCTGTGTGAGACAGGATGCAGTCTCAGAATTTTGATGTCATCACTTATTATTTAAAGGGCCTCTGTTCAGTATGCTTTGCCTTTGCGTTGTCTCAGACCTGTTTGTGAGAGTTCCTGTGTATTACCTGGCTGACTGACGTCCTTCCTGGTTCCTGATCCCTGGCTTGTTCCTGACTCTGCTGTTTTCCTTGTTCCTGATTCCATCTCGTCTGACTATTCGCTTTGTCTCCTGACTCGGCTCGCCTGACTACCAGATCTGATTTTGACCCCTGGCTTGCTATTTGACTTGTGGACTTTTTATTATTTTTTTGTTATTAATAAAGGTGTGATTATTTTTGCACTTCTCGTCTCAGTCTGATTCCTGGCACCCTGACACTGTCATAATCCCATTGCTCTATACTAATATAGCCCATAATAAATACTTGTGCTTCTCAAGTGTACATAACTAAGTCGAGTACTGATAATGTGAGGTAATCCATATGGAGTGTCTGTCTGGTTTAGAACTAGCAAACAAACATTTCTCCAGTTTAGCGTACAAGTTATGAGCTCTTAAATGAGATAACACCCATCTAACATGTTTCCTATGTTGAGAGAGTGTAGGGGAGTAAATTAAAATGTTGTTCAGGTATACAATAACACAGATATCGAATAAGTACTTGAACACATCATTTATAAAAAATTAAGGGGCATATTTATCAATGTGCGAGCGGACATGATACGAAGTAGCATATCCTGTCCGCCGCACATCGGTAAATGCCGACGGCATACGCTGTTGGCATTTATCATTGCACCAGCAGTTCTCGTTAACTGATGTTGTGATGCTGCCCCCTGGGGATGGGCCTCTAGCAGGGGGGTGTCAATCAACCCGATCATATCCAATCGGGTTGATTTCTGTCTGCAGCCTCAGAGCAGGTGGAAAAGTTATGGAGCAGCGTTCTTTAGACCGTGGCTTCATAACTTCTATTACCTTCTGTTTCCAGGCTTACTGGAAACAAAGGGCACCAAGCTTCATACGGAGCTTGATAAATTGGCCCCTAAATGTTGCAAGAACATTGTATAACCTGAAAATCATGACAGTATACTCATAGAGACCATACCTGGTTTTCCATTCATTCTCCAAGTGTATACAGATTAAATTGTATGCACCCTGCAGGTCTCATTATGTGTACACTTTAACTCCCCATAAACTTTCCAACAACTCTGTAAAAAGGTAAAGGGTCCCTGTTTTTATTGGTACGATTGTTAAGTTCTCTGTAGTAAATTATAGGGCATAAGCTACCATACTTATTTGTTACAAAGAACATGCTAATGCCAGCTGGAGATGGCCAAATGAACTCTTTCTTTATATTAGTATCTAAGTATTTTTTTTTAAATGGTTAAGTGGTAAATATAACCAACTGGAATATTAACCCCTGGGTTCAAATCAATGGGGCATTGATATGGTCTGTGTAGGGGCAATGACTCTGCTTCCTTTTTATCAAAGGCATCCTTAAAATTAGAGTAGGGAAATCCTTAAAATCAGAGTAGGGAGATGGTAAAGATGTTTCCTCAGAAGAATAGTAGTATGAAAACAAGTGGTTTACAAAAATCTGATTTAAATTTTACTGTAATATTTACTGTGTAAAAGGATTATGTAATTGTAACCTCGACAAACCTAAAATAATGGGTGACAAGGGCAAATAAATAATATCAAGCATGATATATTCTGAGTGTCCAGTACAATATGGTGTTTTATTGGACCATACTTTAATAAAAAGCCGTAAATAACTTTAAGCGAGACAGGATGTTGCTTGAGTTGAGTGGGAATTTTATTTACAGTGACATACTGTAGTTTGGATCAATAAACAGCCCACAAGTCCCTGAGACCATCATAGCTTCAGTCTGCACCTGGAACTGACCCCACTGCAACAGTTAGATTACCGTTTGGCAGTATTTCTTTCTTTACTATGTGATCCTTCCCAGCACAATACAAACAGAGGTTTTGGGAATGCCTCCATTCTTTTTTCAGTAGCAGAAATGGGACCCTTGATTATACCAAACTTGATAGGTTTAACAGAATCTAAAGTAGATGTATAAGAGGGCGTATAAACTATTTTACCCATTTCCTTTGATGACTTCTCAGATTTTCACAATGCAAGTCAATGCTAGAGCAAAGAGTTATAAGTTCATCATATAATAATGCAAGCTAGTTCATCCTTAAAGGGACAGTTAAGACACAAAATAAACTTTATTCAATAGTTTACTTGCCCCACGACTAAGGGGCACATCGTTCTCCCCTGTGCTGCAGTCCTCAGTGATTCTCAATTTTTTCCAAAAACCCAACTGCCATTCATAGCAAATAAATGAAGCCTAACTCCTCCTAGCTTGACGTCATTTAGAAGCTGATTCTAATAGCAAATGACATGAGTGTCGGCCACGACATTCACGCCCATTTGCGCATGTGCATTTGTGTAGTATGGTCACTAGCAGCCTCATTATAGAAGGAACTGAAAGAAGGTTCCTATTTAAAAAAACACAGGGGTGTGGGAATTTAAAAAAAAATACTTGTCCAAGGGACTAAAGCAGGAGCACAATCTACTTGTCCTTTTTCACAAAATAATTTTAACCAAAACACAGTGTGGTATGGGAAAGACTATCTATAAAAGGTAGAGCAATATATATATATCTAATGTGTATATATATATCTAATGTGTATATATATATATATATATATATATATCTATCTAATGTGTATATATATATATATATATATATATATCTAATGTGTATATATATATATATATCTAATGTGTATATATATATATATATCTAATGTGTATATATATCTAATGTGTATATATATATATATCTAATGTGTATAAATATATATCTAATGTTGAATTTGCAATACTACAGAGTGGTTATTTAATCTTTCAAAGTACAAAATGGATTTCTTTGTAAAATTATTTTTTCAAACCTTACAGTAAGGCGAAATAATGTTTTGCTATAAACACGCAGTTGCAGTTTCACTTTAGGGGGTACGTTTAGAAAATACATTATATTTGTATGATTTTGCTTATTTCAATTTTTTTTTATTCAGCTAAACTTTGCTGCTGTTTTACTGTGAGGTTTTCCTGGGTTTTCTGTTACCAATACAGAAAACGCTGGAAAACTTCAAAGTGAAACATGCAGCAAAGTTCAGCTGAATAAAAAAATGTAAGCAAAAAAAAAAAGAATAAGACATAACTGGGGTTCAGTGAAGGACGTAAATCAAACACAAACTCATAATCCAATCGTGTAAATGCAGCTTCTCAATGGCTAATAAAAAACGCTGAATTTTTGGATCAACAATCAATTACTAAGAAAAGAATTTGTCATTAAATAAAGGAAAAAACATATTTGCTGCTTATGTCCTCTCTAAAAAATGATGCACAAGCCATAACTTACTGCAGCTGTAGGGAACGATATAAAACACAGAGAATAGCAGAAACAATACGATATTTATAGTGCAATTTACAGAGCCTCTTTATGCAAAGAAATTTTATAGAAACAAAATGCGGATGCAAATAACTTCGGATCACACACAGCTGTTTGTTTGCGACTTATTTCTGTGGCACAAGTTTATAGAAGCTGCAATGATAGCTAATGATAGCTAATGATAGCTGGCAGCAGCAGAATCGGAGCAAGCCGATCTCTATAATAGACTCAGTGTATAGCAGAGCCAGATCCATGGGACATTATGTGTTTTCACCCATGCATAACTGCACTTTGTCGGGAGCCAGCAATAATAATGCTTCAGTATCATTTTCTGCCTGCACACTGGTAACCTACTGACATGATATGGAGATTCCCTTTTCCGGTAACAAAACACATATATCATCATAAAATCTGTTCACTGTGTGATTCTCATTTATTTTCTAAGGGGCTGGAGCACTGTTTTGCCACTGAATTATCATGATGCTGGGGCGGACTGTTTGCTGGTTACAATGTCTGCAATCTGCCTCTCGACATTCTGCAGTTTAACAGTCTCATCCCTTAGGCAGTTGGTGGATGTACTTAGTTGTTTTGCACATAAAATTCCTGATGTATTGTTCATATCGGAAAGCCTACTTATATTTTGTAGCGGTCTCTGAAGTTTTGACTTTAAATAAGAAGATGCTTTGTTAATGTTGCCTCTCAGAGAATTTCTGCAGATGTTACGAAACCAATGCCTCTTCTCTGCCAATTTAAAGCTTCTGTTGATTGTTCTTAGATTATGGGATTGTATTCTACCACAAGATGTAAACACAGAAGGCTGCACAAGCCAGGAAATAGAGAGGGACAAGTTTACCACTGAAAGCGGGGACTAGAAGCGAGGAGCAGAGCAGCGTGAGAAACGACTTACCTGATTATCCAAAGCGCGATAACTTTGAAGGAGCACAAGAGAGCTAGATTCTGAATGGCTTCCGGTGCAGCACTAAAACGGATCCCCCACCGCATTCTGTATAAAAGCCAAAAAATACCACATTGCGCATGCGTTTAGCTAAAAACTCGTTCAAGTTGGGCGTGCATGACACATTTTCAAAAGAAGCTCCGGGGGAAGAAGACAATGGGAGGAGGAGTTAGGCTTCCATTTTTTGCTATGAACGGCAGTTGGGTTTTTTGGAAAAAATTGAGAATCACTGAGGACTGCAGCACAGGGAGAACGATGTGCCCCATAATCATGTGGCAAGTAAACTATTGAATAAAGTTTATTTTGTGTCTTAACTATCCCTTTAAGGGTCTCAGATAGACCAAGCCAGAATTTATTCCTGAGTGCAATATTATTACATTCAGTTTCCCTGGCCCATCTTTTAAATACAACAGTGTAGTCCTTAACTGGGCATTTCCCTTGTTTAAGGGCTCTGATAGCTGCTTTTGCTGTTCTTTTTTGTTGGGATCATTTTATAGAGAAGATATAGCAGCAATAAAAATGTCAACTGAATTTATTATAGAATCCAGAGTCTCAAAACACATTTGCACATGCCCTTGGTTTTCCCCCTCTGGTAGGAAATGATGGCACACACCTTAGTTTTCTCATTTAAATAAGTTTTAGGTTTCAATGAAAATATTAGGAGACAGGCAGTTTTAAATTCCCTAAAATCCTTTCTATCTCCATAGAATTTCTCAGGAAGAGACACATACATATACATGTCTAAATATATATATAGATATGTAAATAAAGAATAGCAAAGAAAGAATAACACATTATCCAGGTAAGCGCTAATACCTAGTAGGGCAACAATCCAGAAAAAGCAGCTACAGTATATAGGACAATACACCAAGGTCAGATCCCCAAATTAGTGAAAACAAATACAAAACATAGAAGCAAAGAAAGAGGTACAGCGCAATACCCACCTCAGGAGGGTCTATACATACAAACACAATAATGGGGTAGCAAAAATAATGGGGTACACAAAAAATGTGTCTACACAAAAATACAAATACGATGAAAATAACACAACAGCTGCAAAAATAAAAACACATGTGCCATAAAAAATACAAGAAAAGGAATATGTCAAAGGAAAAAGACCATGAGTGTCAATCTCTAGGACAGTCTATAAATACAGTCTTAATCAATAAAAGGCAGCCATGGATGAAATGGCGAGCAGTCCTACTTACAAGATATCACCTTAATCAGAAGAGGTAAGATGGATGCAGAAAGAGAGGGAAACAAAGCCCACCTAGAAACCATCAATGTCCCAAAGTCCACTTGAAGTCGGAACGTCCCTCTTCTATGCTATGTAGGTCGCAATCGGATGCCCAGCTCCGGAAAAGACATATAAGAAAATGTAAATCACATAAAGTGTAAAAACTTGTATTAGCATCACAAAAAACAAACAGCCAAACATATGCCAATGCACTTAAACGTAGAGCCCCCAATTAGTGATGTCGCGAACATAAAATTTTCAGTTCGCGAACGGCGAACACAAACTTCCACAAAGTTTGCGAACCGGCGAACCGGGCGAACCGCCATAGACTTCAATAGACAGGCAAATTTTAAAACCCACAGGGACTCTTTCTGGCCACAATAGTGATGGAAAAGTTGTTTCAAGGGGACTAACACCTGGACTGTGGCATGCCGGAGGGGGATCCATGGCAAAACTCCCATGGAAAATTACATAGTTGATGCAGAGTCTGATTTTAATCCATAAAGGGCATAAATCACCTAACATTCCTAAATTGTTTGGAATAACTTGCTTTAAAACATCAGGTATGATGTTGTATCGATCAGGTAGTGTAAGGTTTACGCCCGCTTCACAGTAACAGACCAAACTCCCCGTTTAACGCACCGCACTGCATTATTCTAGGGCCAAAGGGAATCACAGCACCACGACCACGACGGCCCCTGTGGGGTGGCCTGCCTCTGCCTGTCATTTTTTTTCCGATTAGTGGTACTATGCGTGCAAGCTACTGTGACAACAGATATGAGTGGCACTGTGCACTGGCAGAAGTTGGCAGAGTAGACGCTGTAAGCCTGACACACACGCTTGCAGACAACTAACTGCTATTCAATCTATTACAGTCAAAACATTTTTTTTTTTTAAATGTACACTACTGTTAAACCAGATATGAGTTGCACTGGTGTGACACTGTGCCCTGGCAGGCCCTGGAACGCACACGTGTGAAGGAAACTGAATGCTATTATTTCACAGTCAAATTTCTAGTTTTTTTTTTTTATGTACACTACTGTTACACCAGATATGAGTTGCACTGGTGTGACACTGTGCCCTGGCAGGCCCTGAAACGCACACATGTGAAGGAAACTGACTGCTATTATTTCACAGTCAAATTTCTAGTTTTTTTTTAACCCCTTAATGACCGAATTTGTACGCCATACGTCCTCAGAAAAAATACAGTTAACGCCTGAGGACATATGGCGTACGTCCTCGGTTTGGAAAGCAGCTGGAAGCGATCCTGATCGCTTCCAGCTGCTTTCCAGTTATTGCAGGATGCCTCAATATCGAGGCATCCTGCAATAACAAATTTTACCCCTCCGGTGCAGAGAGAGCCACTCTGTGGCCTCTGTGGCCCTCTCTGCACCGGGCATCGATGGCCGTATTCGTTGGTGGGTGGGAGCTGAAGTGGGAGGCGGGTGGGCGGCCATCGATGCGGTCCTTGTCAGAGAGGGGGGCGGAATCGGGGGTGGAATCGCCGGGGGCACGCGCACGGGAGGAGGAGGGCGGGCGCATGCACGGGGAGGGAGCGGGTGGGAACCGCTACACTACAGAAAAAAATGTTTTTATAAGTGGGAGAAAGGGGTGCAAAATATTTAGTACTTGGAAATCTAAGTGATCTGGGAGCGGGTGGGGGATTGGTCTTTGGGGGGGGGGGAAGCTACACTACAGAAAAATGAAATAAAAAAAAAAAAAAAAAAAAAATTTTATTTGCAAACTGGTTACTGGCAGACAGCTGCCAGTACCCAATATGGCCCCTAATAAGGCAGAGGGGGAGGGTTAGGAAGCTGTTTTGGGGGGGATCAGGGAGGTTGGGGGCTAAGGGGGGGATCCTACACAACAGCATATGTAAATATGCTAAAAAATATATATTAAGAAAAAAGATACATTTTATTTTAGTACTGGCAGACTTTCTGCCAGTACTTAAGATGGCGGGGACAATTGTGGGGTGGGGGAGGGAAGAGAGCTCTTTGGGAGGGATCAGGGGGTCTGATGTGTCAGGTGGGAAGCTGATCTCTACACTAAAGCTAAAATTAACCCTGCAAGCTTCCTTCAAGCTACCTAATTAACCCCTTCACTGCTGGGCATAATTCATGTGTTGTGCACAGTTGCATTTAGTGGCCTTCTAACTACCAAAAAGCAACGCCAAAGCCATATATGTCTGCTATTTCTGAACAAAGGGGATCCCAGAGAAGCATTTACAACCATTTGTGCCATAATTGCACAAGCTGTTTGTAAATAATTTCAGTGAGAAACCTAAAGTTTGTGAAAAAGTTGACTATTTTTTTTAATTTGATCGCATTTGGCGGTGAAATGGTGGCATGAAATATACCGAAATGGGCCTAGATCAATACTTGGGGTTGTCTACTACACTACACTAAAGCTAAAATTAACCCTACAAGCTCCCTACAAGCTCCCTAATTAACCCCTGCACTGCTGAGCATAATACACGTGTGGTGCGCAGCGGCATTTAGCGGCCTTCTAATTACCAAAAAGCAATGCCAAAGCCATATATGTCTGCTATTTCTGAAAAAAGGGGATCCCAGAGAAGCATTTACAACCATTTGTGCCATCATTGCACAAAATGTTTGTAAATGATTTCAATGAGAAACCTAAAATTTGGAAAAATGTAACGTTTTTTTTTTATTTGATCGCATTTGGCGGTGAAATGGTGGCATGAAATATACCAAGATGGGCCTAGATCAATACTTTGGGTTGTCTACTACACTACACTAAAGCTAAAATTACCCCAAAAAGCTCCCTACATGCTCCCTAATTAACCGCTTCACTGCTGGACATAATACACGTGTGGTGCGCAGTGGCATTTAGCGGCCTTCTAATTATCAAAAAGCAACGTTTTTTTTCCTTGAAAAAGCTTACACAGTGAAACGATCATCGGAACCAATAGCTCTCCAGCGCGTCTTTACACTTGCTCACACACCTGAAGGAGGAGCAACTCAAACCTGTGATCAGGTTGGACGGTTTAGCGGTTAAGTTTCTGCTGCCCGAATCCACTTGCATCCTTCATGGGAGTTTGCTTTTGTGAGCAATAATAAGAATTTGCTGCTCTATTAACCTCTGTGAATGGTGTATTACAAGCATTTGTGACGCTTTTTATCACATTTTAATAAATTATTTTATACTGTATTGCCGTGAGAGTACTGTTTACCCACCAGTATAAAGTGGGCGTGCGCATTTCCTTGAGCTTAGGCATAAGCTCCAACCCATGTGAGTAGTCATTTGTTCACAAGCTTGATACATATCCTGGATAGTGTTACAGAATTACACTATCTTGCAATTTCTTTTCCTTTTCTCTGAGAATTTCTAAAGACACAAAGAAGCAGAAGATTCCCAGCAAGAACACGCATATCCTTATATGAACTTTTATTTTATTTTATCTTATTATTTTGTTATTTTCTTGTTGTTTTCTTCACAATCTTTGATTGTGGTATCTCATTTTTTTTCACTTGTCTACTACACTACACTAAAGCTAAAATTACCCCAAAGAGCTCCCTACAAGCTCCCTAATTAACCCCTTCACTGCTGGACATAATACACGTGTGGTGCGCAGTGGCATTTAGCGGCCTTCTAATTATCAAAAAGCAACGCCAAAGCCATATAAGTCTGCTATTTCTGAACAAAGGGATCCCAGAGAAAAATGTACAACCATTTATGCCATAATTGCAAAAGCTATTTGTAAATAATTTCAGTGAGAAACATAAAGTTTGTGAAAAAATTTGTGAAAAAGTGAACATTTTTTTTATTTGATCGCATTTGGCGGTGAAATGGTGGCATGAAATATACCAAAATGAGCCTAGATCAATACTTTGGGATGTCTTCTAAAAACAAATATATACATGTCAATGGCTAATCAGGGATTCCTGACAGATATTAGGGTTCCAATGTAACTAGCGCTAATTTTGAAAAAAAAATGGTTTGGAAATAGCAAAGTGCTACTTGTATTTATGGCCCTATAATGTGCAAAAAAAGCAAAGAAGATGTAAACATTGGGTATTTCTAAACTCAGGACAAAATTTAGAAACTATTTAGCATGGGTGTTTTTGGTGGTTGTAGATGAGTAACAGATTTTGGTGGTCAAAGTTAGAAAAAGTGTGTTTTTTTCAATTTTTTCCTCATATTTTATAATTTTTTTTATTGTAAATTATAGGATATGATGAAAATAATGGTATCTTTAGAAAGTCCATTTAATGGTGAGAAAAACGGTATATAATATATGTGGGTACAGTAAACGAGTAAGAGGAAATTTACAGCTAAACACAAACACCACAGAAATGTAAAAATAGCCCTGGTCCCAAACGGACAGAAAATGGAAAAGTGCTGTGGTCATCAAGGGGTTAATGTACACTACTGTTACACCAGATATGAGTTGCACTGGTGTGACACTGTGCCCTGGCAGGCCCTGAAACGCAAACGTGTGAAGGAAACTGACTGCTATTATTTCACAGTCAAAAAAGTGTTTTTTTGTTTTTTTTAAATGTACACTACTGTTACACCAGATATGAGTTGCACTGGTGTGACACTGTGCCCTGGCAGGCCCTGAAACGCACACGTGTGAAGGAAACTGACTGCTATTATTTAACAGTCAAAAAAGTGTTGTTTTTTTTAAATGTACACTACTGTTACACGAGATATGAGTGGTGGCACTGGGCAAGTGGGCACAGTATACGCTGTGAGCCTGACACACACGCTGGCAGGCAGGCAACTGCAATTTAAAAAAAAAAAAAGCAGGCTGATGTTCTAGCCCTAAAAAGGGCTTTTTGGGGTGCTGTCCTTACAGCAGAGATCAGATGAGTCCTTCAGGACTGTAGTGGACACTGAATACACTAGCCTAGCTATCGATTTCCTTATTAAATCAGCAGCAGCTACACTGTCCCTCCTCTCACTAAGAATGCAGCTTCCGAATGAATCTAAAATGGACGCTCTCCAGGAGGTGGGAGGGTCTGGGAGGGAGGGTCTGCTGCTGATTGGCTGGAATGTGTCTGCTGATTGTGAGGTACAGGGTCAAAGTTTTACTCAATGATGACGAATAGGGGGCGGACCGAACATCACATATGTTCGCCCGTCGCGGCGAACGCGAAAAAGCTATGTTCGCCGGGAACTTTTCGCTGGCAAACTATTCGCGACATCACTACCCCCAATCAAATATAAGGTAAGACAAAAGCCCAGATATCTGTGCTACATATGTAGCAGATCTATTGTGGCAATAAAAACAATCAACGGATCAGTCATAGAATGTGAGACCAGGAAGCCTACTGAAGTCCTTACATGTTTCAAAGTTCAAACAACTTCTTTATCAGAGGTAAAAGGTGATACTGGCTTCCTGGGATAGATTTATAAGCTAAACAATGGAAATCTTTGTTCCCTGTCCCCATTCTGATTGGTAATGAGTGTGATCACGTGATTGCGAATGCACCAATGATATTATGCAATAATAATAAATAAACTGGTGAATGGCGGTCACATGAGCGGGATGATACAAAGTTAATGAATATAGTACAATTAATCAACTGTAATATACACTTGTTAGTTCAATAACATAAATGTTGCTGATAATACGAGCAGGTTTTTTTACACACTGTGTAATTATGTGATATATCGGCCAAATTTCTCTTGCAGTTGAAATGTTTCACTAGCTGTCAAAAAACTAACCTGAAAATCTACTAATCTGAAAATCTACAAGTCTGCTTAAAAACAGTTATAAAGATCAAAATAGGTATACATATATATGTGCCGCAAATCTAGCATGGATGCGTTCCCAAACACAAACGCATCAATATGTAGCCAGGATTAAAAACATACATAAATATATCTCTATTCTCTCTGCACGGCTTACAAATGAAACCAAAATACAAAATGTCTAAAAGCTATATGAAACTCAATGTGAATAGTACATAAGAATACAAGGGCAAAATAAAAAAATCTATATAAAAAGGACCAAAAACAATGCACATAAAACATGTCTATTCATTATACCAGTTAACATAAAACCTGATAACTTCACCATTCATAATACTTGTTAAAAACTAAGACATGGGGGCCGATTTATCAAGCTCAGTATGGAGCTTGATGCCCCTTGTTTCTGGCGAGCCTTCAGGCTTGCCGGAAACAGAAGTTACGAAGCAGCGGTCTAAAGACAGCTGCTCCATAACTTGTCCGCCTGCTCTGAGTCCGCAGACAGAATGCAACCCAATCAAATACGATCTAGTTGATTGACACCCCTGCTAGCTGCCGATTTGCCGCGAATCTGCAGGGGGCGGCATTGCACCAGCAGTTCACAAGAACTGCTGGTGCAATGATAAATGCAGACAGCGTATGCTGTCGGCATTTATCGATGTGCAGCGGACATGATGCGCTACATTGTATCATGTCCACTTGCACATTAATAAATAGACCCCCATGGAAATAAATGTAATGAAGGTGAAAAGATGAAAAAATACTAAAATATGTATTACATGGCCCCATCTTTCCATACAAAGGTTAAATCAAATAAAGGCCACTATGTCTATGGGGCTGATTTAACAAATGTCGGACGGAAATGATCCGCTGTAGCAGATCATGTCCGCCCGACATTGCTAAATGCCAAAAGCTTCCTGCATTTAATGCCTGCACATTCGCAGCCCTATCAGCCGGGAGCAGGTGTCAATCATCCTGATCGTATCTGATCAGGATGATCGCTGTCCGCAACCTCAGAGGTGGTTGATGAGTTAAGGAGCAGCGGTCTGTAGCGAATCATGTATACCCGACATTGCTAAATGCTGACAGCATACGCTGTCTGCATTTAACATCGCACAAGCATTTCTTGTGAAATGTTTGTGCAATGCTGCTCCCTGCACATTCATGGCCAATCAGCTGCTTGCAGGGGGTGTCAATCATCCCAATCGTATCTGATCTGGAGGATTGCAGTCCGCCACCTAAAAGTTAAGGAGCAGTGGTCTTAAGATCGCTGCTTCTTAACTTCTGTTTCCGGCTAGCCAGAAGGCTTGCGCGGAATAATCAGCATCCCTTGCTGGGTAAATATACCCCCATGTGTCTGTGTGTACATGTGTATTTATGTATTTTTTATGTGTATATATGCATTACAGACATACAGTATATACACATATAAACAAATAAATACATATGTATACATATATAGACATATATACACATATAAACACATAAATACACATGTATACATATATAGGCATATATACACATAAATACACATGTATACATATATAGGCATATATACACATATAAACACATAAATACACATGTATACATATATAGGCATATATACACATATAAACACATAAATACACATGTATACATATATAGGCATATATACACATATAAACACATAAATACACATGTATACATATATAGGCATATATACACATATAAACACATAAATACACATGTATACATATATAGGCATATACACACATATAAACACATAAATACATATGTATACATATATAGGCCTATATACACATATAAACACATAAATACATATGTATACATATATAGGCATATATACACATATAAACACATAAATACACATGTATACATATATAGGCCTATATACACATATAAACACATAAATACACATGTATACATATATAGGCATATATACACATATAAACAAATAAATACATATGTATATATATATAGACATATATACACATATAAACACATAAATACATATGTATACATATATAGGCATATATACATATATAAACACATAAATACACATGTATACATATATAGGCATATATACACATATAAACACATAAATACATATGTATACATATATAGACATATATAGACATATAAACACATAAATACACATGTATACATATATAGGCCTATATACACATATAAACACATAAATACATATGTATACATATATAGGCATATATACACATGTAAACACATAAATACATATGTATACATATATAGACATATATACACATAAATACACATGTATACATACTGTATATAGGCATATATATACATATAAACACATAAATACATATGTATATATATTTAAGCATATATACACATATAAACACATAAATACATTTATATATATATATATATATATATATATATATATATATATATATATATATACACACATATATAGGCATATATACATATATGAACACATAAATACACATGTATACATATATACACATATAAACACATAAATACATATATACACATACAAATACATAAATACATATATACACATATAAACACATATAACACATAAATACATATATACACATACAAACACATAAATACATATATACACATATAAACACATGTATACATATATAGGCATATATACACATATAAACACATAAATACACATGTATACATATATAGGCATATATAAACATATAAACACATAAATACACATGTATACATATATAGGCATATATACACATATAAACACATAAATACACATGTATACATATATAGGCATATATACACATATAAACACATAAATACAAATGTATACATATATAGGCATATATACACATATAAACACATAAATACACATATATACATATATAGGCATATAATTTCTCAAGAGGGGAAACACTTGGTTCAGGCTGTTCAGCAATCACAAGTCTAGAATTAATAAGTTGTTTCAATTCAAGTTTTTCTGCTTGCAGGGTTTTTAACCCCTTGGATAGTAACTCAACTTGTTGTGTTAAAGTAACAAGGTGGTTTGTAACTTCAGCTGGCTCCATTTTATAGGGGAAACTATTAACTTATGGAACACAACTGCCAACTTATATGTTGTAGTACTTTAATTGCTTCCCTGAAACCTTTATTCCAGGGAAGGTGTGTAAAGTGCAGTTTAATATATATATATATCAATATATTAATGGCTTAAGTACAGAACACTGTTTCTTTAAATACAAGAGATATCCCAGTACAGATGAAATATGTAGCATAATTTATAATATTAGAAAAACCAGTTTTACAGCAAAAAACATCACAGTACTTGAGAGCATAGATTGAGAATAAACAATTGTAGCTGTTTTGAGGAAGAGCACCACGCATGAATAGCAGCACTGGAAAAAACCTGACCCCCACACTGAAACAACAGAGGTAGGAGAATAGTCAGTCTCAAGGAAACAACACAGGTTCATAAGTCAATACACTGAGAGAACAGAGTGCAGCTTCCACAACAAGCAATGCTCACAGACAAAACTGAATCTTAAACCTCCAACAGGTGCAGTACAGAGGCTAAATGAATTAAAGGTAAACAGAGGATTATCAAAAGTAGTTCCCAGTTTATTATTACTTAAACAAGAACAAGAAAAAACGGGAACCTCTAAGTCCAGCTAAGTCCATATATATATATATATGAAAAAATAACAGTATCACTTTGCGCTGTGTATAAATGCAAACAAAGTCTCTCCTGATGTGTAACTGATGAATCCACTATCACTACAGGATGTATGGAAATCTTGGTCAGTAGGTAGGCCAGGAACAGCGCTCATAGAAAGGGAGAGACAGAAACAAACATGGTGTAGTATGTTCACATACAGGGGTGAGTAGCACGTATTTAATATCTTGCTCACCTTTTTCAACCTCAATCATATGAGGTACGGAATGCTCACGGAGGGGATATATATCCCTATCTGTGGTAAAGATATATTTATTTTACTTGTAATATTTCTGTAATATGATTCCCTACATTTCACTGTTGCTATCCCTGGTTTTCACCTCTCTCTCTTGTAAAAAGAACAGTGCTCCCCTGATAAGAAATCTAGCTCTATTTTCTAGTGAGCTGCGGTACTCACCTTTTTCCCAGGCAATATATATGTCTGTGCCCAACTTTCTCTTGTTTCAATACATTTAGTTTAGTTTTAGTCTTGTTATACCAGGGATAATGTGGTGAGTAATTATCAGCAGTCTTTGATTTTCTGCATTAAATCTGTTTGGGAATTAAATTCATGTGATAATATTTCAAAGCTAATACATAGAACTATTCACTGTTTTATACTTCTCTGTTAGATGTTGCCGGTAATCAATTTAACTGAGGCAAAGTTCTTTCTGAGTCAGTCCCAACCATGAATCAGTCAAAGTTTAATTTTCTATAGGGTGTTGCCACTATAATTTCAGTTTTGAAGAACAAAGTATCTCCTCACTTCTACACTTTAATTTTTTTTTTGCTATAGAACTCACATTTTTTTATTTACACAAAAGTGTGTTTGTGTTGGCTATCTCTCTCTGTCTGTCTCTCTCTCTCTCTCTCTCTCTCTCTCTCTCTCTCTCATTTTTACATAACTTCATTGACCCCTCCACTTGGAACTTATCTAGAATGAAGACACAACACCAAACTTGGGGTACAAAGGTCTCAGCTTTTATTAACTTAAATACATATAACAAATAATCAAATACTCAAACCCAAAACAGAGCTTGCCCATAGCAGTCACATAACTCCATTATCCATCACTTTCACATCCCCTTCTCTCCTGGCCTTCCAGGAGGTACCCATAACTGCTATCCCACCAGGCAAGCACTCTGCTACAGGAAAAGGCATCACCGCCGAGCTCGCCAACCAATCCCAAGGCCTTTGTAACCCCCTCTTTAATATTAAAATTAAACAAATGCAGACCAACTTCATTTAAATAGACCCCATCCCGAAGGAAAAAACATCTACCAGAATCCCCCTCAAATTCTACATGCCGTAAAGACAGCCCACCCCGTTTTTTAACAAAAGCACTCATCATCCTATTAACTTTCCTTCAAGATGCATCCAGTTTTTTTTTTATATATAATTTTTTATTGAGGTTTTATAATACATACAACAAAAAATAAGCATACTTCGCCTCATAATATCAACAGTAAACATGACAATATATACAGAACAATAACATTTGCAAGGTAGCGTATATATATAGTAAGAGCGAGGCTAACCAAACCTCTGTTTTATATTTTTTCCATCTTAATTTGACAGACTAATTAGCAGGCCACTCATGGGCCATTTCAGTTGGGATAAATGAATCGGTATGGTAGTCTGAAGGAGAGACACTTTTGGGCTTTATGATAGATAGGGGGGAGTAGGGGACAAAACAGCAGGTAAGTATGGAAGAAGGGGAAAAAAGGGGGGGGTGGAGATATCTAAAATGGGTCTGCTGAATGTTTGGTAGTTCAAAAATAAGGTGCCTATGACACTACAAAAATACACATAGAAATATATTTTGCAACAAGGAATTTCTATAAATTGAGTAAGGGAAACTCTTGGCCGAGTTGTGCGAGAGGGGAGAATAGTAGGGAGTATGGAATATAGAGGACTTCTGAATGAGCTCCTCTCCAGGGGAAGTGCCATCTAAAGGCGATGTGGGAGAAAGGAATATGGATATGACCCGCAGGTAACAAGTACCGGCGGGAAAGGAAAGAGAGGAGTTCAACAGGAACAGAAAATTTGTGCTACCAATAAATTCTACACAGGGGGTGTGCCCTTATTAGCAGAGAACATAGGCGGAATTTTGTAAGAAAGGTTCCCCTGTATAAGGGGAGATGGAAATATCTCTAAATAAATTGCCTAGAGCACAGATATCAAACATAGGATAAACATACATAACAAATCTCAGTGTCATTGGTATAGAAGAGCTATGTGAACTTAAACTATTGATAATTACATATTGCTTTGGGATCTCTGCCATTTAGTAAGCTCATTACATACCATAATCATTTAATAACAGGTGAGTAAGTGTAGCTATACCCTTCACACAATCCAAAAGCACATATTGTATAGTAACCTGAGATTATTTAAAGATTCAGAAGGATATATTCCAGAAGCAAGAGTAAACCAGTAACAAAACATGAGAGGCACTATTAAACCACTCAAGGGACAACTAACAATAATAACTATGAATCAATTAAACACTGCATAGAATATAACCCTAAATAAGACATGCAAATAATAGTAATGCACGTTTCGCTTTATCCTTTACCTAATCGGCAGTAGCAGAATTTCAATGCCTGAAAGGCTAATTTACTTTTGTGGGTGTTAAATGTGGGATTGTTCAGTAGAGGTGATAGCTAGGGTGGGTTATCACGTAGTAAAAATCTAAAGCATTGTGTTGATATCTGATAAGGTAAACATACTTAAATAATATAGTGAGGCAACAAATGTCCCCATGTGGTATTGCTTATGACCAGTTACAAGTATAATTATAATTATATGCTCTTCTGGGTAGGATATACCAACTATATATTATGGCTTTTTTTGCAGACTAATGCACACAATATGTCTGGAGTATCAGGAGGCTTACTAATCATAAGTATACCATTATATAGTATATGAGTCTAATCGCTGGCTGCTTAGTTTGTCAGGACTTCAGCCTGCATGGCCTCTAATCATAGGAATATTAGTATAGCATCATAAGTTCTAAGTAGACAAGCGTCACATTTAAGAAGCATTTTGCCAAAGAGCATAAATAAAAAATGTAACATTGCAATAGCTTATGTAACACACATCTAGGGGGGAATATGTATGTGGAATTATATATCTCATATCACTAAACCATCTCAGCAATAAATCCTTGCCAATGACAATTTTAACGGTATATATCACAGCATCACTAGAGAAATATATGCTGCAAGGTTTTTCCACATTTGAGAGATAATATAATGGTTCATGTGTTCACTAGGAAGTGTCCAGATAAGTTCATCTCACATCCACAATTGAAATAACATTAGTGAGATGTGTAATGAATGCTAGGATGAGAGTGTATTAATTAGATAGATGACAGACATATTAGGATGGACACAGTTTTCAAATTTGAACACTCACATGTAGGTGTCCTATATGTTTTATAGTTAACTAATCACTCTATAGCAAACAGTATTACATAATGGAGATTCCAAATTTAAAGCTACCCCAATGTGATACTGTCTACCTATCCCACATATCTAATATATAATGTCTAGGATATCATTGTGGTAGTGTGATTCCTGGGAGAGGGTAGACCACACTGAAATATACATATAAACAAATAATAACAGTCACCGTTTCAGATACCCTCCTATGCCTATGAAGATGTAAATCCAAGTATTCACCATAGATAAAAATAAATATAATTCAACTCAAACTGAGATATTTACTAAAAACAGACTAGGGTAAACAGTAACCTATAGTGAGAGGGGATAATAATGTACAACGGAAATCAATAAGCTGATCCATAGTTAAAACAGGATGTGCGAGAATCATAGTATCACAGTTGTTAGTGGCAATTACCCAGAAATAAAATGTCCCATTGATAGTGTCTGTACCGGTGTTAGGAGAGAGTCCTAATGATGAACACTTTAACCTACTCCAACTGCGTAAGGAGGGCAGCGGTAGGGATATTTAACATGGCCCAGAGCTTGGGCGTCATACCCCAAATGTGAGAAGGAGATAGGTGCGGTCGATTGTGGTTCAGTATTCAGCCAAAGCCTCCTCCAGAGAGTCAGAAATGCGACCGTTATATGGGAACTAGCCAGAGAGATAATTGTGTATTGAAAATCTCCCGTTAGCAGTCCTGGGTTAGTTGGATGAGTGTCTGGGGGCACAGAGCTTGGCCTCGCAGGCAACTGCAGGTTTATATGGCAGAGATCCTGTGCAGACCTGACTAAGCAAAGCGGAATCTGCACAGTGCTATCTGTCCCCCTCAGATCCGCAGCATTGTTAGCGACCAGAGTAAATTCAGCGACAGTCGCGGCCACCACAAATTTAGCAATCCCACTCATGGTGCTAGGAGGCAAGCCACTTGCGAGTGGTAGGATGTCAGCTGTTAAGCTCGCTTCTTTTCCAAGTAAAGCCGGGATGATGGAGCACTTTTCCTCCGTAAGAGCTACTGCCGTGTTCTGCGAGGTAGTATATGGAGAAGTCTCCGTGGAAGCCCATGGGGTCTCGAGTAAGCTCAATGCTCTAGTGGTGAACTGGGAGGCCTGATGATTTTTAGCAATAGCCTGAGAAGGCGCCATCTTGGGTATCGGGTTGATTTCTTCTACCCTCTGATCTCTAACTAGAGATAGTAAGTCACAAAAGCAGAAATCCATCTTCTCCTCGAATTTGTCAAGCAGTGCTTGCAGTGGTTCACTAGAGTCTGCCATATCTATTCAGCTATTAAATAGTTCAACCTCGTGGCTATATCAAGCAATGTGCATCCAAACCTTTGCCGTCATAAAAGTTTAAGGCTTCATCTACAAGTGCTGTTGGAGGATTATGTCCCCCTCACATAGATGGGTAACCAGAGCTGGGTCAGAAATCATAAAGTATACACTCTATTAGGCTTAGGGAATGTTGATTTTACAGGAGCCCATTAATAGTACGTCTTGTCTCTTCTAATGCTGGCTCCGCCCCCCCGCATCCAGTTTTTTAATGTCCCACGTCGCCCTCTAAGCCAAACGCGGCTCAATTTCAGACCACAAAATCCCCATCCTGGAAAAAGTTCCCTTAGCCTCTCAATATCCCTCTTCATTGCATCCACCAACTCTTTCTGTGATATAAAACCCAAATAATTCCCTCCCACATGAATGAACAATACCTCACGCGGGCAAAAGAGCATTGCATATTCTATCACTCTAACCAGCAACTGATCCAACCTCATGCCTCTGAAACCCAGCCATCAAATGCAGACCTTTTCCGGTGACCATCCCAGCTGTACACCTTGCTCTTTAACCACCGCTGCCTTCCTTGCCCAGTAAATGTACGAATGGCCCATCAACCAACAATTAACCGGACCTGTGTAAACAAAACAACAACCACATCAAACTATTATGCTAAGGCGGGCCTAATATAAGACAAATAACTGTTAGATACCCATATCCCAATCCTCTTAATCCCCGCAACCCCTACCCCCAAGGCTTGTGCCTCTGTAGCCGCCCCTATCCTAAACAAGTGTGTCCCAAATTCTCTAGGTTCTAAACCTAACAAACTCACACACCTTTTGAATATTGTCAGACATTGAAAACGGGACAGAGATGTTCTATCAGAGTGTATAAAACAGAGCCCATAATCTGTGGCCTAACTCCCACATAATCCGGAAAACTCCGCACTGGGCAACCAACGCCCCCCATTGCCTTCAGCAATATCTGACATCCCCTCCCTGTTTGGTCTGTCTTGGACCTCCTCAACCATATTGTCAACACCCCATCCCCCACGGCCACATCCGCCATCTGTAACCCCCCTTTTGTCCTGCCTATTTATCCCCACCAGCTCTGATATTTGAAAGGCCACAAAAAAGGCCATCACAAAGGCCAAGCTAAACAGCTTGCATTCAAAATCCAATGAGCAAACCCCCTGCAATGTCCTAATTATGCACAACAAAACTGAATGCATTACTGATCTTCTGCCGTCCCGCACCACCCTCCCTTTACACAAACTCTTTGCTTCCAACCTGACCACAAATTTCTTGGATACATCCTCCCATCAGTTGGAATAAAAAGACCATCGCCGCTAAACCTCCTCTTGACCATGGATCATGATACCCCCATTCTCTGCCATTCCAACATTCAGTCTAGGATTGCCCTAGCTCTGCCCTCTGAAGAGTGCACCACTTCATGCCCTTGCAAGAATCTAAACCACAAAGATCATACCTGCATGTATGACCTCCAAGTCCCCGAAGCTACTGCTCCCCTCACCAAGTTCAGCTGGTTGCGAATACTCTCTTCCACAATGCCTTTGGGCACTGGTCCCCTTCCGCTTCCGCATCCGGAACCAGTTCCCGAAAATGATCCCACTGCAAATGGGAAAGAGCATCAGCAACATTGTTCTCCTTACCAGGTAAATGCACTGCGCAAAACATCACATTGCATTGTAAACATTTCAGCACAAATAAACGTAACAAATGAATCACAGGCAACAAGAAAGCAGTCAGGAAGTTAACCGCCAAAAGCACCCCCATATTATCCGTATGAAAGTTAATCCTTTTATCTGTCAACAGATGCGGCAAAACCTCCAATGCCACCACCAAGGGGAACAACTTCAAGTACACCAACATTTTTGTCAACCCTTCCTTTTGCCACAACTCCGGCCACTGCCATACACACCACCTGCCCTGTAAATAGGCCCCAAAGCCAACTGCCCTTACCAAATCCGTAAACAAGTGGAGATCCGACTCCGCTACTGTCACCTCCTGCATCAAGGCTTTTCCATTAAAGTCTCCCAGGAACCTTTTACACACTACCAAGTCCTCCTTAAGCTCCTTATTCAAACGGATTCTGTGAGATGGCTTCTTGGCCCCCGCCATTGCCAATGACAGTTTTCTCGTGAAAATCCTCCCCACCGGAATGATTTTACATGCAAAGTTAAACTTCCCAATTAGGGATTGCAATTCTTTCAACTTCAGCTTCTGCTTCCCCAATGCCCCTTCAATTGTGGCCAACAAGTCCGCCACCTTATCCTCCGGCAAGCTACACTCCATCCTGTCCACTCTCCCAACCTCGTCCCCACACCCTCCCGTGAAGCGTGCTCGAGTCCTGGACTGCTCTCTATCTTGATTTCCACCTCGCCTGGGTGACCTCTCCAACCTGCCCCAAGTTGGGGAGACATGCAACACCCTCTGCCTTCTGCCATCCACCGGGGAGCTGGACCTACCATGCCGTCTGTCTGCCCCTGATTCGCTGCCACTCTGGCCACCTTGCATGCAGCTGTGCCCTGTTCCTGCATGCTAAGACAACACATTGTCAGGGCCAGTCCCACCAGACCACCCTGTGTTTGACCTGCTCCTGCTAGCTGTGTCCCTTGGTCCTATCGCCCCTACCAGACCCACCTCCCTACTGCCCTCTCCCCTGGTGGCACCAGGTGACATTATTTGTAGCAGCTGTGCCAACACTCTCATGTCCCCTACCTGGCCACCGTTGCTGGTCCAGACTCCACCATGCTCCCTTGAGGCTCCTCATCGAACTCGCTATATGAGTCCCCCAGGAAGATTGTGTCCATATCCATGTCATTAAAGTCCGGTTCCCTCTGAGGCATCCTCTGCAACGCAGACCCACCTTTTCTGCTCCTGCTTACCTCCTCGGCACCCGCTGTAAAGGATAAAGGGAGCAGAGGGCAGGCAAAACCACACCACTAATTAGCACTGAACCACCCAAAGGTGAGGGAGGGGCAAAGGAAAATGAGAAGAAGGGGGAGCAAAGGAAAGGAAGGATGAGGTGGCAAAGGAAAAGGAGAGGGGGCAAAGGAAAAGGAGAGGGAGGGGGGTATATATGTCCCACTCAGGGTCCCCCAATTCCTTACACCTGACAGCCATATGCACCTATCAGCACTCCCCCCCACCCAGCACTATTTCCTGTCCTTCTTTTTTTTTTTAACTCTGCCAGCCCCCCAGCATCCCTCACCTCTCAACTGCCATGCTTTCTATCCCTGACCTCTTTTTTTTTTGCCTAACCCCTACTATTCCCCCGCATGGGTTCCCTACACCTGAGACCTTCATCCCCAGGCCACCACACCCATCCTTTAATCCCTGTCTGAACTGCTGCCCCTTCTGCACTACCTGCTCAATCCTGCTTCCCCCTTTCTACAACCATCTCCCACCCCCTGAGAGGCACCCAACCTCACTGTCTGACATGTGCTCATCCCCGCACAGGCCAACCTCCCTCCTACCCTGTTTCCTCCCTCTACCCATGCAGTGTCTCCCCCCTTCGCTACCCCCAAAACTACCGCCATGGTCCCCCAGGCCCACTCTGGCCTTTTCCCAGCCTTCCGGCTCAGTCCCCCTCTGCCCCGTTTGCTGCCACACTGCCTTTCCACCACCACACTGCCCTTCCATTTACCTGTTTCTTGCGCTCCTTGCCGCTGCATCCTCCTTTCTGGCTGGCTCCACCTGGCTCCTCCGCCCGACCGCTGGGCTCCGTTATCTGCTCTGGGTCCTCCACTGGCAGTGTGCCCTCCTGCGGCCGGCTCCTCCTCTCCGATGATCCTGAGATGTGTCGATGTCCTTGCTGCAGCGGTCCCGGCTGGTGACACTCTCCTCCCACTTCTTCTCCGCAAGCACGGCCCCTGCATCCTAGGACAGTAGGTCCAGACTGAGTCACTCTGGTGGTCTGGCCCTCCTGGCAGTTCTCCCCCCAGAGGGCCGTGATGTTCTCACGCACCCAATAGCTGTTCCTGCACCCACCCTGTGCCTCTGGCGTTAGCCAAGGCCGTTACAGGTGCCAACAGGTCCTAAAGAGCTGCTATCCCTTTGCAAGGTACGTGCCAGAAAATGTCAGCTTCTTCCCCCATGGACGCTCTTTCTGTGCCACCCCCCCTCACTAAATACTTGCCACTCAGACCCTCCTCTTAATCTTCTCATTGGTCCTAAGGCTGGGGTAAAATGCGTAGCAATTCCTCCTCCAGGGCTCCATTTAAACAGATATAGCTCCCTTGTTGTTGTGTTTTTTTTTCTTCTTCATCTATGAAAAATATAAATATTTGTTAGCATAAAAAGCTTTAAGAGGATGACAGTTTCAATTATTTATTTACAGAATTAAACAAAATTGTAAGATTACAAAAATATAAGTACAAATTATTCATAAAAAGATTATCACATTTTACAAAAACAAGTAGCTTTCTAACTTTAACTCTTTAAGGACACAGCTTTCAGTTTGCTCAATTGTTTTATGACGGAAAAATTCAGTCTTATGTACTTAAGAGGTTAAAGAAAAAAAATATCTCAAAATGTGTTTAATGGCATCTTCTGACACAACATGTATATATTTTTTTCTTCATTTTAATAATGTTATGGTCTTTATCTGCAGCAACGTATATCATTTTCTAAAATGATGCAATTGGATAACTTTAATTTGATATAGCAAATTCCCAAATTCTCAAAATAGACCAATACAGCTATGTAACAGCTAGATTTTTTTTTAGTTTTGAGAGCTATAGGGAAATTAACGACCGCCACAAAAGTGGTGGTATTTAACCTCCTTATAGCGCTGCTATTACAAGTTTACAAAAAGCAGGCTTGCGCGGGTGATATGGTGGCGTTGAGCTCCATGCTTCACCCAAATACAAGTGCTGCTTTGACGTGCTTGTGCACGATTTCCCTATAGACATCAATGGGGAGAGCCGGCAAAAAAAAAAGCCTAACACCTGCGATTGCGGAAACAAAAGCTCTGTAATGCAGCCCCATTGATGTCTAACATAAAAACCACATCTAAAATCCCCTAATCTGCCGCCCCTAACATCACTGCCACCTACATAAAACTATTAACCCCTAATCTGCTGCTCCTGATATCGCTGCCACCTAAATACACTTATTAACCCCTAATCTGCCGCCCTTAACATCGCCTCCACCTACATTACAGTTATTAACCCCTAATCTGTCGCTCCCAATGTCGTTGCCACTATACTAAAGTTATTATCCCCTAAACCTCTGGTCTCCAACATCACTAACACTAAATAAACATATTAACCCCTAAACCTAACCCTAGCCCTAACGTAACCCTAACCCTAAGCGTAACCCTAACCCTAATGTAACCCTGAACCTAACACCCCCTAACAAAGGCCTAGATTATGAGTTTTGTGTTAGAAGCTGTGCGGTGCTAATGAGCAGTTAAAGCTCACAACTCACTTACAGACAGCGCTGGTATTACGGGTTTTTAGAAACCCGGCGTTAACCGCAAAAAAGTGAGCGAAGAGCAAAATTTTGCTCCACATCTCACCTCAATACCAGCTCTGCTTACGTTAGCGTTGAGCTGGCTGAACTGCACGATTTCCCCATAGGAATCAATGGGGGAGAGCCGGCTGAAAAAAATCCAATTACCTGCAAAAAAGCAGCGTAAAGCTCCTAACGCAGCCCCATTGATTCCTATAGGGAATTTAAAGTTATGTCTACACCTAACACCCTAACATGAACCCCGAGTCTAAACACCCCTAATCTTACACTTATTAACCCCTAATCTGCCATCACTGACATCGCTGACACCTACATTATACTTATTAACCCCTAATCTGCCGTTCTGGACACCACCACCACCTACATTATACTTATGAACCCCTAATCTGCTGCCCCCAACATCGCCGACACCAACATTATATTTATTAACCCCTAACCTGCCGCCCCCAATGTTGCAGCAACCTAACTACATTTATTAACCCCTAATCTGCCGCCCCCAATGTCGCCACCACTATAATAAAGTTATTAACCCCTAAACCTAAGTCTATCCCTAACCCCCCTAAATTAAATATAATTTAAATAAATTTAAAAAAAATACTACAATTAACTAAATAATTCCTATTTAAAAATAAATACTTACCTATAAAATAAACCCTAAGATAGCTACAATATAACTAATAGTTACATTGTAGCTAGCTTAGGGTTTATTTTTATTTTACAGGCAACTTTGTATTTATTTTAACTAGGTAGAATAGTTATTAAATAGTTATTAACTATTTAATAACTACCTAGTTAACATAAAGACAAATTTAACTGTAAAATAAAACCTAACCTAAGTTACAATTACACCTAACACTAAACTATAATTAAATTAATTACCTAAATTAAATACAATAAATTACAATTAAATAAAATGATCTAAAGTACAAAAAAAACCAATAAATTACAGAAAATAATAAAGAAATTACAATATTTTTAAACTAATTACACCTAATCTAATCCTCCTAACAAAATTATAAAAGCCCTCCCAAAATAAAAAGAGCCCTACCCTACACTAAATTACAAATATCCCTTAAAAGGGCCTTTTGTGGGGCAATGCCCCAAAGTAATCAGCTATTTTACCTGTAAAAAAAATTGCAATCCCCCCCAACATTAAAACCCACCACCCACACAACCAACCCTACTCTAAAACCCACCCAATCCCCCCCTTAAAAAAACCTAACACTAACCCCCTGAAGATCACCTTACCGGGAGACGTCTTCACCCAACCGGGCTGAAGTCCTCAACGAAGCTGGGAGAAGTCTTCATCCAAGCCAGGCGAAGTGGTCCTCCAGACGGGCAGAAGTCTTCATCCAGACGGCATCTTCTATCTTCATCCATCAGGTGCGGAGCGGGTCCATCTTCAAGACATCCAATGCCGAGCATCCTCTTCTTGCAACGGCTAAACACAGAATGAAGGTTCCTTTAAATGACATCATCCAATATGGCGTCGCTGTATTCAGCATTGCACCAGCAGCTCACAAGAGCTGCTGGTGCAACACCGCCCGCTGCAGACTCGCGGCCAATCGGCCGACAGCAAGAAGGTGTCAATCAACCCGATCGTACTCGATCGGGTTGAATTGCGGCGATTCCTGTCCGCCTCATCAGAACAGACGGACAGGTTATGGAGCAGTGGTCTTTAGACCGCTGCTCCATAACTTGCGTTTCTGGCGAGTCTAAAGACTCGCCAGAAACACGGCCCTTCAAGCTCCGTTCGGAGCTTGATAGATAGGCCTTAATGTCTGTACATTAAAGGTTAAATAAAGATATCTATACCTGTTAGTTGCAATATATATGATACAAAAGCTGTTTCGCTACCCTCTTATATATACCCACAATGGTTGTAACTATATAGATAATTCTACTGTGACGAAATAGTATTATGTCACCAAAAGTTATTAATGTGTTGTGGACTCTCAGATGGAGGTATCACGGTAACCTCAAAGTTAAAAGTGTCCACAGTCTTATACAAATATTTGTATTGATGTATATATGTATATATTTGTATTGATGTATAATCTGAAATGTGAAAAAATTAACACAGACCTTATATATGGGGACAAGTAAGGCCCTGAGATGTAAGTCAAGGAGTGCGGATAAGATATCCTTACAGACTATCCTGAGAAATCCTCAGAGTCCCCAATGTGGTCTTTCTTGTAGGGCTGAAGCTTTGTGTTATGGGAGATTTCCTGTAGACAGTCTCCCCAAATGTTGGCAATGAAAAACTGAAAAGATAGAACCACAAGCGCCCACAAACGGACCTAATGTATAAAATGAATAATTGCAGTTAGTAAAAAAGTGTCACCGTATTCAGCATCTCTGCTGGACCGTGTCTATTCTTTGAACTTGGTGGCTCCTTGATGTGATCCTTCCTTGGTCACCGATCTGGTGTACGGACTGTTTGCGGAGCTAGTTCACTGTTTACAGACTGGTTTGCCGGCGTTGCTGCGATGACACATTGTCCTCTGTCCTCAACGTGTTTCGTCTGGTGGCACCCAGACTTTTTCAAGAGGTTAGTTTACAGAGCTGCTTAGTTCTGATCTTAAATAGCCAGTTTCTAAAACTCACGGTTTTCTTATCCGGTCCTAATTGGCAAAGGGGCGTCCAAACGGTAAAGTACTAATCGGCTCAGTACCCACCCTGACCTGGGACTTAGAGAATCTGCTTGTTGCTCATAAATTGATCTAATAAATATATAAGAGTATAACAATTGAAACAATATATATGATACACAGATGAAATATATGAGTTTAAAATTGCACTGACTAAAAACTGCTACAAAAGTATACTAGCATTACGTAATTCTTGCGGTCTATGAAATTAATACACTCATAATGTCTAAAATTGATAAAAAGCTGTGAGCTAAAGAGACAAAAAACAATTTATACAGCTCATATGTGAACCCAGTGTATATACAGTATGTGATCTAACTGACAAATACCTGATACTATTAGGCCCAATATATAGATCCTATTGTTACATAAAGGCGTTATTCTTGAGGTAAATAAAATTCACTAGTACACTCATGAAGTCTAAAATTAATAAAGGCGTTATTCTTGCAGTCTATGTAATTCACTAATACACTCATAGGGGGGTAGTTATCAAGCCGTCTACTTTACCTGCCTTCGCCGGTCCAATACGCCCGCCTAAGCTCGCCTACCATTGCCGCCGCGGACCTTCAAAATTTCACCTAAGTTATCAAAAAATCTGTCAAAAAGCCGCGCACCAAGTACGGGGCGATGAGCAGCGGACTGTGAGAGTTATCACTCATCCGATCTCGCTGCTCTTCGGCTTTTTGACAGCTTTATTGATACCCCTGTTACTAAGCACCCACACTAACTACACTGTTCTACCCCCTATACCGGCGCCCTCGGAGCCCCCTGCAACTCAATAAAGTTATTAACCCCTAAACTGCCACTCCTAGACCCCGCCGCTACTCTTATAAATGTATTAACCCCTAAACCGCCGCTCCCGGACACCGCCGCCACCTACATTATACCTAGTAACCCCTATCCTGCCCCCCCTATACCGCCGCCACCTATAATAAAGTTATTAACCCCTATCCTGTGGATCCTGGACCTCGCCGCAACTAAATAAATAGTTTAACCCCTAAACCGCCTCCCGGGACCCCGCTGCAACCTATATTAAACTTATTAACCCCTAATCTGCCCCCCCTACACCGTCGCCACCTATAATATATTTATTAACCCCTATCCTGCCCCCCCTACACCGCCGCCACTGTAATAAAATTATTAACCCCTAAACCTAAGTCTAACACAAAACCTAACACCCCCCTAACTTAAACATTAATTAAATAAATCTAAATAATATTTCTCTTATTAACTAAATTAATCCTATTTAAAACTAAATACTTACCTTTAAAATAAACCCTAATATAGCTACAATATAAATAAAAATTATATTGTAGCTATTTTAGGATTTATTTTTATTTTACAGGCGTCTTTCAATTTATTTTAACTAGGTACAATAGCTATTAAATAGTTATTAACTATGTAATAGCTACCTAGCTAAAATAAAGAGAAATTTACCTGTAAAATAAAAACTAACCTAAGTTACAATTACACCTAACACTACACTATACTTTAATAAATTATTCCTATTTAAAACTAAATACTTACCTGTAAAATAAACCCTAAGATAGCTACAATATAATTAATAGTTACATTGTAGCTATTTTAGGATTTATATTTATTTTACAGGTAACTTTGTATTTATTTTAGCTAGTTAGAATAGTTATTAAATAGTTATTAACTATTTAATAACTACCTAGCTAAAAGAAATACAAAATTATCTGTAAAATAAATCCTAACCTGTTACAATTAAACCTAACACTAAACTATCATTAAATTAATTAAATAAATTAGCTACAAATAACTACAATTAAATTAAATTAAATAAACTAACTAAAGTACAACAAATAAAAAAAGCTGTTACAAAAAATAAAAAAATTAAGTTACAAACATTAAAAAAATATTACAACAATTTTAAGCTACTTACACATAATCTAAGCCCCTAATAAAATAACAAAGCCCCCCAAAATAAAAAAATGCTCTACCCTATTCTAAATTAAAAAGTTACCAGCTCTTTTACTTTACCAGCCCTTAAAAGGGCCTTTTGCGGGGCATGCCCCAAATAATTCTATGCCCCAAATAATTCTGCTCTTTTGCCTGTAAAATAAAAATACAACTCCCCCAACATTAAAACCCACCACCCACATACCCCTAATCTAACCCAAACCCCCCTTAAATAAACCTAACACTACTCCCCTGAAGATCATTCTACCTTGAGTCGTCTTCAGCCAGCCGACCACCGATGGAACCGTAGAGGAGATCCGGAGCGGCAGAAGTCATCATCCAAGGGGCGCTGAAGAAGTCTTCCATCCGATGAAGTCATCATCCAGGCGGCGCTGAAGAGGTCTTCCAATCGATAGAAGTCTTCATCCAGGCGGCGTCTTCAATCTTCATCCATCCGGAGTGGAGCGGAGCCATCTTCAGACGAGCCGACGCAGAGCCATCCTCTTCTTCCTGACGACTAACGACGAATGAAGGTTCCTTTAAGGGACGTCATCCAAGAAGGCGTCCCTTGAATTCCGATTGGCTGATAGGATTCTATCAGCCAATCGGAATTAAGGTAGGAAAAATCTGATTGGCTGATTGAATAAGCCAATCAGATTGAAGTTCAATCCGATTGTCTGATCCAATCAGCCAATCAGATTGAGCTTGCATTCTATTGGCTGATCAGAACAGCCAACAGAATGCGAGTTCAATCTGATTGGCTGATTTGATCAGCCAATCGGATTGAACTTCAATTTGATTGGCTGATTCATTCAGCCAATCAGATTTTTCCTACCTTAATTCCGATTGGCTGATGGAATCCTATCAGCCAATCGGAATTGAAGGGACGCCATCTTGGATGACGTCCCTTAAAGGAACCTTCATTCGTCGTTAGTCGTCGGGAAGAAGAGGATGGCTCTGCGTCGGCTCGTCTTAAGATGGCTCCGCTCCACTCCGGATGGATGAAGATTGAAGATGCCGCCTGGATGAAGACTTCTATCGGATGGAAGACCTCTTCAGCGCCGCCTGGATGATGACTTCATCGGATGGAAGACTTCTTCAGCGCCCCTTGGATGATGACTTCTGCCGCTCCGGACCTCCTCTTTGATTCAATCAGTGGTCGGCTGGCTGAAAATGACTCAAGGTAGGATGATCTTCAGGGGGGTAGTGTTAGGTTTATTTAAGGGGGGTTTGGGTTAGATTATGGGTATGTGGGTGGTCAGTTGTAATGTTGGGGGGGTTATATTTTTATTTTACAGGCAAAACAGCAGGATTATTTGGGGCATGCCCCGCAAAAGGCCCTTTTAAGGGCTGGTAAGGTAAAAGAGCTGTTAACGTTTTAATGTAGAAAAGGGTAGGGCATTTTTTTATTTTGGGGGGCTTTGTGATTTTATTAGGGGCCTTAGATTAGGTGTAAGTAGCTTAAAATTGTTGTAATATTTTTTAAATGTTTGTAACTTATTTTTTTTTATTTTTTGTACTTTAGTTAGTTTATTTAATTGTATTTAATTGTAGTTATTTGTAGGTAATTTATTTATTTAATTTAATGATAGTGTAGTGTTAGGTTTAATTGTAACTTAGGTTAGGATTTATTTTACAGGTAATTTTGTATTTATTTTAGCTAGGTAGTTATTAAATAGTTAATAACTATTCTAACTAGCTAAAATAAATACAAAGTTACCTGTAAAATAAATATAAGTCCTAAAATAGCTACAATGTAATTATTAATTATATTGTAGCTATCTTAGGGTTTATTTTACAGGTAAGTATTTAGTTTTAAATAGGAATAATTTATTAAAGTATAGTGTAGTGTTAGGTGTAATTGTAACTTAGGTTAGTTTTTATTTTACAGGTAAATTTCTCTTTATTTTAGCTAGGTAGCTATTAAATAGTTAATAACTATTTAATAGCTATTGTACCTAGTTGAAATAAATTGAAAGATGCCTGTAAAATAAAAATAAATCCTAAGATAGCTACAATATAATTATTATTTATATTGTAGCTATATTTGGGTTTATTTAAAGGTAAGTATTTAGTTTTAAATAGGATTAATTAAGTTAATAAGAGAAATATTATTTAGATTTATTTAATTAATATTTAAGTTAGGGGGTGTTAGGGTTAGGGTTAGGGGTTAATAGTTTTATTACAGTGGCGGCGGTGTAGGGGGGGCAGGATAGGGGTTAATAAATTTATTATAGGTGGCGACGGTGTAGGGGGGGCAGATTAGGGGTTAATAAGTTTAATATAGGTTGCGGCGGGGTCCGGGAGTGGCGGTTTAGGGGTTAAACTATTTATTTAGTGGCGACGAGGTCCGGGATCCGCAGGATAGGGGTGAATAACTTTATTATAGAGGGCGGCGGTATAGGGGGGGCAGGATAGGGGTTAATAACTTTATTATAGGTGGCGACGGTATGGGGGGGCAGAATAGGGGTTAATAGGTATAATGTAGGTGGCGGCGGGGTCTGGGAGCGGCGGTTTAGGGGTTAACATATTTATTATAGTGGCGTGGGCTCCGGGAGCGGAGGTTTAGGGGTTGATCAGTTTATTAGAGAGGCGGTGGGCTCCGGGAGCGGCGGTTTAGGGGGTAATAACTTTATTTAGTTGTGGCGGTGTAGGGGGGGCAGATTAGGGGTGTTTAGACTCGGGGTACATGTTAGGGTGTTAGGTGCAGACAGCTCCCATAGGAATCAATGGAATGTCGGGCAGCAGCGAACATGAGCTTTCGCTATGGTCAGACTCCCATTGATTCCTATGGGATCTGCCGCCTCCAGGGCGGCGGTTTGAAAACCAGGTACGCTGGGCCGGAAAAGTGCCGAGCGTACCTGCTAGTTTTTTGATAACTAGCAAAAGTAGTCAGATTGTGCCGAACTTGTGTGCGGAACATCTGTAGTGGCGTAAGAATCGATCTGTGTCGGACTGAGTCCGGCAGATCGAAGCTTACGTCACTATATTCTACTTTTGCCGGTATCTAGGGCTTGATAACTAAGGCGAATCAGCCTTGCCACAAATACGCTGTGGAATTCCAGCATATTTGAGGTTGATGGCTTGATAACTAGGGGCCATAATGTCTAAAATTGATAAAGGACTGTGAACTACAGAGACAAAAAAAGACAAAAAACAAATTATACAGCTCATGTGTGAACCCAGAGGATATATGTTAATTGTGTTCTAACCAACAGATACCTGATACTATTAAGCCCATTATAAAGATCCTTGTGTTACATAAATGCTTGTAGATCCAGATCGATATTTAAGCCCTTCTCATTCACTGGATTTAAGGCATTAAGTTCATGTATCCAGTATGTTTCTTTTTGTCTAAGTGTCTTTAATTTGTTATTGGTAGTATAAGGTGCTACCCAGTCTAGTATCATAATTTTTAAACTACAGGGATTGGAGTTATGGTGAATTCTGAAGTGTTCTGGTACACTGCGTGTTTTTAATTTATTTTTTAATATTATACCAATATTCACAAAGCCTCATTTTAGCCATTCTTTTCATTCTTCCTATATAGGAACATTTACATTTGCATGTAAGAAGGTACACCACATATTTCGATCTACATGTGAATTTATGTTTGACCTTATATTCTTTGATATTGTTAGTGTCCTTAAAGGTATCCCCCTTAGTTATATGTTTACACATACCGCAGTTATTATGATTACAGGGCCATGTTCCATTTGATCTTATAAGCCAATTATTAGGATTGTTTCTAATATGAACTTTGTTGGTTGACCTTAATTTAGAGGGGGCTAATTATTATTATTATTATTATCGGTTATTTGTAGAGCGCCAACAGATTCCACAGCACTATAAACAAAGGGGGAGTACAACAAAACAATTGTAGGGTAGAGGGCCCTGCCATTAGTTGCACTGTTGTAGTCAGCTCTTAAGAAGGTGATCTACAAACAGCTGGACTATTAGGCTTACATGCTAAGAGGGTTCAGGGGATTGCAGTGGAGGAGAGGAACTGGTATTAGGAAAGGTTAGTGTAGGTTGTATGCGTCCCTGAACAGTAGAGTCTTTAGGGAGCACTTGAAGCTTTTAAAACTAGAAGAGAGTCTTGTGGAGCGAGGCAGAGAGTTCCATAAGATGGGAGCCAGTCTGGAGAAGTCCTGTAAACGGGAGTGTGATGAGGTGACAAGAGAGGAGGAGAGTAGGAGGTCATGAGCAGAGCGAAGGGGACGGGAGGGAGAGTATCTGGAGATAAGGTCTGAGATGTAGGGGGGAGCAGTGCAGTTGAGGGCTTTGTATGTCAGAGTGAGAATTTTGTGTTTAATCCTGGAGGCAAGAGGAAGCCAGTGAAGGGATTGGCAAAGAGGCGCAGCAGATGAAGAGCGACGTGTAAGGAAGATGAGTCTGGCAGAGGCATTCAATATGGATTGTAAAGGAGCTAGGTGACAGGTGGGTAGGCCAGAGAGGACAGAGTTGCAGTAATCAAGGCGGGAAAGAATGAGAGAGTGGATTAAAATCTTAGTTGTGTCTTGTGTAAGGAAGTGTCTAATTTTAGAGATGTTTTTAAGGTGGAAGCGGCAGGCTTTAGCCAATGACTGAATGTGAGGAGTGAAGGAAAGATTTGAGTAGAATGTGACCCCGAGACATCGGGCGTGCGGGGTAGGGGTAATGATGGAGTTGTCGACAGTTATAGAGATATTGGGGGTGGAGATTTTGGAAGAAGGGGGGAAAATGAGGAGCTCAGTTTTGGAGAGATTTAGCTTGAGGTAGTGAGAGGACATCCAGGAAGAGATGTGAGAAAGACAGTTAGTGACACGGGTTAGCAAGGAAGGAGATAGTTCTGGTGCAGAGAAGTAGATTTGGGTGTCATCGGCATACAAATGATATTGGAAACCGTGGAACTTAATTAGGGAACCTAGTGATGACGTATAGATTGAGAAGAGAAGGGGACCGAGGACAGAGCCTTGCGGTACTCCGACAGAAAGTGGTGACGGGGCGGAGGAGGCCCCAGAGAAGGCTACACTGAAGGTACGGTTTGACAGATAGGAAGAGAGCCACAAAAGGGCTGTGTCACAGATGCCGAAGGATTGGAGGGTTTGGAGCAGAAGAGGGTGGTCGACAGTGTCAAAGGCTGCGGACAGATCAAGTAGGATAAGCAGAGAGAAGTGGCCTTTTGATTTAGCTGTAAGTAGGTCGTTGGTGACCTTAACAATAGCTGTCTCTGTGGAGTGATAGGGACGAAATCCAGATTGCAGCGGGTCAATAAGGGAGTTTAACGTAAGGAAATGGGATAGGCGTGCATATACTAGTTTTTCAAGAAGCTTAGAAGCAAGAGGGAGGAGGGAAATTGGGCGGTAGTTGGATGGGAGGTAGGATCAAGGGAAGGTTTTTTGAGGATAGGTGTGACCAGCGCATGTTTCATTGATGAGGGAAATGTACCAGTGCTGAGGGAGAGGTTGAAAGTGTGTGTTAGTATAGGGGTAAGGGTAGCAGAGAGAGAGGGGAGCAGCTGTGAGGGGATAGGGTCAAGGGGACAGGTAGTGAGGTGAGAGCGTAGTATAAGTGCTGAAACTTCGTCCTCAGTAACAGGGGAGAATGAACTAAGTTTCAGGTTATGAGGGTTGTGGGTGAGTGGGAGTATTTGAGGGGGGGAGAGAATGCAATTGTGTTGAGAGCTGATTTCATGTCTGATGGAGTCAATTTTGTTAATGAAGTGACTGGCAAAGTCTTGGGCTGACAGAGAAGTTGTATTAGGAAGTGGGGGAGGGCAGAGGAGAGTATTGAAAGTGGAGAACAGACGTTTTGGGTTTGAAGAAAGATTAGAGATAAGAGTAGAGAAGTAGTGTTGCTTGTGGAGATTAAGGGCAGAGTAGTAGGAGTTCAAGATGAATTTGTAATGAAGAAAATCAGCTGAACTCCGTGATTTTCTCCAATGCCGTTCAGCAGTACAGGAACATCTGCGTAGGTACCGTGTCAGAGGAGTATGCCAGGGCTGGGGATGAGTATGTGATTTCCTAGCAGTGGTAAGGGGGGCGAGATTGTCAAGGATGGATCTAAGGGTGGAATTATAGTGGCAGATAGATTGTTCAGGGCAGGAAAAGGTGGAGAAGGATGAGAGGAGCGGTTGAAGGGAATTAGCAAGTTGTTGCTGATCTAAAGACCTAATGCTTCTGTGAAGTTTGGTGTGAGGAGTAGAAGGTGGGAAAGTTGTAGGTTATGTTAAGTTATGTTGCAGGTAACGAGATGGTGGTCAGAAAGAGGAAAAGGGGAGTTTGAGAAGTTTGAGAGAGTGCATCGATAGCTAAAGATCAGGTCAAGGGAGTTACCGTCTTTGTGAGTGGGAGAATCAGTCCATTGTGAAAGACCGAAAGAGGAAGTGAGTTGCAGAAGTTGTTTAGCAGATGAGGCAGTGGGATTGTTAAGGGGGATGTTGAAGTCGCCAAGAATGAGGGCAGGGGTGTCTGAGGAAAGGAAGTAAGGAAGGGGCTAAGAGGTTCTTAAAATTTTTATTCTTTTTGAAAACTACTATTGGTCTTGGAGGTAGTATTTTACCTAAAACAGGATCAATAGTGATTACGCTCCAATGTTTCTTTAAGATATTTTCTATATCTTTGCTTCCCTGACAATATGTTGTAATGAACCGTATCTCATCTGATGAGTTGGTTTTGTTTTTCTTCGTTGGAATAAGCATTTCTGATCTATTCATAATAGAAACTCTATTTTTGATATTATTAATATGATGTTAGGTATATCCTTTTTCTAAAAACCTTTTATCTAATACTTGAGCCTCACTCTGATAGTCTGATTTGTGGATACAATTTCTTTTTAACCTTTGGTACTGTCCTAGAGGTATGTTATTTTTCCAGCTCTACAGATGACCACTTTTAGCATGCACGAAGCCATTCTTATCAGTGGGCTTCCTATAGTTTTTAACTGCGACCTTATTGTCTTGATCTATATGAAGTAACAGATCTAGAAATTCTATTTCTGTTTTTTGTACGTTACTGGTGAATTTTAAATTCATAGATGTATTATTTATGAATGTTATAAATTGACTCACCAGATCTTCTGGTCCCTGCCACAATTCATATATCCATTCTCACCCTCAAGATAATAATGTTCATTTCAAACAAAATAGAGTCTCCTTTCAACATGGCAAAGGGTATAAATCATATAAAGGGAATGAGTACAATAAAGGAAGTCAACATAACACACATAAAGGACAGCACATAGCGCAAAAGAAGTTTATATCACATAACACTTCAAACTACAATCATACTAATAACAAAAATTGCAATCCCTTTTTCGGACATAATAGATCTGGGGAGGGGATTGTGGACGAAAACATCAATTATCACTCGAGAGTGGCCCCCAAGTCCAATGAATATGATTTATTAGAAGATCATAATGAGAACGAAAATTCAGATTGGAACATTCAGGGAGCTAAACCTAGAAGAGACAACTATAAAGTTAGACGTACTTCGTTTTGGGAAAATAGAGAACAAAAAGAAAGAAATGAGTACATAAACATCAATGAACAAAGTCATTTTTTAGAATACAGAGACAGACCAGGGCATCACACTATAGCCAATATGACACCCCAAAAAAGAAAAAGAAGCGAGGAACTAGAGGAGGACGAAGTGTTCAGGGAGTGAGACACAAGAAGGAAATATTAGAAAGAAACAAAGAAAATATTTATGATCTCACTAAGAGAAAGCTTAAGAGCCAAGAAATCAACATTTTGGCCAAAGGTCTCAATTTTGCCCCGAAAACAGCTCCAAATAAGTTTGAAACATACATTGATCTTCAGAAATACATCTGCAAAATGACACTTAAACGATATTTTATTAAACAACAACCATGCCAACCCATAACAAGGGAGGCTGGTATATCCCTTGATACTAACGATCTAGACAGCTTAAAAATACTGGGAAGTTTAAGAGACCGTACTACCCAGTCTTCAGACACTATAGATCTTTCCAAGATTCCATTGTCTTCTCTCAGCATTTATGAAAATGATGGGGAAATCGAAAGACAAGATAGAGACCCAATAATATACACTACTTTCAAAAGACCATCCACATTTTATCCAGTGGGATCCCAAGGTGAATATATAAAGGTCTTCAATAAACTAGTAAGTAGTGATATTGGAGCAAAATAAAGGCACATGGGTCAATAAATATAATGACAATTTGTCTATTGGACATAGAAAAACTCTTTCTCTTCTAAAAAAGATACAGACCTAATCATTAGATCTGCAGATAAAGGGGGTGGGGTAGTTGTGCAAGATAGGGCCGACTATCTAAAAGAGGCCTATAGAATCCTAAATGATAAAAAAACCTATAAAAAGATCAGTTTCGATCCAACTAACACATACACTAAAATGCTACAAGAAATTCTTTCAAAAGCTAAATCTGAGAATACCATCAATAATGATGAATACCATTTCATTCTAGAAAGAAATCCCAGTGTTCCAACTTTTTTTCACCTCTCGAAGGTCCATAAATCTCTTATTGACCCCCCGAGAAGACCAATCATTTCAGGCATTGGGTCATTAGCTAGTAATCTGTCAATGTACATAGACCATTTTTTACAGCCAGTAGTTAGGAACACAAAATCTTATATAAAGGATACCACACAAACCATAAGGATTTTTGAAGGTACAAAATGTGAAGATTCATATAGGTGGATTACGTGCGATGTTGCAGCACTATATACTTGCATACCCCACATTTTAGAAGTAAAAGCAATAGAGGAAAATATGAATAGAAGCTCACTCTCAAAAACACTTAGCAATTTTATTTTAGAGGGTATAGAGTTCATTCTTACACTTAATTATTTTCAGTTTGATTCCCAATTTTTTTGTCCAAACACAAGGTACGGAGATGGGGACGAACTTTGCTCATTGATATGCTAACCTTTATATGGCTAAATTTGAAAATGATTATATTTGGGAACATAATCCTTTTGGTGAACATCTAGTACGCTACCATAGATACATATCATTATTATTTGGCAGGGACCAGAAGATCTGGTGAGTCAATTTATAACATTCATAAAAAATAACTCTATGAATTTAAAATTCACCAGTAACGTACAAAAACAGAAATAGAATTTCTAGATCTGTTACTTCATAGAGATCAAGACAATAAGGTTGCAGTTAAAAACTATAGGAAGCCCACTGATAAGAATGGCTTTATACATGTTAAAAGTGGTCATCTGCAGAGGTGGAAAAATAACATACCTCTAGGGCAGTACCAAAGGTTAAAAAGAAATTGTACCCACGAATCAGACTACCAGAGTGAGGCTCAAGTATTAGATAAAAGGTTTTTAGAAAAAGGATATAACCAACACCTTATTAATAATGTCAAAAATAGAGTTTCTATTATGAATAGATCAGAAATGCTTATTCTAACGAACAAAAACAAAACCAACTCATCAGATGAGATACGGTTCATTACAACATATAGTCAGGGAAGCAAAGATATAGAAAATATCTTAAAGAAACATTGGAGCGTACTCACTAAAGATCATGTTTTAGGTAAAATACTACTTCCAAGACCAATAGCAGTTTTCAAAAAGAATAAAAATCTTAAGAACCTCTTAGCCACCTCTAAATTAAGGTCAACCAACAAATTTTATATTAGAAACAATCCTAATAATTGGCTTATAAGATCAAATGGAACATGGCCCTGTAATCATAATAAGTGCAGTATGTGTAAACATATAACTAAGGGGGTACCTTTAAGGACACTAACAATATTAAAGAATATAAGGTCAAACATAAATTCACATGTAGATCTACATATGTGGTGTACCTACTTACATGCGAATGTAAATGTTCCTATATAGGAAGAACAAAAAGAATTGCTAAAATGAGGCTTTATGAACATTGGAATAATATTAAAAATAAATTAGAAACACGGTGTACCAGAACACTTCAAGATTCACCATAACTCCAATCCCTGTAGTTTAAAAAATATGATACTAGACTGGGTAGCACCTTATACTACCAATAACAGATTAAAGACACTTAGACAAAAAGAAACATACTGGATAAATTAACTTAATACCTTAAATACAGTGAATGAGAAGGGCTTAAATATCGATCTGGATCTGCAAGCATTTATGTAACACAAGGATCTTTATAATGGGCTTAATAGTATCAGTAATCTGTTGGTTAGAACACAATTAACATATATCCTCTGGGTTCACACATGCGCTGTATAATTTGTTTTTTGTCTTTTTTTGTCTCTCTAGTTCACAGTGCTTTATCAATTTTAGACATTATGAGTGTATTAGTGAATTTTATAGACCGCAAGAATAACGCCTTTATGTAACAATAGGATCTATATATTGGGCCTTATAGTTTCAGGTATTTGTCAGTTAGAACACATACTGTATATACACTGGGTTCACATATGAGCTGTATGAATTGTTTTTTGTCTCTTTAGCTCACAGTTTTTATCAATTTTAGACATTATGAGTGTATTAATTTCATAGACCGCAAGAATTACGTAATGCTAGTATACTTTTGTAGAAGTTTTTAGTTAGTGCAATTTTTAACTCATATATTGTCAGGGTGCCAGGAATCAGACTGAGACGAGAAGTGCAAAAATAATCATACCTTTATTAATAGCAAAACATAATAAAAATTCCACAAGTCCTATAACAAGTCAGGAATCAAAACCAGAGCTGGTAGTCAGAAGAGCCGAGTCAGGAGCAAAAACGAGTAGTCAGACGAGCCAGAATCAGGAAAAAGGAGAACAGCAGAGTCAGGAACAAGCCAGGGATCAGGAACCAGGAGGGACGTCAGACAGCCAGGTAATACACAGGAGCTTTCACAAACAGGTCTGAGACAACACAAGGGCAAAGCATACTGAACAGAGGTCCTTTAAATAATAAGTGATGACATCACAATTCTGAGACTGCATCCTGTCTCACACGGATGATGTACACCAGTCTGGCCATAAAAGGAAGTGCAGGAAATGAGCAGCATCACACAGTATGCACCAGAGTCAGCAAGAGAGGTGAGTAAAATGGCTGCCAGCAGCACATGGCAAACAAAACAGGGAAAAAACAGTGAAATATATTTTATCTGTGTATCATATATATTGTTTCAATTGTTATACTCGTTTATATTTATTAGATCAATTTATGAGCAACAAGCAGATTCTCTAAGTCCCAGGTCAGGGCGGGTGCTGAGCCGATCAGTACTTTCCGATTGGACGCCCCTTAGCCAATTAGGACCGGATAAGAAAACCGGGAGTTTTAGAAACTGTCTATTTAAGATCAGAGCTCAGCAGCTCTATAAACTTACCTCTTGAAAAAGTCTGGGTGCCATCAGACGAAACACGTTGAGGACAGAGGACAATGTGTCATCAGAGCAACGCCAGCAAACCAGTCTGTAAACAGTGAGCTAGCTCTGCAAACAGTCCGTACACCAGATCTGTGACCAAGGAAGGATCACAGCAAGGAGCCACCAAGTTCAAAGAATAGACACGGACCAGCAGAGAAGCTGAATACGGTGACACTTTTTTACTAACTGCAATTATTCATTTTATACATTAGGTCCGTTTTTGGGTGCTTGTGTTTCTCTCTTTTAGTTGCAATATATGGTTTCTAAGGGCCTAAGTGGATCTTTAGGGTTAGCGTTAGGTTTTTTAAGGGTTTGTTGGGTGGGTTTTAATTTAGATTTGGGGTTTGGGCTGAAAAAGAGCTAAATACCCTTTTAAGGGCTATGCCCATACAAATGCCCTTTTCAGGGCAATGGGGAGCTTAGGTTTTTTTAGATTAGGTTTTTATTTGTGGGGGTTGGTTGTGTGGGTAGTGGGTTTTACTGTTGGGGGGTATTTGTATTATTTTTTTACAGGTAAAATAGCTGATTTCTTTGGGGCAATGCCCCGCAAAAGGCCCTTTTAAGGGCCATTGGTAGTTTATTTTAGGCTAGGGTTTTTTTTTATTTTGGGGGGGCTTTTTTATTTTGATAGGGCTATTAGATTAGGTATAATTAGTTTAAATATTTGATAATTTATTTTTTATTTTGTGTAATTTAGTGTTTATTTTTTTTTGTAACTTTGTGGGGGGTTTTTGTGTAACTTAGTTGTTATTTTTTGTAACTTAGTAATTTTTTATTGTAGATTTAAAAAATTTGAGTAGGGTTAGGTCTTTAAATATGTAATATAGTTAATTTAATTTGTAGTTTAATGTAATTTTAGTATAATAGTTAGGGTACGTTAATAAATAGTTCAATATAGTTTAATGTATTTTTAGTATAATAGTTAGGGTAGGTTAATTAATACTTTAATGTAGTTTATTTTAATTCTAAAGGTAAGTTTAAATTTATTGAGTTAATATTTAATGTAAAGTTAGTGGGTTGTTAGTTTTAGGGGTTAATAGGTTAATTTAGTTTATGGCAAGTGGGGGGCTGGCTGTTTAGGGGTTAATAGGTTTAGTAAGTGGTAGTGATGTGGGAGGACAGGGGTTTAGGGGTTAATACATTTATTTTGTTGCAGAGGGCTCCGGGAGCGGCGGTTTAGGGGTTAATACAATTATTTAGTTGCGGTGGGCTCGGGGAGCAGCGGGATAGGGGTTTATATATTTATTAAGTTGCTGTGGGCTCCGGAAGCAGCGGGATGGGGGTTAATAACTTTATTAAACTTGCGGCGGGGTCCGGGAGTGGCGGAATAGGGGTTAAACATTTTAGTATAGTGGCGGTGTTTAGTGACAGGGTATAAATAAAGTTGGTAAAAAGCCGAATAGCAGCGAGATCGATGACTGTTAGTTAACAACAGTCCACTGCTCATCGCCCAGTACTTGGTGCGCAGCTTTTTGACAGCTTTTTTGATAAATAAGGAGAGCTTATTTAGGTCTGCGGCCGCGATGTTAGGCGAGTGTATTGGTGCCGGCGAATGCAGCATAGTTGACGACTTGATAAGTAGGCCTCTAAGTATATAGGCCCACTTGGTATAGGTTGAAGTGTTTTCTCTGGCATAATAGGGGCCAGTATTAATAATGGATTGCAGCCTGTTATGAGGGCTTACTTCTAAATGCCGCAGCACTCAATAATAAAATAAATGAGACACCCCTCACAATGTGGTGGTATCTACATAAGTCCTCTAAAAAGATCATGCCCAGTTGCTAATCTAGGGGTTGTAGTAACTAACGGCTAGATTACGAATTTTGCGGTAAGCTGAAAAAGCAGCGTTATCAGGTTCTAACTCTGCATTGTCACGCCCGCTGCTATTACGAGTCTTGCAGGTTTAGGGGCACCGCACACTTTTTTGGCCTTACCACAAACCAACTTACGCAAATTGCCTATAGTCTTTTTTCAATGGGACTTCCATAGTGCTGATATTACAAGCTTGTCCTGGGAGGCCAAAAAGTGAGCGGTAAACCCTATCCCATCAAGATTCCTAACGCAATTTAAAGTCAGTAGTTATGAGTTTTACGCTACAAAGCTGTAGCATAAAACTCATAACTAAAGTGCTAAACAGTACACTAACACCCATAAACTACCTATTAACCCCTAAACTGAGGCCCTCCTGCATCGCAAACAATATAATAAAAATATTAACCCCTAATCTACCGCTCCGGACATTGCCGCCACTAGAATAAACATATTAACCCCTAAACCGCTGCACTCCCGCCTCGCAAACACTTTTTAAATATTATTAACCCCTAATCTGCCTCCCCCAACGTCACCGCCACTATACTATATTTATTAACCCCTAAACCTAAGTCTAACCCTAACAGCCCCAAACTTAAATATAATTTAAACAAATCTAAATAAAATTACTATCATTAACTAAATTATTCCTATTTAAAAATAAATACTTACCTGTAAAATAAACCCTAAGCTAGCTACAATATAACTAATAGTTACATTGTATCTAGCTTAGGGTTTATTTTTATTTTACAGGCACGTTTGTATTTATTTTAACTAGGTAGAATAGTTACTAAATAGTTATTAACTATTTAATAACTACCTAGCTAAAATAAATACACATTTACCTGTAAAATAAAACCTAACCTAAGTTACACTAACACCTAACACTACTCTACAATTAAATACATTACCTAAATGAAATACAATTAAATAAATCAAATACAATTAGCTAAATTACAAAAAAAACGAACACTTAATTACAGAAAATAAAAAACAAATTACAAGATCTTTAAACTAATTACAACTAATCTAATAGCCCTATCAAAATAAAAAAAGCACACCCAAAAAAAAACAACCCCTAGCCTAACCTAAAATACCAATAGCCCTTAAAAGGGCCTTTTACAGGGCATTGCCCCCAAGAAATCAGCTCTTTTACCTGTAAAAAAAAAATACACACAACCCCCCAACAGTAAAACCCACCACCCACACAACCAACCCCCCAAATAAAACCCTAACTAAAAAAACCTAAGCTCCCCATTGCCCTGAAAAGGGCATTTGGATGGGCATTGCCCTTAAAAGGGCATTTAGCTCTATTGCGGCCCAAAACCCTAACCTAAAAATAAAACCCACCCAATACACCCTTAAAAAAGGCTAACACTAACCCCCGAAGATCCACATACCGGGAGAAGTCTTCATCCAAGCGGCAAGATGTCCTCAACAAACCCGGCAGAAGTGGTCCTCCAGACGGGCAGAAGTGGTCCTCCAGATGGGCAGAAGTGGTCCTCTAGATGGGCAGAAGTCTTCATCCAGACGGCATCTTCTATCTTCATCCTTCCGACGCAGAGGTGGTCCATCTTCAAGACATCCGGCGCGGGGCATCCTCTTTCAACGACGACTACCCGACGAATGAAGGTACCTTTAAGTGACGTCATCCAAGATGCCGTCCCTTAGATTCTGATTGGCTGATATAATTCTATCAGCCAATCGGAATTAAGGTTGAAAAAATCCTATTGGCTGATGCAATCAGTCAATAGGATTGCAGTTCAATCCTATTGACTGATCCAATCAGCCAATAGGATTGAGCTCGCATTCTATTGGCTGTTCCAATAAGCCAATAGAATGTAAGCTCAATCCTATTGGCTGATTGCATCAGCCAATAGGATTTTTTCAACCTTAATTCCGATTAAGGTACCTTCATTTGTCGGGTAGTCGTTGTTGGAAGAGGATGCTCCGCGCCGGATGTCTTGAAGATGGACCCGCTCCGCGTCGGAAGGATGAAGATAGAAGATGCCGTCTGGATGAAGACTTCTGCCCGTCTGGAGGACCACTTCTGCCCGTCTGGAGGAACACTTCTATCTGCTTCGTTGAGGACATCTTGCCGCTTGGATAAAGACTTCTCCCAGTAAGTGGATCTTCGGGGGTTAGTGTTAGGATTTAAGGGTGTATTGGGTGGGTTTTATTTTTAGGTTAGGGCTGCAATAGTGCTAAATGCCCTTATAGGGCTATGCCCATCCAAATGCCCTTTTCAGGGCAAAGGGAGCTTAATTTTTTTTAGATAGGGTTTTATTTGGGGGGTTGGGGGGTTGGTTGTGTGGGTGGTGGGTTTTACTGTTGGGGGGTTGTCTGTATTTTTTTTACAGGTAAAAGAGCTGATTTCTTGGGGGCAATACCCCACAAAAGGCCCTTTTAAGGGCTATTGGTAGTTTAGGTTAGGCTAGTTTTTTTTTTTTTTTTATGTTTTTTTTTTATTTTGATAGGTCTATTAGATTAGGTGTAATTTGTTTTGAAAAAGGGAAAAAAAAGCCAACATTTTGTACAAATTCTGCCATTTGAGAGTATTTTCATTCCAGCTAGTCAATGTATCTATGGAAAAAAAAAAAAGGGAAAAAAAAAAAAATGTATTTTTTTTTTTTCTTTTAAAATGTATTTTTTTTCTTTGGTTGCTACACCTGACCCTATGGGGTATGTAAAGGTGGAATCCTTATTTGATTGTACTCTTTGTTGGAAATAAATAAATGTTTAAAAAAAAAAAGATTAGGTGTAATTAATTTAAAGATCTTGTAATTTATTTTTTATTTTCTGTAATTTGGTGTTTAGGGTTTATTTTACAGGTAAGTATTTTGTTTTAAATAGGAATAATTTAGTTAATGATAGTAATTTTATTTAGATTTATTTAAATTATATTTGTTAGGGGGGGTTAGGGTTAGGGTTAGACTTATGTTTAGGGGTTAATAAATTTACAATAGTGGCGGCGACATTGGGTGCGGCAGATTAGGGGTTAATAAATGTAGGTAGGTTGCGGCGACATTGGGGGAGGGAGATTAGGGGTTAATAAATATAATGTAGGTGTCGGCGATGTTGGGGGCAGCAGATTAGGGGTTAATAAGTATAATGTAGGTGGTGGCGATGTCCGAAGCGGCAGTGTGGAGCTCTATTTTGCTCTACACTCACTTCTTGCCTGTTAACGCCGGGTTGATAAAAACCCGTAATAGCAGCGCTGCAGGTAAGTGAGCAGTGAGAATAACGTGCAAGTTAGCACCACACCCCTCATAACGCAAAACTTGTAATCTAGCCGTAAGTTACTTGCTAAAAAGATTGCAGCATGAGCTATAATCAGTGGTGGAATCTAAATGTCAGGCTGATATTTAACAAACCCACTGTATGTACTCAAATGGTAGGAGCTGTATAGGTGAGGGAGGGGAATGGTGGAAAGAGAAAGAAAGAGATTATTAGTAAACATAATAGAAATATGCAAACATATTTTCATGTGGCTGCAGTCCAGTTAATAATCTGTGTATACATATGTTCATGTATCATACCCAACGGTCTTTCTCAACATATGTCTGCCACGAGAAATCTATATATATGCAGTCTTTACATATATGCTTGTATGTGCAGTCACCAGTAATAAAAACACTACCCGATCCTAGATCAAATGGCAATGAGCACATAACCAACAACACAAGAACTTCTCATTTGATTAGAAGTTTTACCTCCAAATAGAGGGAACGGCAATGGGTACAAGGTTTGCACCTAGCTACACGAACCTCTTCATGGGCTTCTGGGAAGAGGAGTTTTTGAGTTCGGGTAGCTATGGTGCAAACCTTGTACTCTTTAAGAGATACATTGATGACCTGATAATAATTTGGAAAGGCCCTGAACATGACCTCATCAAAATGATTGAAGATATGAATAGAAATAATTATGGCCTAAACTTCACATATAATTTGAGTAAGAAGTCAATTGTATTCCTAGACCTGGAAATTATGTCCTTAGATAATAAAATTGAGACAAAAACACATTTTAAAAAAGTTGATTGCAATAATTATCTGCACGCTAAAAGTTGCCACTTAGATACATGGATAAATAACATCCCCATAGGGCAATGTCTCAGAATAAGAAAGAACTGCTCAAGAACAACAGATTTTGAGGAACAGGCAGGAACTTTAGTTGAAAGATTTACATCTAGAGGCTACAATATAGAAAACACTAAAAAAGTGTTAGAAAGAGCCAAAAACACAAATAGAGAAACTCTATTAGTCTATAAAGAGAAAACAACTACAGACACGGATACAATAAAAGTTCCATTTATAACAGACTACCATATTGATCATAACTTAATCAAAAAAATTGTCAAAAAACATTGGCACCTTATTAAAGAGGATGATATATTAGGAGAAAAAATATCAAAGAATCCTAGCTTTGTTTTTAAGAAGGCAATTAATTTAAAATCAATACTTGCCCCAACTGAAATGAAAAAAACAAAATAAAACAAAAAGTTTGATACATAAAGACCTTCATGGACAAAAAATAGCTGGGTTTTACCCATGCTATTCTTGCAAAGCATGTGGACACAGTAAAAAGCTAAGTACTATTCATATAGGCAGTGTAGAAGAAACTATACAAATAAAAGAACTAATAAGATGCACTCATAAGGGCATTATCTATATTTTAAAATGCACTTGCAATATGTTTTACTTTGGAGAAACCAAAAGGGCAGTAAGAGATTGAATAACGGAGCATCTTTGTAATATAGAAAATGGAAATGAGGACATATATCTCTATAAACATTTTAAAACTGTTCATAAAGTTAAAACAAAAGATATGTCCTACTGGGGGATATACAAAGTTAAACATCATTGGAGAGGAGGAGATATACAGAAAAAACTATTACTCAAAGAAACAGAATTTATCTTTAAATATGATACCTTATTCCCTAAAGGGTTAAATTCAGAACTAGATATATCACCGTTTCTTTTAGATTAATATACTCATATATAATTAAAAAATTGTACTCAAATCTACATATACAGTTTAATCCTCTAATTCGAAATCATCACCCTTTAAATAGAAAAATTGCCCTTAGCATGTTGAGCACTTTGCACAATTACACTTTATTTTCTTAAATGTTAGAATTTATTTCTTTGTTATAATAAAATTATTAATGATAAGCATGAGAACAAATTGTGATCCTTTTGAAAAGGATTAACATAATTGAATATTATCCTTTCACCAAAGATCCAAGAAGAACGATTATAGTAGTGAAGTTGGTGTGTAAGAAGAATACTACCTTAAAAATTGATAAAGCTGATATGCAAAAACAAGTTCCACCTTAAATTTAGGACTTGGAAACCAACCAATAAGGAAAGAACTGTTTCTATAAAAGAGAGGTGCATAATGGTCTCAGGTTATTCTTGATAAAGCTCTGTGAAAGAGTGAAACGCTTAGCTTAGCTTAGCTTATAGCGCCCTTACTGTACTGTTTTTTATATATCTTTTCCTGGTTTAGATTGAAGGATCTAAATCTATTAAGTAAGGAGTTTGATCCACCCCCCTCCCCTAACACTAGCGCACTATTAACTCCAATTTTCCACTCTGATTTCTTTGGGGCAATGCCCCGCCAAAGGCCCTTTTAAAGTGAAAGTAAATCCTAGCATTTTGCAAACGCTAGGATTTACTATTGAAACAAATAAAGGGCACTTTCATTCATGAAGTATAATATACTTCATGTAGAAAGCTCCTTTATTTGATTCAATTGGTCGCCGTTCTTAGCTGCCACAGCAGCACATGGCTAAAATATTTTTTGGCTAAGAGGTGACGTTTTCACCCCTTAGCCAATAGCAGTGCGGTAAATCCGGGTCCCATGGGCGCCAAGCCGGATTTACCGCATGGCTATTGGCTAAGAGGTGAAAACATCACCACATAGCCAAAAAAAAATTAGCCGTGGGCTGCCGAAGCAGCTAAAAATGGCGATCGATTAAATCAAATAAAGGAGTTTTCTACATGAAGTATATTATACGTCATGAATGAAAGTGCCCTTTATTTGTTTCAGTAGTAAATCCTAGCATTCGTAAAATGCTAGGATTTACTTTCTCTTTAAGGGCTATTGGTAGTTTAGTTTAGGCTAGGTTTTTTTTTGTGGGGCTTTTTTATTTTGATAGGGCTATTAGATTAGGTGTAATTAGTTTAAATATCTTGTAAGGTAGGCGGAACACAGTGCCCACTGCTACCCTCACAGCCACAGTGTTTTCGGTGTTCTGATTCTCAGACACCAAGTTCTTTTGGAGCAAGGTCATGGTAGCACCAGTATCCCGTAGACCACTGACCTCCTTCCCATTCACTTTAACCAGTTGCCGGTGCTGTTGCCGGTTACCCCGGTGGGCAGCTTGCACGGGGTCTGCTTCATGTAGGATGCCCCAGCATTCTTCCTCCTCTACGCAGTGGGCAGCAGGCTGAGGGTTATGTTTGTTTCCACCGGCGGGTCTCCTCCAGGACTGTGCTTGGTTCGCTGTGTTTAGGGGACACTCTGGTCTTTTGTGCCCTAGTTGCTTACATCCAAAGCACTGAATAGGCTGTGAGTAGTCCTGTGAGTTGAACCGGGCTGTCTGAGGATAGTTCGTGGCTGGAGGCAGTGTGGTAGAGCGGTGCGCTGGGGGTTGGTAACTGGTAGCTGCTGGGTTGACTGTGGGTCGGTACTCCACTCTGGCAGGGGGCTTAGTGGTAGCAGTGTCCAGTTTGCGGGCATCCGTATACTCATCTGCCTGGTGAGCAGCTTCATGCAGGGTGGAGGGTTTACGGTCCCGAACCCACTCTCTAACTCCTGCTGATAACTTGTCAAAGCAATGTTCCAACAGGAATAGCTGCAGCACCTCTTCCCCAGATACGGCTTGGCACCCCGCCATCCAGTAAGTTGCTGTGCGGCGCACCTTACATGCCCACTCAACGTAGGAATCTCCAGCTAGTTTAACAGTGTCTCTGAACCGCCTCCTGTATGCCTCCGGTGTAATCGCATACCTGGAGAGCAGCGCCTCTTTTACAGCATTATAATCCCCGACTTCCTCATCTGGAATGGCCCGAAAAGCCTCGCTGGCAAGCCGGATAGTTTTCCGGATAATATCATGACCCAGTCCTCTGCGGGTACCTTTTGTAGGGCACATTGCCTCTCAAAATCCGCAAGGTACACATCAATCTCTCCTTCTGTTTCCAGGAAGTTTTTAAAAGCTGCAAAATGTACTTTTTTTTTTTCCACTGGGGTTGCGGTGACTTGGGCTGCTGCATCGCCGCTTTGGCGAAGTAGGTTGGCCTCAACAGCTGCTATGACCCGGTTGATAATTTCGGCAGACAGGTTGGGGCCATAAAGTGCCAGTCTTATTTTAACCGCCCGGTCAAAGCTTGCTTCTTCGGGGGTTCTGTCTGATATGCTGGGCTCATTGGTTCCTTCAGGCCCTGGTACTCTGTCCATCTCGGTCAGTATTGTAATAATCTCCCTCTTCCTGAGGTTACTGGCTTGTCTGCCCCTTTGTTCTAGCAGGTCTTTAAGGGTGTCTCTTTTCAGCCTTTCATACGGTATTCCCATTAGGTCCGAATGTGTACTTGCTCTTCTGGGCGATGAGGACCATCCCGTCGCTTGCCACCATTGTTATGGTATAACCCGGATATCAAGGGTTAATACCAGATGAAAGTTGCCCTGAATACGGGATCAGCAACACACAAACCCAGTTAATTCCCCCCAAACATGAGACCAAGCTCCATCTTGAGGGTAAAACAGAATGTGTTTTATTGAGGGCTATATGCCCAGTATTTATGCAGGACTCCCACCTGGTTGACACTCCCTAGGAGACCAGATGGGGGGTTGGAAGAGTATAGTACATTAGATAGAGGGAAGACGGCCTTTTTACAGGATACAATAGAATTACATTACTTAACCAAAGAAACAATTAAACACAAGAAAACAATGGATTCCTCCATCGCACCTGGCAGTCTGATCTCTGGAGGTGATTAAACAATGTGAACACTTATCACCTAAACTTAATTACAGTAAACAATAGCTGATGCCAGGAAACATGTCTTCAGAAAATAGTTTCTCAAAACTGAACAAAGTTAACCCTTCCAGTACTGACAGAGGGTTCTGTCACATAACTATTCTACCTAGTTAAAATAAATACAAACTTGCCTGTAAAATAAAAATAAACCCTAAGCTAGATACAATGTAACTATTAGTTATATTGTATCTAGCTTAGGGTTTATTTTACAGGTAAGTATTTAGTTTTAAATATGAATTATTTAGTTATTAATAGTAGGTTTTCTTTAGATTTATTTTAATTATATCTAAGTTAGTGGGTGTTAGGGTTAGGGTTAGACTTAAGTTTAGGGGTTAATAACTTTAGTATAGTGGCAGTGATGTTGAGGGCGGCAGATTATGGGTTAATAAATGTAGATAGGTGGTGGTGATGTTAGGGGCGGCAGATTAGGGGTTAATAAATGTAGATAGGTGGCGGCAATGTTAGGGACGGCAGATTAGGGGTTAATAATATTTAACTAGTGTTTGTGATGCAGGAGTATAGAGGTTCAGGGGTTAATATGTTTATTATACAGGCTGCGATGTCGGGAGAAGCAGATGAGGGGTTAATCATTTTATTTTAGTGTTTGCGACGCAACTCGTAATCTAGCCGATAGTTAAAATCTTTATTAAATATGAATATTGCTTAATTATGCTTTTACATGGTTTCAGCTACTTGACTGCAAAGGACTCCAATGCACTTATATATATATATATATATATATATATATATATATATAGATAGATAGATAGATAGATAGATAGATAGATATATGTATGTATGTATTTATGTGTTTATATTTGTATATATGTCTGTAAATACATATATACACATATGAATACATATGTACACACTTATATCTATCTATCTATCTATCTATCTATCCATTCATATACATTTTTAAGCATGTATAAGTGTGCATCTTTCCAGCCTTTTTTTCTAACACCTGAGACCTCATATCTTTCAGCCCTTATAACTTTTTATTGCAATTTTTTGAAAATCATTTTTATGAAATAGTTTTATTATGAGTGCATCTGTACTTTTGATGTGTTTTTGTGCACCCTTTTTGTCTTGCGTTACAGTTAACTAGAGCTCTGAAGTCACACTATCCCGGTGCACGTTAAATTCAATTGCACTTGAGCAAACAAGCTACTTTCAACGCACGCAATGGGCCGCAATAAACCCCTTTTTGCTTGTGCACAACAGTTAGTGCACCACACGTAATCTCGCCCAATATGTAGAACTTTACAAAATAATCATCTATTTTTAAACGTACAAAGTTCTCTCACTTATCTTGGTTCCTGTATTTTATTAGTTCAGAGAAACATGGATCTATGAGCAGTTACAGCTGCACCCTAGCTGGAAAAGAGACCCCTTGTTTGAAAGAGATGATGTAACCTTTAAAGTGACGAATCATATGCTCCTCCAGGATAAACAGGTATAGATACAGGAGAGAGTAAACTGCACATTAAAGTACTTATTGTCATTTCCAATAAGGGGAGTGTCACTGTAGCACACAGAATCATTTCACCAACATTCTCTGTCAGCAGTGGTCCAAAATAACTGCAGTTATGAAACTCTGAGGAAAGTAATTGCCAAATAGTTTATTATTCTTATACTTAACATATTTAATAATGTACATTTTTTTTCTCTATAAGCTATAAAATACTTGTTAAACTATTATTATTTTTTTGCAGTGATAGATTTGTGGTAACAATCTCTGTGCTCTCAGCTATCAAACTACAAATTGCAGCTATAGTACCCTGAATGCTAGATTACAAGCAATTGATTGTAACAACACATGCATGATATGAGAGCACATATGAATAACTATTGAAAGGATATTTGTCAAAATTAAACTTGCATGATTCAGTTAGCGCAGATCATTTTAAGACTCTTTTAAATTCACTTCTATTTTCAAATGTGCTTTGTTCACTTAGTGTAAGGACTTACAAAGGCTTCCTAATTGTATATAGAAAAACAGCCTTGCCTGTAGCAGTGTAGTATAATATAAATTCTGGATCTCAACTGTTGATATGAAGATTAACCAATGCAGATTATGTAAAATTTTAGAGTGTTACAGGCACTAGCAGGGTAAATGCTGAAATCAGTAAATACCATAAGTGTCTGTCTTAATATAGCCTTATAATAGAAGTCAAGGTAGGCAAAAAGAAATGACCTATCCAACCATCCAATAGGCCTAGAGCAAGTGAGAGTATAACAAGCATACGATGCACAGGTAATTTAGATGGAAAAAGTAATACCTTGTATTGAAATAGCACCCAGTCCGGTGAATCCTTATGTGGTATAGTCAGTGGAGGAGGCTGAATGAAGATGATGCTTATGAGCGGCTGTTTCGCTAATCCTTCCTGTGTCTGAATACTCTGAACAAACCTGCAGCTGATGACGTCATGAAGCACAGGTCTGAAGTCTATGAGTATACTGAAGTCAGCTGTTGTTTAATGACAGATAGCGGCAAACACTGAACTAGACAGTGCAGGAGGAGGAAGGATTCAGGATCCAACTAAAGTATAGTAATTCTTGGGGAAAATATCCAGAAGCAAGGATAGAGTAATCCAGGAAAAAGAATTAAATTAGGCTGAGTGAAATGCGGTCAGAGGCTAGACAGCTACGCTAGTCAGAATAATAAAATCACTAAGCAATGATTCAATGGAAAGGCGGTCCTTATAAAGGAAATTGGACAGGTAGTAAGACTTCCCCTTAAAGGCATATGCAATATGAAGCAAAGGTGAATGGAACATGACACTTAGGGCAAGATTTATCAAGATCCGAAAAATACGACTAAAAAGTCGCCAATATTTCCGCAGCTATTCGCAATTTCTAAAATACAATTATTCACCAATATTTAACATAAGTGTTGAGAAAAAAGTTTATTGCGATGACAAGCGAATGACTAGTATAGTTTCTCAAGGGAATGCTAAGATTTCCAATTTATTTATCAATCTCAAGTTATTAACATAACGTTACTTACCGGAAATAGTTTCATTGTTATTATTGTAATTGTCCTATTAAAATAAAAGAAATTAAACACGTGATTGTTTCTTATTGTTATTTCTTATTTATGATTAAAGTTGTTTTTATTCTGCCCCTTTATTGGCGCTTTTGCAAACTGTTGCCTTCATTTGGTCATTAAACGTAATTCTTTTGATTGTTTGTTTTAAAAGTTTATTTTTTTATTTAAAATTAACGCCTAGATTTAGAGTTTGGCGTTAGCCAACAAAACTAGCGTTAGAGGCTCCTAACGCTGGTTTTAGGCTACCACTGGTATTTGGAGTCAGTCAGGAAAGGGTCTAACGCTCACTTTCCAGCCGCAACTTTTCCATACCGCAGATCCCCCTACGCCAATTGCATATCCTATCTTTTCAATGAGATCTTTCTAACGCCGGTATTTAGAGTTTGGGCTGAAGTGAGCGTTAGAAATCTAACGACAAGACTCCAGCCGCAGAGAAAAGCCAGGAGTTAAGAGCTGTATGGGCTAACGCCGGTTTATAAAGCTCTTAACTACTGTGCTCTAAAGTACACTAACACCCATAAACTACCTATGTACCCCTAAACCGAGGTCCCCCCACATCGCCGCCACTCTATTAAAAATTTTTAACCCCTATGCCGACCGCACACCGCCGCCACCTACGTTATACTTATGTACCCCTAATCTGCTGCCCCTAACACCGCCGACCCCTATATTATATTTATTAACCCCTAATCTGCCACTCCAAACGTCGCCGCCACCTACCTACACTTATTAACCCCTAATCTGCCGACCGGACCTCACCGCTACTATAATAAAGTTATTAACCCCTAATCCGCCTCACTCCCGCCTCACTAACCCTACAATAAATAGTATTAACCCCTAATCTGCCCTCCCTAACATCACCGACACCTAACTTCAAGTATTAACCCCTAATCTGCCGACCGGACCTCGCCAACACTATAATAAATGTATTAACCCCTAAAGCTTAGTCTAACCCTAACATTAACACCCCCCTAAATTAAATATAATTTAAATCTAACGAAATAAATTAACTCTTATTAAATAAATTATTCTTATTTAAAGCTAAATACTTACCTGTAAAATAAATCCTAATATAGCTACAATATAAATTATAATTATATTGTAGCTATTTTAGGATTAATATTTATTTTACAGGTTTAATTGTAACTTAGGTTAGGATTTATTTTACAGGCAACTTTGTATTTATTTTAACCAGGTACAATAGCTATTAAATAGTTATTTACTATTTAATAGCTACCTAGTTAAAATAAATACAAAATTACCTGTAAAAAAAATCCTAACCTAAGTTACAATTAAACCTAACACTACACTATCAATAAATTAATTAAATAAAATACCTACAATTATCTACAATTAAACCTAACACTACACTATCAATAAATTAATTAAATACAATACCTACAAATAAATACAATTAAATAAACTAACTAAAGTACAAAAAATTAAAAAAGAACTAAGTTACAAAAAATAAAAAAATATTTACAAACATTATAAAAATATTACAACAATTTTAAGCTAATTAAACCTACTCTAAGCCCCCTAATAAAATAACAAAGCCCCCCAAAATAAAAAAAATGCCCTACCCTATTCAAAAATACAAATAGAAAAGCTCTTTTACCTTACCAGCCCTTAAAAGGGCCTTTTGCGGGGCATGCCCCAAAGAATTCAGCTCTTTTGCCTGGAAAAAAAAACATACAATACCCCCCCCAACATTACAACCCACCACCCACATACCCCTAATCTAACACAACCCCCCTTAAATAAACCTAACACTAAGCCCCTGAAGATCTTCCTACCTTATCTTCACCTCGCCGGGTATCACCGATCGGTCCAGGCTCCGAAGTCTTCATCCAAGCCCAAGTGGGGGCTGAAGATGTCCATGATCCGGCTGAAGAGGTCCATCATCGGGCAGAAGTCTTCATCCTATCCGGGAAGAAGAGGAGATCCGGACCGGTAGACATCTTCATCCAAGCAGCATCTTCGATCTTCTTCCATCCGACGACGAGCGGCTCCATCTTCAAGACCTCCGGCGCGGATCCATCCTCTTCTTCCGACGTCTTAACACAGAATGAAGGTTCCTTTAAGGGACGTCATCCAAGATGGCGTCCCTCGAATTCCAATTGGCTGATAGGATTCTATCAGCCAATCGGAATTAATTTAGGAAAATTTAGGAAAATTCTGATTGGCTGATGGAATCAGCCAATCAGATTCAAGTTCAATCCGATTGGCTGATTGGATCAGCCAATCAGATTGAGCTCGCATTCTATTGGCTGATCGGAACAGGAGCTGAACGCTGCTTTTTTGCAGGTGTTAGGTTTTTTTTCAGCTCAAACTGCCCCATTGTTTCCTATGGAGGAATTGTGCACGAGCACGTTTTTGAAGCTGGCCGCGTCCGTAAGCACCGCTGGTATTTAGAGTTGCAGTAGTGGTAAATTATGCTCTACGCTCCTTTTTTGGAGCCTAACGCAGCCATTCTGTGAACTCTAAATACCAGCGGTATTTAAAAGGTGCGGGGGGGAAAAAGCCAGCGTTAGCTACGCGGGTCGTTACCGACAAAACTCTAAATCTAGCCGTAATTTAGTTCTTATATTTATATATATATAATATCAATTATTGATATATTATATATTTTTAAAACTTTTTTTGTACGATTTGTATATTTCTAATTTATTTAAAAAAAATATTAATATATTTATTTATATATTAAATTACTAATTTATTATGTCTTCTGCTGGGCTAGAGGTAAATGCATCGACTGCCAGGAAAACCAAAGGTCTTTGTAATGTTCATTTTAGCCTAGCTCAAAAAAATTTACTTGTGGATAAAATTTTAAACAACTATGACGTCCAGACACCTATGGCCCGTAAAAGGCTGATATGGCAAGACATAAGCCAAGAGGTATCTGCTCAGGGTATAAACCCTAAAAATGTTAACAACTGCAAAAAAAGATTTTCAGATATCAAAAGGATAATTAAGATGAAACTCACAAAAGAAAACCATTCATATAGAGGTACAAGGGGAGGTCCTGGATATAGTGCAGACCTCATGGATTTGGAAAAAAAAGTACTGAATTTGATAGGTCCTGAGGTTGTGGAGGGAATCCAAGTTCAAGGAGACACAGATGATTATGCAGGTAAACTATTATTATTATATTTATATTGCAAATTATCGGCTAGATTTAGAGTTCTGAGGCCAAAGGGGTGTGTTAGCTACGCGTGTATTTTTTCCCCCGCACCTTTTAAATACCGCTGGTATTTAGAGTTCACAGAAGGGCTGCGTTAGGCTCCAAAAAGGGAGCGTAGAGCATAATTTACTGCCACTGCAACTCTAAATACCAGCGGTGCTTACGGACGCGGCCAGCTTCAAAAACGTGCTCGTGCACGATTCCCCCATAGGAAACAATGGGGCAGTTTGGGCTGAAAAAAAACCCAACACCTGCAAAAAAGCAGCGTTCAGCTCCTAACGCAGCCCCATTGTTTCCTATGGGAAAACACTTCCTATGTCTGCACCTAACACCCTAACATGTACCCCGAGTCTAAACACCCCTAATCTTACACTTATTAACCCCTAATCTGCAGACCCCGCTATCGCTGACCCCTGCATATTATTTTTAACCCCTAATCTGCCGCTCCGTACACCGCCGCAACCTACGTTATCCCTATGTACCCCTAATCTGCTGCCCCTAACCCCCGCCAACCCCTATATTATATTTATTAACCCCTAATCTGCCGCCCCCAATGTTGCCGCCACCTACCTACAATTATTAACCCCTAATCTGCCGACCGGACCTCACTGCTAATATAATAAAGTTATTAACCTATAACCCGCCTCACTCCCGCCTCAAAAACCCTATAATAAATATTATTAACCCCTAATCTGCCCTCCCTAACATCGCCGACACCTAACTTCAAGTATTAACCCCTAATCTGCCAACCGGACCTCGCCGCTACTCTAATAAATGTATTAACCCCTAAAGCTAAGTCTAACCCTAACCCTAACACCCCCCTAAGTTAAATATAATTTAAATCTAACGAAATAAAATAAATCTTATTAAATAAATTATTCCTATTTAAAGCTAAATACTTACCTGTAAAATAAACCCTAATATAGCTACAATATAAATAATAATTTTATTGTAGCTATTTTAGGATTAATATTTATTTTACAGGCAACTTTTTATTTATTTTAACCAGGTACAATAGCTATTAAATTGTTAAGAACTATTTAATAGTTACCTAGTTAAAATAATTACAAAATTACCTGTAAAATAAATCCTAACCTAAGTTACAATTAAGCCTAACACTACACTATCAATAAATAAATTAAATAAACTATCTACAATTATCTACAATTATATCAACTAAACTAAATTACAAAAAACAAACAAACACTAAATTACAAAAAAAACAAACACTAAATTACAAAAAATAAAAAAAGATTACAAGAATTTTAAACTAATTACACCTACTCTAAGCCCCCTAAAAAAATAACAAAGCCCCCCAAAATAAAAAAATGCCCTACCCTATTCTAAAATAAGAATTGTAAAGCTCTTTTACCTTACCAGCCCTTAAAAGGGCCTTTTGCGGGGCATGCCCCAAAGAATTCTGCTCTTTTGCCTGTAAAAAAAAAACATACAATACCCCCCCCCAACATTACAACCCACCACCCACATACCCCTAATCTAACCCAAACCCCCCCTTAAATAAACCTAACACTAAGCCCCTGAAGATCTCCCTACCTTGTCTTCACCACGCCGGGTATCACTGATCCGTACAGAAGATGGTCCGAAGTCTTCATCCTATCCGGCAAGAAGAGCTCCTCCAGAGGGTGCAAAGTCTTCATCCTATCCGGGCAGAAGAGGACATCCGGACCGGCAGACATCTTCATCCAAGCGGCATCTTCTATCTTCTTACATCCGGCGCGGAGCGGGACCATCTTCAAGCAGCCGACGCTGAGCCATCCTTCTTCACCGATGGACTAACGACGAATGAAGGTTCCTTTAAGGGACGTCATCCAAGATGGCGTCCCTTGAATTCCGATTGGCTGATAGGATTCTATCAGCCAATCGGAATTAAGGTAGGAAAAATCTGATTGGCTGATTGAATCAGCCAATCAGATTCAAGTTCAATCGGATTGGCTGATCCAATCAGCCAATCAGATTGAGCTTGCATTCTATTGGCTGTTCCGATCAGCCAATAGAATGTGAGCTCAATCTGATTGGCTGATTGGATCAGCCAATCCGATTGAACTTGAATCTGATTGGCTGATTCAATCAGCCAATCAGATTTTTCCTACCTTAATTCCGATTGGAGGAGCTCTTCTTGCCGGATAGGATGAAGACTTCGGACCCTCTTCTGGACGGTGATACCCGGCGTGGTGAAGACAAGGTAGGGAGATCTTCAGGGGCTTAGTGTTAGGTTTATTTAAGGGGGGTTTGGGTTAGATTAGGGGTATGTGGGTGGTGGGTTGTAATGTTGGGGGGGGGTATTGTATGTTTTTTCTTACAGGCAAAAGAGCAGAATTCTTTGTGGCATGCCCCGCAAAAGGCCCTTTTAAGGGCTGGTAAGGTAAAAGAGCTTTACAATTTTTATTTTAGAATAGGGTAGGGCATTTTTTTATTTTGGGGGGCTTTGTTATTTTTTTAGGGGGCTTAGAGTAGAGTTTATTTTTTGTAATTTAGTGTTTGTTTGTTTTTTGTAATTGAGTGTTTTGTTTTTTTTGTAATTTAGTTTAGTTGATATAATTGTAGATAATTGTAGATAGTTTATTTAATTTATTTATTGATAGTGTAGTGTTAGGTTTAATTGTAACTTAGGTTAGGATTTATTTTACAGGTAATTTTGTAATTATTTTAACTAGGTAACTATTAAATAGTTCTTAACTATTTAATAGCTTTTGTACCTGGTTAAAATAAATACAAAGTTGCCTGTAAAATAAATATAAATCCTAAAATAGCTACAATATAATTATTATTTATATTGTAGCTATATTAGGGTTTATTTTACAGGTAAGTATTTAGCTTTAAATAGGAATAATTTATTTAATAAGATTTATTTTATTTCGTTAGATTTAAATTATATTTAATTTAGGGGGGTGTTAGGGTTAGACTTAGCTTTAGGGGTTAATACATTTATTAGAGTAGCGGCGAGGTCCGGTCGGCAGATTAGGGGTTAATACTTGAAGTTAGGTATCAGCGATGTTAGGGAGGGCAGATTAGGGGTTAATAATATTTATTATAGGGTTTTGAGGTGGGAGTGAGGCGGATTAAGTGTTAATAACTTTATTATAGTAGCGGTGAGGTCCGGTCGGCAGATAAGGGATTAATAATTGTAGGTAGGTAGCGGCGACGTTGGGGGGGGCAGATTAGGGGTTAATAAATATTATGTAGGTGTCGGCGGTGTTAGGGGCAGCAGATTAGGGGTACATAGGGATAATGTAGGTGGCGGCGGTGTGCGGTCGGCAGATTAGGGGTTAAAAAAATTTAATAGAGTGGCGGCGATGTGGGGGGATCTCGGTTTAGGGGTACATAGGTAGTTTATGGGTGTTAGTGTACTTTAGAGCACAGTAGTTAAGAGCTTTATGAACTGGCGTTAGCCCAGAAAGCTCTTAACTCCTGGCTTTTCTCTGCGGCTGGAGTCTTGTCATAGATTTCTAACGCTCACTTCAGCCAAGACTCTAAATACCAGCGTTAGAAAGATCCCATTGAAAGATAGGATACGCAATTGGCGTAGGGGGATCTGCGGTATGGAAAAGTCGCGGCTGGAAAGTGAGCGTTAGACCCTTTCCTGACTGACTCTAAATACCAACGGGCGGTAAAAACCAGCGTTAGGACCCCCTAACGCTGGTTTGGACGGCTAACACAGAACTCTAAATCTAGGCATATGTATTTTAATCCTAATTGAAATCCATTAAATTAAGTTTTTTTTCCTAACTCATTACTGCAGTTTGATTGCAAATACATTTTTTTGTTATATTACATTTTAGTTTTTTTGTTTTCTTGCAATCCTTTGCTGAAAAGCACATTTGATGTTCAATCTGTATTTCACTTTTTTTTTTTAATGGAAGTAACTTAATAAATGCATTGCCATATTTCCAATTTAGTGCATTGCTTCTTTCAAATTAACGGATATATAAAGTTAATTAGTATTAGATAGTTGTATCTTGGCTAATGATCTAATATTTTGATTTATTTATGGGTTTTTTTTCTATAGGATCTCCTTCTACACAAGCAGCTGATCCTGCATTAACACCGGAGATTGGAGGTTGCAGCAGCGTCCCGCAAGAAGTTGGTAGGTATTTTTGGCTATATTGTCCCTCAAGAGGGTGCTATATTTATTTTGCCTCTATAATTTTTTAAAAAAAAATTAAGAAGAGAATGAGAATGACCACAATATTGAAGGAGAGGAAACATTGCTACTTTTTGAATGTAAATATAAATTTCTATGTATACGTTAAATCTATTACACAGTACAAATAAGCTAGTGTTTTTGTGTGCATATCAAATGAAAACATAATTACATGGACACTGAACCAAAAAAAAATTATTTTGTAATTCAGATACAGCATGAAATTATAAACAACTTTCGATTTTACTACAATTGTCAAATTTTATTCATTCTATTGCTATCTTTAATTTTAAAAGCAGGAATCTAAATCTTAGCATCCAGCCCATTGTAGGTCCAGCACCATGTATAGTGCTTGCTTATTGGAGGCTTACATTTACCCACCAATAAGCAAGCATAACCTAGGGTCTAAATAAAAAATGGGCCAGCTCTTATGCATCACATTTCTGCTTTTTAAATAAAGATATCAAGAGAATGAAGAAAAATTGATAATAGGAGTAAGTCAGAAAGTTGATGAAAATTGCAGGGTCGATCTGAATTATGAAACAAATTAATTTTAGTGTCCCTTTAAGAGCTCTCATTACATGCCATGTAATCTCATGGCATGGTTCAAAAAGTCCTAAACTATTTTGTCTTATTCACCAATAAAACATTTGAATGTAATTATTTTTGCATATTATACCCTGAAGATGCTGAAGCATATGTGTATACTGTCCCTTTAAACACTCATCTATCTTAAAGTTCATTGGCATTGTTTCAGTGAAATATGATAGTCCTAGATAATAGGTGGTATTGTCAAAATTATATTATTTTTTATCTTTTTTTATAGATGAATCTCAAAATATGTGGAATATGTACTTAATTTAGAACCAGTTCAGGATACATCTCCAGTCCATTCCACAGATACAAATATAGATGTACTTGAAGATGTACCTGAAGATGTTCCCGATGACGTTCAACCGCCAACTGCAGATGATATTTCAATAAATTTGGTTAATATTCTATAATTAGCCACTAATTTTCAAAATGAACAAATGGCCTTTTTTCAACAGATGTATGACCTGCAAAGGGAACGCATTGAAATTGACCGGCAAAGCTTAGTTGCACGTCTTGATACTATTAGGTTGCTTGAATCATTAGTTAATATTTTTGAATCAAAAAATAATAATCATTGATTTTTTTTTTTTTAAAGTTGATGTTATTTGTAGACAGTGGGCCCGATCCGATATGCAGCATCGCCCGCAAAAGCCGGCGACGCCAAATTTTGCGCTGGTTTGGTATACTATATACGGCGTAACATAGAAGTTACGCTCTTATATTTCACCCTTCGGACGCAGTTTTTTGGCCCATAGAGTGATATACCAAACCCGCGCAGTTTGGTATCCAATATACAGCGTAAGGACTTACGTGGCGAAAATGGAGAAATCTTACTCCATTTTAACCTCGCCACAAAATGCAGGTGTAGTAAGCCTTACTCTGAATATTGGAGCCCCGTAACTACCTAAACTACCTGCAAAATAAAACCTAACACCTAACACATGCGCAATGTCTATCTACCTGTCAGCCGCAATGCCCCACCGCAATACATAATAAAGTGTTTAACCCCTAAACCGCCACCTCCGGACCCCGCCGCCACCTATATTATATGTATTACCCCCTAATCTGACCCCCTACACCGCCGTCACCTATATTATATGTATTACCCCCTAATCTGACCCCCCTACACCGTCGCCACCTATATTATATGTATTACCCCCTAATCTGACCCCCTTACACCGCCGCCACCTATATTAAATTGTTTAACCCCTAATCTGAGCCCCCTACAACACCGCCACCTATATTAAATGTATTAACCCCTAATCTAATCCCCCTACACCGCCGCCACCTATATTAAATGTATTAACCCCTAATCTAATCCCCCTACACCGCCGCCACCTATATTAAATGTATTAACCCCTAATCTAATCCCGCTACACTGCCGCCACCTATATTAAATGTATTAACCCCTAATCTAATCCCCCTACACTGCCGCCACCTATATTCAATTTATTAACACCTAATCTGATCCCCCTACTCCGCCGCCACCTATATTAAATATATTAACCACTAAACCTAAGTCTAACCCTTACACCCCCTAACTTAATTATTATTAAAATAAATCTAAATAATATTAATATTAACTAAGTTATTCCTATTTAAAAGTAAATACTTACCTATAAAATAAACCCTAAGATAGCTACAATATAATTAATAATTACATTTGAACTATTTTAGGGTTTATATTTATTTTACAGGTAACTTTGTTTTTATTTTAACTAGGTACAATAGCTATTAAATAGTTAATAACTATTTAATAGCTACCTAGTTAAAATAATTATCAAATTACCTGTAAAATAAATCCTAACCTAAGTTACCATTACACCTAACACTACACTATCAATAAATTAATTAAATAAACTAAAATTATCTAAACTAAAATACAATTAAATACACTAAACTATATTACAAAAACAAACAAACACTAAATTACAAAACATAAAAAAAGATTACAAGAATTTTAATCTAATTACACCTAATCTAATCCCCCTAACAAAATAAAAAAGCCCTACCCTACACTAAATTACAAATAGCCCTTAAAAGGGCCTTTTGCGGGGCATTGCCCCAAAGTAATCAGCTCTTTTACGTGTAAAAAAAAGAACAACCCCCCATTACAACCCACCACCCACACCCCTACTCTAAAACCCACCTGATCCCCCCTTAAAAAACCTAAGTCTAACCCCCAAGTGCTCCTTACCTGTCCTGAAGAGCGGCGGTGAAGCCAATAGAATAAGAGCTACTGTAATTCTATTGGCTGATTAGAATAGCCAATAGAATTACAGTAGCTCTTATTCTACTGGCTATTTAAATAAGCCAATAGAATTAAAGTAGCTCTCATCCGATTGGCTGATTTGAATTTGAAGGCTCAAATCAGCCAATAGGAATTCAAGGGACACCATTTTTAATAGCGTTCCTTGAATTCCTATTCAGTGTACTGCGGAGATCGTATGAAGAGGATCCTCCACGCTCCATGGCTCCGGTCTTCAGTTCCAGCGTCACGATCTTCAGTTCCAGCATCGCCGGTCTTCAGTTCCAGAGTGGACGGTCTTCAGCTCCGTGGTCATCGGTCTTCAACTCCTCTGCTCCGTGCCGGCTGGTTCCTGGAAGAAGAAGATGTCGCCGCTTGGAAGAAGACTTCACCGCCTGGAACAGGACCTTCTCTGCTGGTCTTCAGGACAGGTAGGGAGCACTTGGGGGTTAGACTTAGGTTTTTTAAGGGGGGATTGGGTGGGTTTTAGAGTAGGGGTGTGTGGGTGGTGGGTTGTAATGGGGGGGTTGTTCTTTTTTTACAGGTAAAAGAGCTGATTACTTTGGGGCAATGCCCCGCAAAAGGCCCTTTTAAGGGCTGGTAATAGAGCTGATTACTTTTGTAATTTAGTTTAGGGTAGAGAAATTTTATTATTTTGGGGGGCTTTTTTATTTTATTAGGGGGCTTAGATTAGGTGTAATTAGCTTAAAATTCTTGTAATCTTTTTTTATTTTTTTGTAATTTAGTGTGTTTTTTATGTAATATAGTTTAGTGTATTTAATTGTATTTTAGTTTAGATAATTTTAGTTTATTTAATTAATTTATTGATAGTGTAGTCTTAGGTGTAACGGTAACTTAGGTTAGGATTTATTTTACAAGTAATTTGGTAATTATTTTAACTAGGTAGCTATTAAATAGTTATTAACTATTTATTAGCTATTGTACCTAATTAAAATAAATACAAAGTTACCTGTAAAATAAATATAAACCCTAAAATAGCTACAATGTAATTATTAATTATATTGTAGCTATCTTAGGGTTTATTTTATAGGTAAGTATTTAGTTTTAAATAGGAATAATTTAGTTAATATTAATATTATTTAGATTTATTTTAATAATAATTAAGTTAGGGGGTGTTAGGGTTAGACTTAGGTTTAGTGGTTAATATATTTAATATAGGTGGCGGCGGTGTAGGGGGATCAGATTAGGGGTTAATAAATTTAATATAGGTGGCGGCGGTGTAGGGGGATTAGATTAGGGGTTAATACATTTAATATAGGTGGCGGCGGTGTAGGGGGATTAGATTAGGGGTTCATACATTTAATATAGGTGACGGCGGTGTAGGGGGATTAGATTAGGGGTTAATACATATAATATAGGTGGCAGCGGTGTAGGGGGATTAGATTAGGGGTTAATACATATAATATAGGTGGCGGCGGTGTAGGGGGATTAGATTAGGGGGTAATACATATAATATAGGTGGCGGCGGGGTCCAGGAGCGGCGGTTTAGGGGTTAATACATTTATTGTTAGGAGTGAGTGGTGGGATAACGGGTAGAGGGGTATACATATCGGGCTATTTTTGGGAGGCGTGTTAGACAGTAACGGGAGATTTAATATTTTAGTTAGTTTTTTAGGCGTCGGCAGTTTCTAAAGTGCCGTAAGTCACTGGCGACTCCAGAAATTTGTACTTACTCTGATTTTTGGACATCGCTAGTTTGTCTGACTTACGGCACTTTAGCAACTGCCGGCACCATATATGTGATAGCTCGCTGTGCGAGGTGAAACTACGGGCGGCACAGGTCTCCATGTTTGCGCCGAAACCTGCGCCATATATCGGATGGCGCCCAGTAATTGTTATCAATTTTTGATAATAGTTATAACAGATCATATTTTCAATAAAAAAAATACATACCATTTGAATGTATTTATCTGCTTAGAATAGTATCCATTATTTTAAGAATCTTTACATTTTTCAATAAATACCAGGCACTTACATATATTAAAATATAATATTTTTTATAAATATAAAACAAAACATGCAAGTGTCATTCAAACATAGAAACTATTCTTTTATTATTATTTGTTTAGTATATTTGCTCTGTCATTACTCTTCTAAAATTTTGAATACTCCTTGTAATTGTGTGCATCATTACTTCCAATCTATCGAATTCAGCAATAATTGTTTCTCGAGATATCAGTCCAAGGTCTTCTTCAACTACCTCTGTTAAAATAAACATATATAAAAAAACAGTAGTCAGTACGATTTTACATTCATTTTTATCAATTTGTATATAATTACATTTCTATTAGATATTAATGGGACACTGAACATTATTTTTTTCTTACATGATTCAGATAGAACATGCAATTTTAAACAACTTTCTAATTTACTCCTATTATAATGTTTTCTTTTTTCTCTTGCTATCTTTATTGGAAAAAGAAGGAATCTAAGCTAAAACTACAGACATTTTTTGTATCAGAACTCTGGACAGCACATGTTTATTGGTGTTGTCCAATCAGCAAGGACAACCAAGGTTGTGAAACAAAAAAAGGATAGCTTCTAAAATGTCATTCTTGAATTTCAATTCAAGATTTAAAAGAAAATAAAGAAATATTTGGCTAGATTACGAGTCTTGCGTTAGCCTTAAAAAGAAGCGTTAAGGGGTCCTAACGCTGCTTTTTAACACCTGCTGGTATTACGAGTCAGCTGGTATTACGAGTCAGGCAGGAAAGGGTCTACCGCTCACTTTTTTTCTGCGATTTTAGCATACCGCAAATGCCCTTACGTCAATTGCGTATCCTATCTTTTTAATGGGATTTGCCTAACGCGAGTATTACGATCGCCTTAAAAATTGAGCGGTAGACCCTCTCCTGTCCAGACTCCTACCGCATATAAAAGTCAGTAGTTAAGAGTTTTATGGGCTAACGCCGTAACATAAAGCTCTTAACTAAAGTGCTACAAAGTACACTAACACCCATAAACTACCTATTAACCACTAAACCAAGCCCCCCCACATCGCAAACACTATAATACAATTATTTAACCCCTAATCTGCCGACCAGACATCGCTGCCACTTTAATAAATTTATTAACCCCTAAACCGTCGCACTCCCACCTCGCAAACACTAGTTACATTTTATTAACCCCTAATCTGCCGTCCCTAACATTGCCGACACCTACCTACATTTATTAACCCCTAATCTCCCGCCGCCAACGTCGCCGCCACTATAATAAAGTTATTAACCCCTAAACCTAAGTCTAACCCTAACCCTCACACCCCCTAACTTAAATATAATTTAAATAAAACGAAATAAATGTACTACTATTAAATAAATGAATCCTATTTAAAACTAAATACCTATAAAAAAAAACCTAAGCTAGCTACAATATAACTAATAGTTACATTGTAGCTATCTTAGGATTTATATTTATTTTACAGGCAACTTTGGATTTATTTTAACTAGGTACAATAGTTATTAAATAGTTATTAACTATTCAATAACTTCCTAGTTAAAATAAGTACAAATTTACCTGTAAAATAAATCCTAACCTAAATTACAATTACACCTAACACTACACTATAATTAAACAAATTACCTAAACTACCTACAATTAATTACAATTAAATTAAATAAATTAAATTATGAAAAATTTAATTTAAATTTAAGAAAAAAAATTAAATTACAGAAAATAAAAAAAGAATTACAAGAATTTTTAACTAATTACACCTAATCCCCCTAATAAAATAAAAAAAGTCCCCCAAAATAATAAAATTCCCTACCCTATACTAAATTACAAATATCCCTTAAAAGGGCCTTTTGCGGGGCATTGCCCCAAAGTAATCAGCTCTTTCACCTGTAAAAAAAAATACAATATCCCCCCAACATTAAAACCCACCACCCACACACCCAACCCTAATCTAAAACCCACCCAATCCCCCCTTAAAAAAAAATAACACTAACCACCTGAAGATCACTCTACCTTGAGACGTCTTCACCCAGCCGGGCACAAGTGGACCTCCAGAGGGGCAGAAGTCTTCATCCGATCCAGGCAGAAGAGGTCCTCCAAGTGGCAGAAGTCTTCATCCAGACGGCATCTTCTATCTTCATCCTTCCGGAGCCGAGTGGTTCCATCTTCAAGACATCCGACGCGGAGTATCCTCTTCATCCGACGGCCGACGACTGAATGACTGGTCCTTCAAGTGACGTCATCCAAGATGGCATCCCTTAAATTCCGATTGGCTGATAGAATCCTATCAGCCAATCGGAATTAAGGTAGGAAAAATCCTATTGGCTGATGCAATCAGCCAATAGGATTGACCTTGCATTCTATTGGCTGATTGGAACAGCCAATAGAATGCAAGCTCAATCCTATTGGCTGATTGGATCAGCCAATCGTATTGAACTTCAATCCTATTGGCTGATTGCATCAGCCAATAGGATTTTTCCTACCTTAATTCCGATTGGCTGATAGGATTCTATCAGTCAATTGGAATTCAAGGGACGCCATCTTGGATGACGTCATTTAAAGGACCAGTCATTCAGTCTTCGGCCGTCGGATGAAGAGGATGCTCCGCTTCGGATGTCTTGAAGATGGACCCGCTCCGCTCTGCTCCGGAAGGATGAAGATAGAAGATGCCGCCTGGATGAAGCCTTCTGCCGGTCTGGATGTCCTCTTCTGGCCGGATAGGATGAAGACTTCTGCCCCTCTGGAGGACCACTTGTGCCCGGCTGGGTGAAGACGGCTCAAGGTAGGGTGATCTTCAAGGGGGTAGTGTTAGGTTTTTTTAAGGGGGGATTGGGTGGGTTTTAGAGTAGGGTTGGGTGTGTGGGTTTTAATGTTGGGGGGGTATTGTATTTTTTTTATAGGTGAAAGAGCTGATTACTTTGGGGCAATGCCCTGCAAAAGGCTCTTTTAAGTGTTATTTGTAATTTAGTATAGGGTATGGAATTTTATTATTTTGGGGGGCTTTTTTATTTTATTAGGAGGGATTAGATTAGGTGTAATTAGCTTAAAATTCTTGTGATTCTTTTATTTTTAATGTATTTTTTTTTTCGTAATTTAGTTTATTTAATTTAATTGTAATTAATTTAGGTAGTTTAGGTAATTCGTTTAATGATAGTGTAGTGTTAGGTGTAATTGTAACTTATGTTAGGGTTTATTTTACAGGTAATTTTGTACTTATTTTAGCTAGGTAGTTATTAAATAGTTAATAACTATTTAATAACTATTGTACCTAGTTAAAATAAATACAAAGTTGCCTGTACAATAAATATAAATCCTAAGATAGCTACAATGTAACTATTAGTTATATTGTAGCTATCTTAGGGTTTATTTTATCAGTAAGTATTTAGTTTTAAATAGGATTAATTTATTTAATTATGTTAAAATTATTTTGTTTAATTTAAATTATATTTAAGTTAGGGGGGTGTTAGGGTTAGGGTCAGACTTAGGTTTAGGGGTTAATAACTTTATTATAGTATAGTGGTGGCGATGTTGGCAGCGGCAGATTAGGGGTTAATACATTTAATATAGTTGTGGCGATGTTGGGGGGCAGAGTAGGGGTTAATAAATATAATGTAGGTGTCGGCAATGTTGGGGCAGTAGATTAGGGGTTCATAAGTGTAAGATTAGGGGTGTTTAGACTCAGGGTTTATGCTAGGGTGTTAGGTGCAGACATAAATTTAATTTTCCCATAGGAAACAATGAGGCTGCGTTAGGAGCTGAATGCGGCTTTTTTGCAGGTGTTAGGTTTTTTTCAGCCAGCTCAGCCCCATTGTTTCCTATGGGGAAATTGTTACCGTAAGCAACGCTGGTATTGAGGTAAGAAAAAAAACGGATTACCATATGTAAAGAAAGATGCATAATGAAAATTAGAAAAAATATATAAAAAAACAAAAAACAACCTTCAAAAACCCCAGAATTGGATTCAGAAGAATGTTCAACCATAATTTTTGGTCTTTTCATTGGAAGACTAAACTCTGGCTTTTCATTAACAATTTCTCCAGTTGCTTCTAAAATAAATATATATAAATATATTTGAATTTAGATTAAAATGTATTGGACATTAACTTGATAACCTATTTTGATGTGTTGAATTTTTACAACACTTGAGGACATTAGTTCATGTGTATTATCGAAATAAAATTTAGGTCAAACACTGTTGGTTACATATGAGTAATCAATAACAAAGTGGATAAAATGTGTGTCAAAATGAACCATACCTTCTGGATTTTCTTATAAAGTAGTTTCTATCTCCACAAGTTTCTAATTTGTTAGTTTTACTATTGGCATAGGTGGCGATCCCGATGTTTGGTCACTTTGCACCTCCATATCCTTCAAATATTTTGCATACCTGTTTTGTAATTTTTCTCTCCTGTCTGAACAAAGAAAAAAACAATAAAAACAAATAAAAATAAATAAGAAAATAAGAGTTAATTTTGAAATATCCTTTAGTGGGGCTTAATAAGAGGTGTTCCAGGATACCTTCTTGGGGCACAAGAAGAAAAAAGTGTCATGTGGCAATAACGCTATAGTGTTATTGCGCAGTATATAATTGTAGTTTATTTTTCAAGAACAACAATAATGTTTATCAATATTTTTTCAACTAAGTGGCCACAGTGGGGGGTTTTTTGGATCCTTTCTTGGGGCATAATAAGAGGCATTCCAGGATACCTTCTTTGGGGCACAAGAAGAAAAAAGTGTCATGTGGCAAGAACGCTATAACGTTATTGCGTAGTATATAATTGTAGTTTATTTTTTGAGAACAACAATTATATTTATCAATATTTTGGTATTTTGTCAACTAAGTTGCAACAGTGTTTTTTCGGATCATCTTGGGGCATAATATAAATATTTCTTGTTAGGGCAAACTAAAAAAACAATTTGGACTAAATATAAAGTGTGTTGTGCAATAGAATGGAACATTTACCTTGCCTCATATACTTTTTTTAGGTGCACAGAAAATACATCATAGTAATAAGATACTTACATGCCCGAAGAAATCTTATTATAGAGCGTTTTAAATCTTTGTCTCTTCTGCTTAAATCTGAAAATCTTTTCAGTCAGTCACGCTGGCTCCTTCTTAAACCGGACACTCTTCAGACCCTACGGGTCATTTCTGACAAGATCTTTGGTCTTGCTTGACTCCGTAGACACCCCCAATTCTTTTTGGGAAATATTTCCTCATGAAGGCTGTAATTATAATCAACTCTCCCAAAGTGAACTTTGGCTTCCTGGTTAAAGGCATTTTCTACTCTGATCCAAAAATAGGAAAACATGCGCTTTTATTGGCACATGATTTTTTTTCTTTGTTTTTATTCTCAATAATTTAGACATTTAACATACTGTTAAAAATTTGTGGATACTTTGAAAATAATTTGGCATCATTGTTATTACTATTTAAGATTCTTGTGGCTTTTTATAATAATTTTTTATAGATTAAATCCATAGATCCAATTAAATATGTCTAAAAAAAATTCTTTATGTAAGACACAGCACTAAAGAGAAAAGGATGCTCTTCTCCTCCACCATAAAAGGTTGCTCTTCTCCTCCACTGAATATGATTTTTTTCCCATTATTAAATACATATCATAGTTGATTTTAAAGGGACAGCCAACACCAGAATGTTTGTTTTTTAAAAAGATAGATAATCCCTTTATTACCCATTTCTTAGTTTTGTATAACCAACACTGTTATATGAAAGGGCCATGATACCCAAATGTTGAAACACTTGAACGTGATGCAGCATAGCTGTAAAAAACTGACTAGAAAATATCACCTTAGCATCTCTATGTAAAAAAAGGAAGATATTTTACCTCAAAATGTCATAAGTATTCAAACCCCATTGCAAAGGACTTTAAGCAGCAAATCAGTATTATGTCCCTTTAATATACTTTTTACCTCTGTGATTACCTTGTATCTAAGCATTTTCTGAATGCCCCCTGATCACATGACATTTTATTTATTATCTATTGACTTTCATTTTAGCCAATTAGTGCAGTGTCTGCCACAAGCCCCGGGCGTTATCACAAAGTTATCTATATGGTTTACACAAACTAGCTCTCCCCTGTTGTGATAAGCAAATAAAAAAGCATGTGATAAGAGGCGGCCTTCAAGGTCTAAGAAATTATGAGCCTACCTTTGTTTAGCTTTCAACTAAGAACACCAAGAGAACAAAGCAGAATTGGTGATAAAAGTAAATTGGAAAGTTTTTTTAAAATTACATGCCCTATCTGAATCATGAGACTTTATTTTGGACTTGACTGTCCCTTTAATGTGTAATGATTTGCAGCCACCAATATACTGTTTCAAATAGTATATAAAGCGATTGATGACAATTTGATAATAAAAATAAATAGCATTTTTGTCGAAAATTATATTTTATATGAAAATGATGAATGCAAAAATGAGGGTTTAAAGGGTCAGTCTTTTCAAAATTAAACTTTCATGATCCATATAGGGAATCAAATTTGCAATGAACTGTTTACATACAATATGCTTGGTTCTTTGGGGGTTATTTTTTAAAAATTGGTGGTGTAAAAATGATTTAGGTTTAATTTTGAAACAGTCTCAAAGCTTTAGAGCATGTTTAATTTTTTTTAGTAACACACTTCTAGTTCATATATATCTTAAAGCTAAAAATGTGCTCACTACGGTGGAGTTATGAAAGAGTCTAAACTGATTGGATAAACTACTTGTCTGTCTAAAGCCCTAATATAATCACAGCTTTAATAAGTATCTAAATAAGAATTGGAGGGGTCAGTCCATTTTTTTTTGGGATGTGTAACAATTGCTGATTGAATGACTAATTGTTGACACCAATCATCAAGCGCTATCCAAATTCTTAACAATACATGTACCATCTAATTGAGATTTGGAGTAAATTCTAAAGTTAATTAAATGACATGCTCTATCTTGTTATATAACACTATTGATCATGTTCAATTTTTTGTAGATTAAGGTGTGTTAAGTACAACTTTTCTACCTTAGCAATGGCTGATAGGATCCACAAAATGTTCTCTCAGAGCCCTGGGGATCAGCAAGAAAGAGACAGGCAAAAAAAGTGTTTCTCACTAATGCCATTTATTCTAAGAATTCACAGTAGTTTTATAGTAACTCACACATCACAAGGGGCCACAGGAAATAGAGGAATGTAGTTAGCAGAAGTAACAGACAATGTCCATATAAGTCTATCTCTGAGAAACATATGTTAAAGAAGTTGTGGAATGCTGCAATTATATATGAGAAACATATGTTAAATAAGTTGTGGAATGCTGCAAGTATATATGACAAACATATGTTAAAGAAGTTGTGGAATGCTGCAAGTATATATGAGAAACATATGTGAAGGAAGTTGTGAAATGTTGCTTGCTGTATTATAAACATTCATATAAGTTTCAAACTCCCCTCATATGTCTGTTTCAAATCACGCACTATCATAATATAATAATACCCATCATTCCCCTCTTTGATCACACCGTGATCACATAACCTGTAATGTTCCTACAACACGTAGACTGGAACATCACGTGGAGTCCTTAATACAAATAACAATGGTGTTATAAATAACATTGTAAAGTTACTACAATATAAACTTTCTGGGTCTACCTCTAATTAAATTTTAGAGTTGTACCTTTTCTGCATCTTGTATCATACCTGATATTTTCTTTCGTAGAGTACAGGACATGTTACAGTTAAACAATGTTAATAATAGTAAACAAATTACAATAATGAGCAGAGGATAAAAAGCAAATTTAACAATTTTTGTGCCAGTGGGGAACCATCCTGTCAGGAAGTCATACAAGTGGTGGCTTAAATCTTGCTGTATTTTTGAAGAAACAGTTAGTAATTTGTTTTTAACAAAGTGGGTCTGTATTTCCCCATGAGAGATAGCTTTAGCATGTTTTTGTAGGCGAGTAAACATTTCTTTTTGACCTTGCATTAATTGAAGGATGGTAGAAACAGGTAATTGATAAGAAGAAATAGGTAGGGCATGGGGCGCAAATAAGGTGTGTTTGTGAACAGTAAGTACAGGGTGCAGAAAGTAACTAGTACTATTCCATGTCAAAAAGCTAACATTATACACACAGCCAGAAAATGGTAACTGGCTGTCGACTACAGGAATGCTCACTGGCACAGTGGTGGAGATACAAACAGTTAGTGGAGCTATCTCCAGCATAACAGAAACATTTTCAGGACATATCTGACATGTACAAGAATTAATCTCGGATGCTAATAAACAGGGTTCAAAAATTGGGGAGGCATGTCTACAAGCTAAACCATGATCAGTTCTATCACAATGCTCAAGTGATGTGGTGGTGTTTTCAGCAGGGATTATTAATTTACCAATATATGTAGGTTTCCACCACGTCCAATTGGAATGCAAGAGATTAAAAACCGGGTGAGGTAAAGCAGAAAATTTACAAGCTAATTTAACAGCATCAGGTGTGTAGGCAATAATTGATACTAGACAATAGTGTTTTGAAACATTATCATTATGTTCCCATTCAACGCACTTTACACTAGAAGTGTCAAAATTCAACCATACATTATCCTTGGGGTTATCTAATTTTAACAGGGCACGCAGTTTATCACTCTAAGGGAGCATAAGAATGTTTTCTAAATCTAAACGTTGTTGACTCATATATACATAACGTAAACCACAAAGGCTCCAACTACTACTATCAGAGACTAAATTCTCCACGGCCATTGTAATGTTATTCAAATATTTATACATACTAGATTCAAGTTGTAGACCCTTTCTTTGAGGTTCATATATAATTGACCTGTCAAATGTAATGCTGATCCAATATCTGCACCAGCGGCTGATATTTTGTTTCGTATAATTTCATTATCAATACCATTAAGAACACCTAAGGTTACACCAGTTCCCCCTAACAAAGTATCATACCACTCACATCGTCTGCCTGAAGGGTGACATAAAGAGACATCTGGGGTAGAAATATTCAGGGAAATGTGTACCATATGGGAGAATGTTGTAGTGTTTGCACAAGTGTCAGAGAGGGGTATTGTATGTAACTGTGTAATACTGGGTGTTGTGTATGGATTACAGAATTGTACAAAACCACCAATCACAATTGTATACCCACTCATATACTCTGTACTCTTAAATGCAAGGTATGTATTCTGAGGCCATGTAATCACTGCAGTTTGATTTCCACCATGTTGTATGGTTGTTATGTTAGGCGTGGATAGTGTGTTATGTTTAAGAAAAAATAGAAAATATTCGGAAAGATTACGAGTCTTGCGTTATGAGTAAAAAAGCAGCGTTAAGCCTCATAAGAGTCTTGCAGATTTAGGGGCACCGCACACTTTTTTGGCCTTACCGCAAATCAACTTACGCATATTACGTATAGCCTATTTTCAATGGAACTTCCATAGCGCCGGTATTATAAGCTTGTCCTGGGAGGTCAAAATGTGAGCGGTACACCCTATCCCATCAAGATTCGTACCGCATTTTAAAGTCAGTAGTTTTGAGTTTTACACTACAAAGCCGTAGCATAAAACTCATAACTAAAGTGCTAAAACATACACTAACACACATAAACTACCTATTAACCCCTAAACCGAGGCCCTCCCACATCGCAAACACTAAAATAAAATTATTAACCCCTAATCTGTTGCTCCGGACATCGACGCCACAAGAATAAACATATTAACCCCTGAACCACCGCACTCCCTCCTTGCAAACATTAGTTAAATATTATTAACCCCTAATCTGCTGTCCCTAACATTGCAGCCACCTACTTACATTTATTAACCCCTAATCTGCCGCCCCCAATGTTGCTGCCACTATACTATATTTATTAACCCCTAAACCTAAGTCTAACCCTAACTCTAACACCCCTAACTTAAATATAATTAAAATAAATCTAAATAAAACATATTATTAATAACTAAATAATTCCTATTTAAAAATAAATACTTACCTGTACAATAAACCCTAAGCTAGCTACTATATAACTAATAGTTACATTGTAGTTAGCTTAGGGTTTATTTTTATTTTACAGGCAAGTTTGTATTTATTTTAACTAGGTAGAATAGTTACTAAATAGCTATTAACTATTTACTAACTACCTAGCTAAAATAAATATAAATTTACCTGTAAAATAAAACCTAACCTAAGTTACACTAACACCTAACACTACACTACAATTAAATAAATTACCTAAATTAAATACAATTGAATAAATTAAATACAATTAGCTAAATTACAAAAACAAACAAACACTAAATTACAGAAAAAACAAATTACAAGATATTTAAACTAATTACACATAATCTAATAGCCCTATCAAAATAACCCCCCCCCAAAAAAAATTAAAAAAAACCTAGCCTAAACTAAACTACCAATAGCCCTTAAAAGGTCCTTTTTTGGGGCATTGCCCCAAAGAAATCAGCTATTTTACCTGAAAAAAAATAAATACAAACAACCCCCCAATAGTAAAACTAACCAACCACACAACCAACCCCTCATATAAGACACTAACTAAAAAAACATAAGCTCCCCATCACCCTGAAAAGGGCATTTGTATGGGCATTGCTTTTAAAAGGGCATTTAGCTCTATTGTGGCCCAAAGCCCTAACCTAAAAATAAAACCCACCCAATAAACCCTTAAAAAAACCTAACACTAATCCCTGAAGATCCACTTACAGTTTTGAAGATCCGACATCCATCCTCAATGAAGCCGGGAGAAGTCCTCAGCAAAGTCGGGAGAAGTCTTCATCCAAGCCGGGAGAAGTGGTCCTCCAGACGGGCAGAAAACTTCATCCAGACGGCATCTTCTATCTTCATCCATCCGTCACGGAGCGGGTCCATCTTCAAGACATCTGGCGCGGAGCATCTTCTTCTTCCGTTGACTACCGATGAATGAAGGTTCCTTTAAGTGACGTCATCCAAGATGGCGTCCCTTAGATTCTGATTGGCTGATAGATTTCTAAGGTTGAAAAAATCCCATTGGCTGATTGGAACATAAGCCAATAGGATTTTTTCAACGTTAATTACGATTGGCTGATAGAATTCTATCAGCCAATCGGAATCTAAGGGACACCATCTTGGATGATGTCACTTAAAGGAACCTTCATTCTTCGGGAGTAGTCGGAAGAAGAGGATGCTCCTCGCCGGTTGTTTTGAAGATGGACCCGCTCTGCGTTGGATGGATGAAGATAGAAGATGCCGTCTGGATGAAGACTTCTGCCCGTCTGGAGGACCACTTCTCCGGACTTGGATGAAGACTTCTCCCGGCTTTGTTGAGGACTTCTCCTGGCTTCGTTGAGGATGGATGTTAAATCTTCAAAACTGTAAGTGGATCTTCAGGGGTTAGAGTTAGGTTTTTTAGGGGTTTATTGGGTGGGTTTTATTTTTAGGTTAGGGCAAATCTAATTCTAACCCTAACCCTAACACCCTTAACTTAAATATAATTTAAATAAATCTAAATAAAATTCCTCTCATTACCTAAATTATTCCTATTTAAAACTAAATTCTTACCTATAAAATAAACCCTAAGCTATCTACAATATAACTAATAGTTACATTGTAGCTAGCTTAGGGTTTATTTTTATTTTACAGACAAGTTTGTATTTATTTTAACTAGGTAGAATAGTTACTAAATAGTTATTAACTATTTAATATCTACATAGCTAAGATAAATACAAATTTACCTGTAAAATAAAACCTAACCTAAGTTACAATAACACCTACACTACAATTAAATAAATTACCTACATTAAATACAATTAAATCAATTAAATTAAATTAGCTAAATCACAAAAAAAACAACTAAATTACAGAAAATAAAAAACAAATTACAGATCTTTAAACTAATTACACCTAATCTAAGAGCCCTATCAAAATAAAAAAAGCCCCCCCAAAATAAAAAAAACTCTAGCCTAAACTAAACTACCAATAGCCCTTAAAAGGACCTTTTGCGGGGCATTGCCCCAAAGAAATCAGCTCTTTTACCTGTAAAAAAAATACAAACAACCCCCCCAATAGTAAAACCCACCACCCACACAACCAACCCCCCAAATAAAAAAAAAACTAAGCTCCCCATTGCCCTTAAAAGGGCATTTGTATGGGCATTGCCCTTTAAAGGGCATTGAGCTCTATTGCTTCCCAAAGCCCTAACCTAAAAAATAAACCCACCCAATACACCCTTAAAAAATCCTAGATTCCGATTGTCTGATAGAATTCTATCAGCCAATTGGAATTAAGGTAGAAAAATCCTATTGGCTGATGCAATCAGCCAATAGAATTGAGCTGGCATTCTATTGGCTGTTCCAATCAGCTAATAGAATGTGAGCTCAATCCTATTGGCTGATTGGATCAGCCAATAGGATTGAAATTCTAGCCTATTGGCTGATTGCATCAGCCAATAGGATTTTTTCTACCTTAATTCTGATTGGCTGATAGAATTCTATCAGCCAATCAAAATCTAAGGGACACCATCTTGGCTGACGTCACTTAAAGTGATATTCATCCCAAAGAAGATGTCGTTTGAAGAGGATGCTCCGCAACGGATGTCTTGAAGATGGATCCACTCCGCATCGGAAGGATGAAGATAGAAGATGCTGTCTGGATGAATACTTCTGCCCGTCTGGAGGACCACTTCTGCCCATCTGGAGGACCACTTCTGCCAGTTTCGTTGAGGACATCTTGCCGCTTGGATAAAGACTTCTACCGGTAAGTGAATCTTCGGGGGTTAGTGTTAGGATTTTTTAAGGGTGTATTGGGTGGGTTTATTTTTTAGTTTAGGGCTTTGGGCAGCAATAGAGCTAAATACCCTTTTAAGGGCAATGCCCATATAAATGTCCTTTTCAGGGCAATGGGGAGCTTAGGTTTTTTTAGTTAGGCTTTTATTTGGGGGGGTTGGTTGTGTGTGTGGTGGGTTTTACTATTGGGGGGGTTGTTTGTATTTTTTTTACAGGTAAACAAGCTGATTTCTTTGGGACAATGCCCCGCAAAAGGCCCTTTTAAGGGCTATTGGTAGTTTAGTTTAGGCTAGTGTTGTTTTTTATTTTGGCGGGGCTTTTTATTTTGATAGGGCTATCAGATTAGGTGTAATTAGTTTAAATATTTGTAATTTGTTTTTTTTTATTTTCTGTAATTTAGTGTTTGTTTTTTTGTGATTTAGCTAATTTAATTTATTTAATTGTATTTAATGTAGGTAATTTATTTAATTGTAGTGTAGTGTTAGGTGTTAGTGTAAGTATAGTGTAGTGTAGGTTTTATTTTACAGGTACATTTGTATTTATTTTAGCTAGGTAGTTATTAAATAATTAATAACTATTTAGTAACTATTCTACCTTGTTAAAATAAATACAAACTTGCCTGTAGAATAAAAATAAACCCTAAGCTAGATACAATGTAACTATTTGTTATATTGTAGCTAGCTTATGGTTTATTCTATAGGTAAGTACTTAGTTTTAAATAGGAATAATTTAGGTAATGATAGGAATTTTATTTAGATTTATTTAAATTATATTTAAGTTAGGGGGTGTTAGGGTTAGGGTTAGACTTAGATTTAGGGGTTAATACATTTAATATAGTGGCAGCGACGTTGGGGGCGGCAGATTAGGGGTTAATAAGTATAGGTTGGTTGCGGCAACATTGGGGACGGGAGCAGCAGATTAGGGGTTAATAAGTGTAAGATTAGGGGTGTTTAGACTCAGGGTTTTAGGCATTGGGGGCGGCAGATTAGGGGTTAATAAATGTAGGTAGGTGGCGGTGATGTTAGGGACAGCAGATTAGGAGTTAATAATATTTAACTAATGTTTGCGAGGCGGGAGTGCGGCAGTTTAGGGGTTATTTTGTTTATTATAGTGGCGGCGATGTCCGGTGCGGTAGATTAGGGGTTAATACGTGTAGGTAGGTTGTGGCGACATTGGGGATGGGAGATTAGGGGTTAATAAATATAATGCAGGTGTCGGCGATGTTGGGGGCAGCAGATTAGGGGTTAATAAGTATAATGTAGGTGTCGGCGATGTCCGGAGTGGCAGATTAGCGGTTAATAAATATAAAGCAGGTGTCAGCGATGTCGGGGACGGCAGATTAGGGGTTAATAATTGTAAGATTAGGGGTGTTTAGACTTGGAGTTCATGTTAGGGTGTTAGGTGTAAACATAAATTTAGTTTCCCCATAGGAATCAATGGGGCTGCGTTACTTAGCTTTACTCTGCTTTTTTGCAGGTGTTAGACTTTTTTTCAGTCGGCTCTCCCCATTGATGTCTATAGGGAACTTGTGCACGAGCACTTACAACCAGCTTACCGCTGACTTAAGCAGCGCTGGTATTGGAGTGTGGTATGGAGCAAAATTTTGCTCTACGCTCACTTCTTGCCTTTTAACGCCGAGTTTGTAAAAACCTGTAATACCAGTGCAGTAGGAAAGTGAGCGGTGAGAATAACGTGCAAGTTAGTACCGCACCCCTCATAATGCAAAACTCGTAATCTAGCCGATTGTATGTTATTGGATTTTGTTATATCATTTGAAGTTGAATGTTTATACACTTTTATTGAAAAAATCGTTCGGCATTCCCATGAAACGGGGGGGAAGGTCCGACAAGAGGTAGCTTGTATAATCGGTAAAAGAAGTAACTTGCATGCTACAATGTTGTGTATCATTGTGTGGGGTTAATGTTAATATATTTGAAATGTTATTGTAACATAGATCTTTAGATGTAGATTCCAAATAAATACCTCACATCTTTCTTTGATATTACAGCATTTTGGATCCTTACCTTCTAGGTTTATATTATAATTATGTGAAGTATAGCCGTACCAAGCAAACAAATTATAACATTTTACAGATACACGGGGTGTCCTATGTAATGGTGCAGGCCTTTTTGGTCTCTCTAAAGGAATAGAGTTATTATTTGTGTTAAATAGTTCACAAACAGGTGTAAAATGTCTAGCATCTTCAGGTGAGTAGTAACATGCCATTATTAATACTTTTGGGATGTAAACAAAAATCAATATCCCCATCAGGATAAGGAAGATCTTGCAGGAATGTCTTGGATCCATGATTGAGATCATCATCCTGGTTTTTGTGAGGAGTGATCGATACCTTATCACCCGCTTCTCCTTCTTTGGACAGAGTTTCACTCGTGAGGCATGTTTCCAGATATCCTTGTTGTCAGTCGGTACGGCAGTCCTGGTTACAGCGATCACAGTGACAGGTATGCTGAAGGGAAACCTCCTTTCTTTGCTTTATTCAGCTGGCGGATGCAGACAAGATCTCCACGCTTTAAAGGATGGGTTGGTTCCGGTGAGGGAAGAGGTAAACGGGAAGACACATCACCATAGATGCCATTCAACTTATCAATCAATTCCTTTACATATTGTTCCTTAATACAATCTAAATCACCATTTTTAATGATAAGTGGGCCTTTTACCCACGGAGTTGGAAATGGTCTACCCATTAGGACCTCAAATGGAGACAACCTGGTTGTCCGATTTGGGGTCATTCGGAGTTCTGCTAAAATTGCAGGTAAATAGTTTTGCTATTTAACCCATGTACCTGCTGTTGCCTTTAAAAGTTTTTCCTTGAAATTGTGATTCATTCTTTCTGCAATCTCTGAGCTTTGACGGTGGTATGGAATATGAAAGTTCAAATTAATCTGTAACCATTGTACTAACTCATTTGTGATTTTACTAATGAACGCCGGACTGTTATCAGAATTAATCTGAAGCGGACAACCAAATCTGGGAATTATTTCAGTGGCTAAAATTTTAGCGACTGTTTTTGTATCTTCCCTCTGGGTAACAAAGGCTTCTGGCCACTTAGAAAATTGGTCAACTATTACAAGCAGATATAATTGTTTAGTGCCAGTTTTTGGAATATGTGTATACAATTTGTAGATGTGTGAATTGGTCTGTAGGTGGGGGTAAGTGGTCATGCGGGGCTTTATTGGGGATGGTTGCATTGGTCTGTAAGCAATATACACATCTATTAATATATGCCTTGCAATGATCACCTATGCCTCTAATGTAGAAGGACTGTTTCAGCAAGTTAGTTGTTGATTTTATACCTAGGTGTCCTACACCATGGGCTTGTGCTGTAAAGAGTGGTGCGCTGCTTTCCAGTATGCCCACCTTCCCCTCTTTGGAAAACAAACCATTCTCATCTAAAGTTAACCCATTAGTTGTTCAGAAAGATATGTCACTAGGAGTGGCATGTCGCTGGAGTTCAAGAAGCATATGGTCTGTAGGACATGAAGTTGGGGCTAAAACAGCATACATACGGACAGGTGGTCCGTGTGTATGAGAAGCATAAGCAGCTTCTTTAGCAATTTTATCTGCAAGTACATTACCCGAGGAAATGGGGTCAGACTTGTGTGTATGTACATAGCAATGTATGATCGCTATGTCTTTTGGGAGTTGTATGGCCTCTAAAAGGTCATTAATCAGGTCTGTATGAGAGATGGTCTTACCATCTGCTGAAACAAAACCACATTGTTTCAATATCATACCAAAATCATGCGCAACCCCAAAGGCATAGTGAGAGTCAGTTTTAATGTTAACAGATTTATCCTTAAACAATTTACATGCTTTTGTGAGTGCTATTAATTTGGCAGCTTGTGCAGAAGGATAAGGAATGGGGCCTGCATCTAGCACAATGTCTGGTAGCTGCACAATGGCATAGCCTGTCTTATAAATACTGTCACTAGGTCGGGAACAAGAGCCATCAACAAACACATTATCCACATGGTCAAAAGGTTTGTCCATCAAGTCAGGTCTTGGTGTGGTAATGTGGTGTATTACCTCTATACAGTCATGGTCTGTTGGAAAGTCTGGTGAGCCTGTGAGTAAGGCACTAAGTATTTGGGCTGGCCCTGAGGGTGCACTATTATATTTAATAGTCAGATTTGTATTATTCAGTGATATATATTCATAACCAGAAAGTCTTTTAGAAGATGTTAGGTAGTGACATTTTTTACAAGATGTAAGATTTGGTGACTAGTGTGTAGTACTATTGGGTGGCCTAGTGTGATTGTTTCAAACATTTCTACAGCCATGGCACAAGCCTCCAATGCTTGGAGACACACCGGCATCCCTTGTACCGGTATTGAAACTACTTTGGAAAAGAAAGCTACAGGACGCATATTGCCTCCACCATGTTCTTGGGCACAGACAGCAGCCATGGTTTTATAATTGTCCCTTGCATACAAATTAAATGGTTTACAATAATCAGGTAGTCCTAAAGCAGGGGCACTAATAATGCTAGTCTTTAGAGCTATGTAGGATTTAGTCATGTCTGTGGTCCATTGTATACATTCTGGCCTATCCCCTTTTGTGGCTTGCCTTAGAATGGAATCGTGAAGGGAGCATTCAGGAATCCATTGTCTGCAATAGTTAATCATACCTAGAAAGGTGAGAATGTCCTTTCTAGTGGATGGCTTTGAGATCTGTTGAATCGCTTGGATTTGTTTGGGATTGATAGACCGGTGGTCTTGGGAAGGCATAAAACCAAGGAAGTCCACTTTTGTTACTCCTACTTGTAGCTTATGTTTTGTAACCTTCGGCAGCAAGGTGTTTGAACAGACTAATCGTATCTGCTGTATTTACCTCCTGGTTAGGACTACACAACAGTAGGTCATCGACGTACTGAAGGAGGACAGAACCTTGGCTGGGTGTCCATGACTGTAAGGTATGTTGGAGCACCAGCAAATAGATCGCAGGTGAGTCCACGTAGCCTTGAGGGAGGCGGGACCAGGTAAGCTGATGCCCCTCATAACAAAAAGCCATAAGTATCTGTGTCCAATCGGACTGAAAATAATGCATTAGCTAAATCAATGACTGTAAATATACGGGTGTCATGTGGAATGGCTGTGAGTAAGGTTGTAACATCTGGTACAATTGGGGCAATGGGGATGATGATTTCATTAATCGCCCTTAGGTCTTGTACTAACCTATATTCATTGTCTTTATTTGGGACCGGATTTATGGGGGTATTATAGGGAGAAACTACTGGACGGAGGATTACTTGTTTAATGAATTCCTCTATCATGGGCCTTATCCCTTCTTTCTTTTCTCTAGACAATGGATATTGTTTAATAAAAACTAGAGTGGTATTAGGTTTCAATCTGGCTTTATACCCCCTCTGAGGAAGCGTTCTGTGAAACGCGTGTCAGGGGTCCAGCAGGAGTAGCTGTGTCTCTCCTGTCTGTCGCTTTTAACTTGCTTACGTATGTTCAAATAAGAATTTAAGTCTTTAAATTTCTGCTGACGCATGGTGCCCACTACCTATATTAAGAGTTAATACCTAAAAGTAATTTAGCCCTCGGATTGTAAGGGCTTAGATTACTCTAGATTATTTTTCTTGTGGGCCAATGTTAATAAATATTTTTGCTTATTTAGCGAATCTACAATTATTGTTGACTGGGTTTAAGTGTTTTTAACTTTTTTTGGCTACTACTGTGTGAATGTTTGTTCCTAGCTTTATGAATAAAAATTTAAAGTATGAATGATATGGAACATTTTAATATATAGAGTAATCCTATATCCAATTTATCATTTGGAGTTTATATTAATACTACTTTTGTGGAATTCTTTGCTATCAATTCTAAATGTATTCTCTGTACAATTAGTATTTCTAGTTGTTTTGTTTATACGGAGTACACTGAACTAAACCAACATCAAGTTTTGAAGATGCCTATACAGAAGACGGGACATCTGTCAATATGTCGTTATAAAAACACAGGTTAGTGGACCCTAGACTCATGTCTAACCCACCCCAGTCTAGTGACAGCTACTTTTACTCCAAGGGGACCCATAAGATCATGACCCAAAAGGTTAAGGGGACACCCAGTTATAATACAAAATGGGTGCAAAAAGGTGTTGGCCAGTACAGGGTACCCTAACTTCAAGTGGTGGTGTGATGCGAGTCTGAGTCAGCACTCAATTAATCCCTAGAGAAGGTTCAGATTTTTCAGTAGTGCCACCATACATATCCGAGCATAAGGCGGAGCATGTAGCACCGGTGTCTACTAGAAATGGTAGGGGTTCTCCCTCCACCTCTAGGACCAAGTATGATGGCTCATGATAACTTGTTGACACCACTGGAAAAGTTGGAGTGCTACCTTCTGGGCACCCATATGGCCATTGTATGTTATGTTTGGGTGCCTTTGTGGGTGCAGGGGCTATGTAAGGCTGTCGGTTATACTGTTAGGGATTGTAAAACGGGCCAGAATTATTAGGGGGTTTTGGGCATTCATTTTTCCAATGTCCCTGTTCCCTGCAGTTAAAACAATGTGTTCTGTTTGAAGTATAATTTCCCCTAGCTCTACCTCTACCTCTCCCTCTACCTATCACATACATTCTATTACTCCCTGTATTATCCCTTTCCCTGGCCTGGAAATTTCCCTGGCCTGGAATGGGTCACAATGTTGTAAACTCTGCTTTTGATAAAAAGCAGCGGTTTTTGCCTCTAATTTCTTGATGTCAAAACAACCTGCCCCTTCCTTTTCATGAATTATTTTCAAGAAATCTGCTGGAGTCAACTCTGGCCATTCAGAGACAAGTTGTTTCACCAACAACTGAAGCTGAGTTTGCATATTAATAATGCAAGTCTGGTCCTTCAGAGAGCCCATTGCATCTCCTGATTCTATTCCAGCCTCTTCCTTCCAGCATTTATAAAAGCGCTTAAAAAATTCTGCTAATGTTTCCTTTGTATTCTGCTTGCACGCTTGTGCAATTGACATTAATTTGTTTATCCTTCCATACTCTATGCATTTCTTTGCTTAATTCTCTCCACATTATGTCAAGTCCCTCAAGTGTGTTTAGGGCATAGTTAATTGTTGGATCACGACTCAATTTACTAAAAGTCTGTACATTGTCCCAGTTCCAACCTGATTTAGGGTCATAGTCTAGAAGTGCATCAATGATAATTCTTATGTCTGTCTGTGTCATGTTTTGTCCCTATAACATTCTTTTTAAATACATAATACAAGCTGATGGATGTTGACGGGGGTTTGGGGCTCCCTTAGTAATTTCCCTTAGTTCACTCAGGGACAAAAATGTTATAATTAATTGGTCTCCCACAGTGAGAAATGGCAAACTAGCTTCTGGTGCAGCTGCCTCCTCCCCTTCTACTTTTTCATTCCCTCTTCTATATTGTGGGGTTAATGTAGGGGGGCAGGAAGGTGTTACTGGTTCAACCTTAATCAGGGGTTTGGGCATAATTGGGGGTTTAGTGACCTGGTATTGGGGAGTTACAGAAGGTCCCGGCATGGTCCATTCCTGGGGTACCTGAGTAGAGGCAATAGCAATGGTTTCTAGATCTATGTAACTAGGGGATGGAGGGCTAAGATATAGTTTGTTGAATGATGGCAAAGGTAGGTGAGGGACATTATGTGGGGCAGGGGGGGGTGAATATGTTGCCTGTCTTTGCTTCCTACTTTTACCCTTCTTTTTATTTCCCTCCACATCAATATATTGCCAGTGTGGAGTGACTATCAGCCAATTATCACTACCCTTTTCCATATAATTCACATCCCACCCTGGGTCACCCTTATACCATGGAAATGCTTCTTCATCACCTAGACACAACCCTTTTACCATATTCATGTGAAAATTATCATTATCCCCCTCTCTGGGGAATGATCAGAGCTTCTCATAGCTTCCATCCATGCCGCTATATTATCAACCCAGGGGACAACATACATGTATCCCTCGGGCGACACCCTTCCCACATAATCTTTACATGTCTCTCCCGGTCTAGGTGGTGGAAATTGTTTAGACTGGGATTTGCCCATTCTCAACAAAAAAATGCAATACTTTAAGAGCAATTAATTATTGTATCTTTTTGCAAAAACTAACTGGAATGGCTGTACTGAACCGAAGGGCTCCAACAATCCGCTACCAGTTATTTGTACTTGAATGGTTAAAGGGACACTGAACCCAAAAATTTTTCTTTCGTGATTCAGATAGAGCATGCAATTTTAAACAGCTTTCTAATTTACTCCTATTATCAATTTTTCTTCGTTCTCTTGCTATCTTTATTTGAAAAAGAAGGCATCTAAGCTATTTTTTGGTTCAGGACCATGGAAAGCACTTGTTTATTGGTAGGTGAATTTACCCACAAATCAGCAAGAACAACACAGTGTGTTCACCAAAAATGGGCCGGCATCTAAACTTACATTCTTGCATTTCAAATAAAGATACCAAGAGAATGAAAAGAATGTGATAATAGGAGTAAATTAGAAAGTTGCTTAAAATTGCATGTTCTATCTGAATCACAATAGAAAAAAAATTGGGTTCAGTGTCCCTTTAAGTTTGCTATAAGATAAAATATCACTAAACTGTTTCTTTCATTTGTCACTTGTGTTCATATTTTCTGGGTCAAAGGGTTACCCCTCGCCAGAGAGATGCGGCATCTTATAACGTTCAGAAACCTAACAGCAATACATATTAGCAGCAGTTTATAATAAATACGTGTAGTTAGACAGGAGCGCTATAGCTAAAGGTGAAAAAGAGGAAAAATCTATTTGGTGGTGCTCCAAAGTAAAAACCTATAAGCGTGTCTTAGACCAATATTACAGATATTGCTATAAAGATATGTATTGAATATAGTGTGAGACTATAATATAAGTGTTAGCAAACGTGAAAAAAAGATTGAACACAGTGTTATCTAAATCCATTAGGATACACAAATAAACACTAATTATATGTGTAAAAAATAATAATAAAGAAAACACACAAATGAGTGAATAATAAGGCTCTGCCTAAAATGTAATCAAATTATCAAGTGTAAACGAATAGTTATATGTAAAAACGGACGTCTCCGTATAAAAAATTAGGTTGCCACCTAATTCTTACACCTATGATGGGGACCCTTAGGTACCACAGGAGTTTGGCGATCCATCCAGCGCTTACTATAACCTTTAGATATGTGGGATTGATTTCGGATCGATTCGGAAATTCAGAAAATTTGGCAAATTCGGCGATTCGGATCGAACCGAATTTCTGAATTAAAATACTGCCGAATTTTCCAAATAAATCCGAATTACTTCGGATTTATTCGGTAAATTCGGATGGCCATGGATTACACTACTATTGTACAGTATAAGCCTAATTCCACCTAACACTTACCGAAATTCCGAACCGAACCGAATCTAACCGAATCCAGCCGAATTTAGTACATAATACTAGTCTAATCCCACCTAACACTTACCAAATTTCCGAACCGAACCGAATCGAACCGAATCCAGACGAATTTATTCGAATCCGAATGAATCCGAAACAAATCCGAACCAAATTGATTCAAATTTTTCCGAATTCGAATCGCTCCGAACTGAAATTCGAAAAAATCTGAATCGATCCGAACCAAACCGAATTTTTTCGCCATCCACATGTCTAATAACCTTCCTTTATTAGCAGCAGTTTACTTTCTTAACACTTTATACAATAAGCAACATTTTACTTTCTTAACACTTTATACAATAAGCTACATTTTGCCATACAACGTATTTTAAAAGCAAGCAGTGTGAGACTTAGGGCTCGATGATATATTATTCGCCAGCTCAAACCTTCTTTTTCTCGCTGACACTCGCAGGGCTGCCCAGGTGCAATGATCGTAAAAAAGGGGCAGTCCCTGCGAGTTGCGAGATGGCTCCTATTAAAAGTATTTGAGCTTGCTGGTTAGGGAAACTTCGTTCCTTAGTGCAAAGTTATCAGGGAGCAGGGGGAGCACTTTAAAATTAAAATCCTGCAGCCAATATAACTAACATTACGCTGCTTTCTGCTTATAGCATCTTACATTCGCCTATATTTAGTATGCACTTTTTTTCTATTGGGGTTATAAGTGTTCGTATTGCTTTGAGAAAAGTTCGCCACCTTTTAGTTGGCGAGAAAAAACTATGATATCTGCAGTGCAAAAATCTTTATAGAATTACGTTGGGATTAGTGAGACATTGTCATATACGCCCATGGAACGCCCATGTTCAGCCCATTATACGAAAAAACAACAATTACGCTGTGCATTTTGTATTTATAAATTCAAATTTCTGTGTGATTTTTGCACATCCAGTGTACTACAATTACGATTTACGCTGTGCATATTTAATTTGATTTATTCCTGTGTAAATTAGATACTAATTTCCCCTGCTTATTTTTGTGTGAATGGTTCAAATATTTGTTTTGAATAATGTTTAAAATACGAATTTTCTGGCGGAGTTAACCATCAATCTGAGAAGACGTGATCTGTGTGAGCTCCTCACTTTATTCCATAAAACTTTGCAAATTTGGACAAGTTTTTTAAAAATTATAGTAGCCATCCATATATACTAAGGTCCTTAAGAAGTTAAGGAGACCTGAAAACTGAAAGTTCAGCATCTATACTGGGAGGAAAAGCGGAAAAAGAGCTTTGTGACTTAGAACGCCTATACAGGGTAATGACACTTACAGTACCATTCCATCTACTCTGAGGCCAGAAGGCAAGCGGCTGCTGAATTGTTGCACTCCGGAGGGTTGGGGCTCCGCTCCGGAGTGCTAAAGTGACACCCGGCTTTACCGGAGAAGGACTGGAGATAGGTTGGCCTTTTAAAAGCTAGGACCTTCACGTGGCCTTCTGACATACCTGCTTGAGTCTTATATCGCCTTTGCTCAGCAGAATTCTTGTCACTGGGACTACTCCTGGCTTATTACATTGGCCAGTGGGACCTGCTAAAGAGGTGGCTTTACAGGCGGAAGTGGAGTCTTCTGATCCTAAGTGCGCCAGCAGCTTTGCAGTGCAAATACCCTCCATCTTCACAGCGGCCTGCCCTGCTATAGAACTGAGTCCAGAACACCCGACACAGGAGCAAGCCTTGATCTATGGCTGGTGAAAGAGGGTAAGATCTCTACACATAAACACTGACCCCTTTCTATACACGGCCTATAGGCTTGCCCTGGCTTGATCTCCCTCGTGGGCTGTGAGGCCCTTTCAACCTACCGGCAAACCACACTATTCTTCCCGCATATGCTGGTGGCCCGTTCGGGGTCCAGTTAAAAGTATTAAAATATAGCAGCAGAAGAGGATTGGAACCTTACACGAATACTGCAGGCCCACATATTTAGTTAATTTGGGCGAATACTACTTTTCAAACGGCCGGTGGTTTTGGCGTGAATTGCGGCCATATTGGAATACCCTCAAAAGAAAGTGACTGATATCAACCCCGGAGCTTCTTCAACAGCTATTCAAGTAGTGGCTATAGAGCCCGAGGGGACATTTAGCTGCCGGGGATGAACACTGGCCACACTTACACTTTTATATATCTGCTGCTCCCTATAACCACTAAAAATAACGGCCACTGGTATATCTATTGCCAAGAATATAGCTAAGGCTTATTACACATCGCAAGTCTCTACATTAGGATAACCTAGAACAACTGGGACTTTCTCCTCCATAAATACAATGTCTTACTACTTTGCCTCAGTTTGCAGCAGCTAAACTACTCTCCTAACCTAATATTTCAGGAGTTACTACTGAGTTGCCTTGAGCCTCTCCCTTCTCATTTCCTGCTAGGGAAATCCTAGTGGGTCATATCCAATATCCCCTACCCCACATCGTCATTAGATGACACTCTCCCCGGAGGGAAAGGTTTAACATTAGATCACTCTCTTAGATGTCACAGCTGACCATGAGTTGCTAATTCGCTATTGACACCAGGGGGCTTTGTAATATTACACTAATAATTTTGTATCCTTCAATGCTCCTATTTTAAAGTGGAATCTGCTTTAAGGTGCTCCTTCTCCAATTTTATAATCCATCTCAGGAAATATGCTCCTATAATATGTCTCAATCTGCAAGGCACAAATTTAAACCAACACAACTACCTAAAAAAACAGTTGCAGATCATTTTAAAGAACGCCCTTTCTCAAAGGACTGCTCACCTAGAAATTCAAGTCAAGATTTGAACTTAAGTTGTTCAGAAAGCAGTATGGATTCCCAATCACCATTAGATAAAAATGTCTCTTCCAATATTGTGGAGATTTTATCTAGGCGCATGACCACCTTACAGGACACTCTGACCAAAGAAATCAAAGGATCTACTGCCGAATTGCGTAGAGATATAGCTGCACTTAGGAGAGCGCACTGAAACCCTCGAGCGCAAACATGAAAACTTAGCGGTGGATCATGCAAACCTCCTATCCTACTCCCAAAATCTCTCTATACAAATTTCAGATGTGGAACTTAAATTGGCAGACATGGAGGACAGATCTAGGCGGAACAATTTAAGATTTCATGGAATTTCAGAAGAAATCGGTCCTCAAGATTTGGAAACGTATGTTTTGGAACTATGTAAGCACTTGCTACCCTCTCTAGACCCTCATGGTCTGATTCTGGATAGGATTCATCAAGTAGCAAGGCCCAGGAATGTCTCACAGGATAAGCCTAGGGATGTTCTAGCTAGAATTCACTTCTTTACCCACAAAGAACGTATCCTTAGGGAGATGGCGAATATGCCACAACTTACGGCCAAATTCCATCAAGTGGCCATTTAACCGGACATATATGCTCCAAAGGAGAAGGACATTTAGATTCATCACTCAAACCCTGAAATCTGAAAATATTAGATACAGATGGGGATATCACACCAAATTAATAGTTACTAGAAATGGAGACACCCACACTATCATTACCCCTCCAGAGGGCCTTAATCTACTTAAAGAATGGGGGATGTCAACACTTGCTACACCTTTGGCAAGGGCTCCCTCAACTTCTAGACTTCAACCTGGGGCCCCTGAATGGAACCCCTTGCCTCAAAGTCCCAATACTTGAAAGGGACACTCAACTTTCTATTTAATGTTATAATAGTACTTATATCTATGCTGCAGGTTAAATATGGTATCAACCCCCCTCCCTTTCTCCCCCCCTCTCCCTTCTCCCCTCCCCCCTATAAACTTTATACTTAGATTCATATTATGACTTGTATATATGATGCAGTTATGTTTGAGCTACGGGTTAAATATGTTTTCTTCTCCCTCTCCTTCCCCCCCTTCTTCCCCCTCCCTATCCTCAATAGTACGTTCAACTCTATATTTAAATTCATAATATGCCTTGTGAATATGTTGCAAGACATATCATACCCAAATGTATATTTCAGTTCATATTGTGGTTTATGTCTACTTTACAGGTTTAATCTGTTTTCCCCTTCCTTTCCCCTCCCTCCCCTTCCCCCTATAAACTCTATACTTAGATTCATATTACTACTTATATTTGTGTTAAATATGTTTTCTTTTCCTTCCCCCCCCCCCCCTTTTTCCCCTCCCTACCCTCAATAGTACACTCAACTCTATATTTAAACTCATAATGTGACTTATGATTGTGGTGTAAGATATATCATACCCAAATGTATATTTCAGTTCATATTGTAGTTTATGTCTATTTTTCCCTTTCCTTCCCCCCCTCCCCCCCCTCTCCTCAACAGAATACTTAATTCTCTGTCTAGATTCATAATGTGAATTATGTTTATGATATGGGCTGCCCTACCTCCAAATCTAAATTTCAGTGGAGCCACACCTTAATAACACCCCCCCCCTCCTCACATTAATACTGTGTGTATTATCCCCTGTTATGGGGACCGAAGAGGTAATAGCCATCCCTTGGGCAAACCTCTTCTCCTGAGGGTGGACTAGTCCACCTTTATTGTTGTGGAAAATGATATTTTCTGCAACTCACCACTATATATCAAGTCTAGTCTGTTTTTGATTACAAGTTTATAGCAATATTTCTATTTATGTTCATTGTTTACTGTTGTCTGCACTGAAAAAAATTGTTGTTCTTCTTGTAGTTGTGACTGTTTATAGACTACAAATTTACATTTTGGCATGAAACAGCAGAACTTGATTACATTACAGGCGGGGTAAGTACTCTAACCCTCCCTTTACATTTTCAAATCCCTCCCCCATACCCAAATTTAAGTAAACCTAGTACACATGGTGGAATCCCTCGAGCATATCACCTTTGCCTCTCTAAATGTTAAAGGACTTAACTCACCCACTAAGAGAAGTCTTTTGACTAATCTCATGAAGTCCCTTAAAGCACAAGTCCTTTTTATACAAGAAACTCATTGGACAGCCTCACATCACGATCCATACAGGTCCTCTGAATATCCTACCATTTTTCTTTCATCTTATGTAGATAAATCCAGGGGGGTGGCAGTCATAGTACATACAACTATTAACTTTGAACTTATTCATAAGGAAACAAATGATCAAGGGAGGTACTTAATACTCATTTTTAAACTAAACGGTACAGTATTTACCCTGGTCAACATGTATGTACCTAACCAAGCTCAGCCTAAATTTCTAAAGGAAGTATTGACCAAAGTAGAGCCAATCAAGGCAGGAATTGTGGTAATGGGAGGGGATTGCAATATGGTTTGGGATCCACTGATGGATAAAAAAAACAAAGCAGGCAAACAAATTGATACATATACCATAAATACAGCCTCTAAATTCAGGCAGCTTATAACTCAATACAACCTATATGACATCTGGCGGGCTCTCCACCCTACTGACAAATAATTTAAGTATTTCTCTAGACCACATACCTCCTATTCTAGATTGGATTACCTATTTACTGACTCCTGGACTCTCGACAAAATAATGTCCTCCAGTATTCAAATATGTTCCTGGTCAGACCACGATGTACTGTTGTTTACACTCTCCAAACTCTCCACGTCTAGACCAGCATGGAAATTCCCTAAACAACTACTATACAACCAAGGATTTAGAGCATCCCTGCAAGTGGCCATAAAAGAGTTTGTGCATATAAATGACACCCCTCACATGTCACAACAGATAATATGGGCCTCTCTTAAAGCTTTCATTCGAGGCCTCTGTATTAAGACTCAAGCATCTAATCGGAACCAAAGAGGCTATTCGTTGGGGCAATTAGTCGCCTCTATGAGAGGTAAAGAGCTCCTTAACAAGACCTCCCCCTCGTCACAATTGGCGGATGAGATCCATACTCTTAGAAGCCAATTAGCAGAGAAGGATATGGAAAGAGTACAAGAAGCATATTCGCGTTTCTAAAAGTTGATGTACTATCAGGGGAATAAAGCCTCTGCCTTGTTAGCTCGTAATCTCCGCTGTAGGACTTCAGCAGCTAGAATCCTATTACTCAGAAAAGGTCAGAAGATTGCTAATGCCCCTAGAGAAATAGAAGAATTGTTTGCAGACTATTACACTGAACTATACAATCTCAAATCTTCGGGACTATAATCTGAAGCCCCGATTCAAAAGTACACTGAGTGCCCCTTTCACATTAGCTGAAATCTTGCTAGATATTAAACACACCAAAAATAATAAGGCCCCGGGTCCAGATGGTTTCCCATCGGACTTCTATAAACTTTTTAAGTCAGATATATGTAAACTCCTCCAGAAAGTTTTCACGGAGACGCGTGAAATGGGTACTTGGAGGAAGGAATTCCTTCAGGCAATTATATTACCAATCCCAAAACCTGACAAAGATTTATCTCAATGCAGTAGTTACAGACCGATCTCACTAATAAATGCCGACGCCAAGATATACGTGAAAATATGGGCTAATCGCCTCAAACTCACTCTGCCGAAAATTATAGATCCTGATCAGGTAGGGTTTATGTTTGGGAGAGAAGGTCCGGATAATACTCGCAGAGTCCTTAATGTTTTGTCTGGAGCTGCTAGACATTGGTCCCCCATGCTGGCCCTGTCTTTAGATGCAGAGAAGCCGTTTGACAGGGTCAGATGGGAATATTTGTGGCGGGTCCTAGAACAATTTGGTTTCCCAAATGAGGTCGTATTAGCTATTAAAGCACTTTACATGAATCCTTCTGCTGTGGTTAAAGGGCTTGGCTTTTCCTCCCCGGAGTTCCCCATATCCAATAGTACTAGACAGGGATGCCCACTTTCGCTCCTGATCTTTGTTTTAGCAATCGAGCCTCTGGCACAATTTATACGACTTTCTCCAATGGTCTGGGGAGTACAACTGGGAATGAGAGAGGAGAAGATTGCCCTCTTTGCCGATGATGTAACCCTCTTTTTGACCAACCCTTTGGGTTCAATGCCCATACTGTTAGTTGAGTTTGGAAAATACAGCTACTACAAAATTAACCTTTTAAAAACTGAAGCATTACCTATATATATCCCATCTTTTGAATTAGAAGTCTTGCAATCAACGTATTCCCTCAAATGGTCTTTGGAAACCATAAGACACTTAGGGGTTCAATTGGGCCCCGACCCCAACCTGGTTGTTCACAAAAATTATAATAATCTTCTCTTAGAAATTTCCTCACTTCTCAAATCCTGGGACTTCAGAGAAGTTTCATGGCTAGGTCGCATCTCCACCCTTAAAATGACTGTACTTCCTAAGATTCTCTACTATCTTAGATGTTTACCTCTCAATGTTCCTAAGAAATTGATCAGCGGAATCCAATCTCTATGTCTAAAATAGGTTTGGGGATCTTCTAGACCCCGCATAGCTTCGAAAATACTACACAAGCAGTATGGGCAAGGTGGAGTAGCCATGCCTGATATTCAGGCATATTATGAAGCAGCCAGACTGACTCATATCTCTGCATGGGCAGATAAAGGAGAACCACAGAGATGGAAGAATGTGGAATCTACAGAATTGCCACCTGGATTGGGACTAGGGGACCTCCTCTGGATCCCAGTTTTTCGGATTCCTAGTCTAGGGATGGGAAATCCCATTATAAAAGATCATTTGAAAATTTGGCACACCATAAGGCATCTTCCTGAGCTGGTGCCTCATCCATCCCCGGTTCACTCAGTACCCAGTTTACTGGTGAATCTCCCAGACATGCACTATATGCATTGGAAAAAATGGAACATCCAACTAGTTAATCAGCTCTACCCGTCTGGGACTCTTACTCCTCCACAACGCTTAGACTCACTGATACAAGACCTGCCCTCATGGGCAAGGTGTGAATATGCCAGATTATACAATTTCCTTGGGGTTTTCCTAAAGCTGACGACAGAACAGTGACTACCTGGGAAAAACTTTGGAAGTCAAAAACTCGACTCCCTAAGACAATTTCCACACACTACAGCTTGATTCAGAAATCAAGAAACTCCGATAGAATCTGGCAACTCAAAGCATGGGAATATGACCTATCTATAATAATCTCTGACGCTGATTTACCCAAAGCCATGACATTGACTAAGAAAACCTTACACTGTGCAAACTCTATTGAGTCACATACGAAATTGCTTCTTAGGTGGTACTATATGCCTGCTAGATTATCTCAGATATTCCCACTCTCCTCCCCATCTTGTTGGCGGGGTTTTAGTGAAAGAGGTACTGATTTGCATGTTTGGTGGAGTTGCCAAGCTCTGATATCATGTTGGAATAAGGTTTTCCACATATGTAAAGAAGTAGGTCTGTCACTACCGCTCAAACCGGAGATAGCCCTCCTGCATTTGTTCCCAAAAACCATACCTCCTGTTAGATCTAAAGTGGCTATTTTCATATTTGCTGCTATGAAACTCTCCATAGCAAGAGCATGGAAACAAGCTCTACCCCCAGACATAGCGGGGGTAATCCAAAATATTAAATACTTTGCTGAAATGGAAAAAAACATCTACTCACAAAGGGATAGAGAGGACCTGTATTGGGCTATTTGGGATCCTTGGCTCCACTACCAGGAACACCCTAGATAGACTTAATATATTCTATAAACTGAATATTTACTGACCCTACTAGATGCTTCTTGAGCCCCCTCCCCCCAACTACTGTACCCCACCTGGATAACATGGATAACTGGATATAATATGACTTCACTACCAGAGGTTTGCATGATATTGACTGTTACTTGCAAACAAACTTTGGCATTTGTCATCATATCTTTATATTCCTACAAGGTGACATACTTTAATATACTTAACTAGGTTAATAGCTTGTTTTAGGTTATATTGTAAGCACTCTAGATATATATTTGAAAATATGTTGGAGGCTAATACTATGATCTTAGTAATGATTATATATTATATACATATACTTACTCTGGCACTTTAAAATGATGTGAAATGTTTTGCTATTATTCATTTTAAGTGTTTCTGATTGATATATGTCATTTACACTCAGTATCAATAATTATGCTGTTATCACCTTACTTTGATATATTCTCAATAAAACAAAAACTACTTTAAAAAAAAATAAATGTAAGAGTTCATTGAATGGGCTGCTATAATGCATATTCTGTAATACTCTTAAGGTATACATATTATATCAAGTGAAATAACATATACATTTTTTAGGTAATAAACTGTTTTTTCTTTATTTTTCTTTGATGTGTTTTGACGCCTTAGTTTATTAGGAGGAGCTCCAAGTTTTCATTATAACATGAATTGCTTTTTCTATCTGTTTGTCATCTTGTACAGTGTTTACTATTAAACATGAAAAAAAATATAAAGGAAAAAAAAAATACCAATTTTGTTGTGCACATTTCATATGAAAATGCAGTATACGCCCCTTAGCGAGAAACCCTGTTTTTAGGGTAAAAAATGGATTTAGATCATCATACCAGGGAAATAGAAGGACTGGCGAGCATTCATTAATAATCTCGCCAGCCCAGAGAGCTTTCAATCATCGAGCCCTTGGCGTGGTATTACCCTCAGCCAGACTTAAACTTATATAACCTGATTTCTACCAAAGAAATCTATTATTCGCCTTTTAGTCTACCAAAGACTGAATACAATTAGAATCTACCAAAGATTCATATATATATTTTTCCCAACTATTCCTATGTGGATTGGACTTTAGGGATCCCGGGGTAAGAGAAAAGGTCAGAATAAAAAGACTCTGTTCACTTACCTTACAAGATCTCCTGTCCCATCTCACCTTCTGACACCAGCTTGTTGGGTACAACTTTTCTTCCTTAGCACTGGCTGATAGGATCCACAAAACGTTATCTCAGAGCTCAGGGGATCAGCAAGAAAGAGACAGGCACAAAAAGTGTTTCTCACTAATTCCGTTTATTATAAGAATTCACAGTAGTTTTATAGTAACTCACACGTCACAAGGGACCACAGGAAATAGAGGAATGTAGTTAGCAGAAGTAACAGAAAATGTCCATATAAGTCTATCTCTGAGAAACATATGTTAAAGAAGTTGTGAAATGCTGTAATTATATATGAGAAACATATGTTAAAGAAGTTGTGGAATGTTGCTTGCTGTATTATAAACATTCATATAAGTTTCAATCTCCCCTCATGTGTCTATTTCAAATCACCAACTAACATAATATAATATACCCATCAAAGTGGAACACCAATTAACTTACTAGTATAATATCCTTTTAAAATGTACCCATGATGCTTTTGTCAAAAAAATACCAATAAAAAATAAAGAAATATGTATTGAACCAATTTATTTAATGATAATAACTATTAATAAAAATATGAAATTAATATAGTTTAAACTGCATTCCTTCTTATTTATTCTGTTGACACTGTGTTGGATTCCTTTAAAAAAGAAAAAAAAAAACCAATATATTTTTAAAATGGAAAAGCACAGACTAATTAAAAGATATACGGCTAGATTTGGAGTTTGGCGGCCAAGGGGGTGCGTTAGCTACGCAGGCTTTTTTCTGGCCGCACCATAAAATTAACTCTGGTATTGAGAGTCCAAAAAAATGCAGCGTTAGGCTCCAAAAAAGGAGCGTAGAGCATTTTTACCGCAAATGCAACTCTCGATACCAGAGTTGCTTACGGACGCGGCCAGCCTCAAAAACGTGCTCGTGCACGATTCCCCCATATGAAACAATGGGGCTGTTTGAGCTGAAAAAAAACCTAACACCTGCAAAAAAGCCGCGTTCAGCTCCTAACGCAGCCCCATTGTTTCCTATGGGGAAACACTTCCTACGTCTGCACCTAACACCCTAACATGTACCCCGAGTCTAAACACCCCTACCCTTACACTTATTAACCCCTAATCTGCCGCCCCCGCTATCGCTGACCCCTGCATATTATTTTTAACCCCTAATCTGCCGCTCTGTAAACCGCCGCTACTTACATTATAGCTATGTACCCCTAATCTGCTGCCCCTAACACCGCCGACCCCTATATTATATTTATTAACCCCTAATCTGCCCCCCTCAACGTCGCCTCCACCTGCCTACACTTATTAACCCCTAATCTGCCGAGCGGACCGCACCGCTACTATAATAAATGTATTAACCCCTAATCCGCATCACTAACCCTATCATAAATAGTATTAACCCCTAATCTGCCCTCCCTAACATCGCCGACACCTAACTTCAATTATTAACCCCTAATCTGCCGACCGGAGATCACCGCTACTATAATAAATGGATTAACCCCTAAAGCTAAGTCTAACCCTAACACTAACACCCCCCTAAATTAAATATAATTTAAATCTAACGAAATTAATTAACTCTTATTAAATAAATTATTCCTATTTAAAGCTAAATACTTACCTGTAAAATAAATCCTAATATAGCTACAATATAAATTAGAATTACATTCTAGCTATTTTAGGATTAATATTTATTTTACAGGCAACTTTGTAATTATTTTAACCAGGTACAATAGCTATTAAATAATTAAGAACTATTTAATAGTTACCTAGTTAAAATAATCACAAAATTACCTGTAAAATAAATCCTAACCTAAGTTACAATTAAACCTAACACTATACTATCATTAAATTAATTAAATAAAATACCTACAATTACCTACAATAAAACCTAACACTACACTATCAATAAATAAATTAAATACAATTCCTACAAATAACTACAATGAAATAAACTAACTAAAGTACAAAAAATAAAAAAGAACTAAGTTACAAAAATAAAAAAATATTTACAAACATCAGAAAAATATTACAACAATTTTAAACTAATTACACCTACTCTAAGCCCCCTAATAAAATAACAAAGCCCCCCAAAATAAAAAATGCCCTACCCTATTCTAAATTAAAAAAGTTAAAAGCTCTTTTACCTTACCAGCCCTGAACAGGGCCCTTTGCGGGGCATGCCCCAAGAAATTCAGCTCTTTTGCCTGTAAAAAAAAACATACAATACCCCCCCCCAACATTACAACCCACCACCCACATACCCCTAATCTAACCCAAACCCCCCTTAAATAAACCTAACACTAAGCCCCTGAAGATCTTCCTACCTTGTCTTCACCTCACCAGGTATCACCGATCCGTCCTGGCTCCAAAATCTTCATCCAACCCAAGCGGTGGCTGGCGATCCATCATCCGGTGCTGAAGAGGTCCAGAAGAGGCTCCAAAGTCTTCCTCCTATCCGGCAAGAAGAGGACATCCGGACCGGCAAACATCTTCATCCAAGCGGCATCTTCTATCTTCTTCCATCCGGTGCGGAGCGGGTCCATCTTGAAGCAGCCGACGCGGATCCATCCTCTTCTTCCCGCGACTCCCGACGAATGACGGTTCCTTTAAGGGACGTCATCCAAGATGGCGTCCCTCGAATTCCGATTGGCTGATAGGATTCTATCAGCCAATCGGAATTAAGGTAGGAATATTCTGATTGGCTGATGGAATCAGCCAATCAGAATCAAGTTCAATCCGATTGGCTGATCCAATCAGCCAATCAGATTGAGCTCACATTCTATTGGCTGTTCCGATCAGCCAATAGAATGCGAGCTCAATCTGATTGGCTGATTGGATCAGCCAATCGGATTGAACTTGATTCTGATTGGCTGATTCCATCAGCCAATCAGAATATTCCTACCTTAATTCCGATTGGCTGATAGAATCCTATCAGCCAATCGGAATTCGAGGGACACCATCTTGGATGACGTCCCTTAAAGGAACCGTCATTCGTCGGGAGTCGCCGGAAGAAGAGGATGGATCCGTGTCGGCTGCTTCAAGATGGACCCGCTCCGCACCGGATGGAAGAAGATAGAAGATGCCGCTTGGATGAAGATGTTTGCCGGTCCGGATGTCCTCTTCTTGCCGGATAGGAGGAAGACTTTGGAGCCTCTTCTGGACCTCTTCAGCACCGGATGATGGATCGCCAGCCCCCGCTTGGGTTGGATGAAGATTTTGGAGCCAGGACGGATCGGTGATACCTGGTGAGGTGAAGACAAGGTAGGAAGATCTTCAGGGGCTTAGTGTTAGGTTTATTTAAGGGGGGTTTGGGTTAGATTAGGGGTATGTGGGTGGTGGGTTGTAATGTTGGGGGGGGTATTGTATGTTTTTTTTTACAGGCAAAAGAGCTGAATTTCTTGGGGCATGCCCCGCAAAGGGCCCTGTTCAGGGCTGGTAAGGTAAAAGAGCTTTTAACTTTTTTAATTTAGAATAGGGTAGGGCATTTTTTATTTTGCGGGGCTTTGTTATTTTATTAGGGGGCTTAGAGTAGGTGTAATTAGTTTAAAGTTGTTGTAATATTTTTCTGATGTTTGTAAATATTTTTTTATTTTTTGTAACTTAGTTCTTTTTTATTTTTTGTACTTTAGTTAGTTTATTTCATTGTAGTTATTTGTAGGAATTGTATTTAATTTATTTATTGATAGTGTAGTGTTAGGTTTTATTGTAGGTAATTGTAGGTATTTTATTTAATTAATTTAATGATAGTATAGTGTTAGGTTTAATTGTAACTTAGGTTAGGATTTATTTTACAGGTAATTTTGTGATTATTTTAACTAGGTAACTATTAAATAGTTCTTAACTATTTAATAGCTATTGTTCCTGGTTAAAATAATTACAAAGTTGCCTGTAAAATAAATATTAATCCTAAAATAGCTACAATGTAATTCTAATTTATATTGTAGCTATATTAGGATTTATTTTACAGGTAAGTATTTAGCTTTAAATAGGAATAATTTATTTAATAAGAGTTAATTAATTTCGTTAGATTTAAATTATATTTAATTTAGGGGGGTGTTAGTGTTAGGGTTAGACTTAGCTTTAGGGGTTAATCCATTTATTATAGTAGCGGTGATCTCCGGTCGGCAGATTAGGGGTTAATAATTGAAGTTAGATGTCGGCGATGTTAGGGAGGGCAGATTAGGGGTTAATACTATTTATGATAGGGTTAGTGAGGCGGATTAGGGGTTAATACATTTATTATAGTAGCGGTGCGGTCCGCTCGGCAGATTAGGGGTTAATAAGTGTAGGCAGGTGGAGGCGACGTTGAGGGGGGCAGATTAGGGGTTAATAAATATAATATTGGGGTCGGCGGTGTTAGGGGCAGCAGATTAGGGGTACATAGCTATAATGTAGGTGGCGGCGCTTTGCGGTCGGCAGATTAGGGGTTAATTATTGTAAGTAGCTGGCGGCGACGTTGTGGGGGGCAGTTTAGGGGTTAATAAATATAATACAGGGGTCGGCGGGGTTAGGGGCAGCAGATTAGGGGTACATAAGTATAACGTAGGTGGCGGTCGGCAGATTAGGGGTTAAAAAATTTTTTGAGTGGCGGCGATGTGGGGGGACCTCAGTTTAGGGGTACATAGGTAGTTTATGGGTGTTAGTGTACTTTAGGGTACAGTAGTTAAGAGCTTTATGAACCGGCGTTAGCCTAGAAAGCTCTTAACTCCTGCTTTTTTTCTGCGGCTGGAGTTTTGTCGTTAGAGCTCTAACGCTCACTTCAGAAACGACTCTAAATACCGGAGTTAGGAAGATCCCATTGAAAAGATAGGATACGCAATTGACGTAAGGGGATCTGCGGTATGGAAAAGTCACGGCTAAAAAGTGAGCGTTAGACCCTATTTTCAGTGACTCCAAATACCGGCGGTAGCCTAAAACCAGCGTTAGGAGCCTCTAACGCTGGTTTTCACGGCTACCGCCCAACTCTAAATCTAGGCCGTATTGTTTCTTACAATGATAAAATATACTAACATGAGAAATATAGATCAACAAGGTTATTCCGAACTTCAACACCACCAGCAGTGGAATCTCTTGAAGCCTCAAGATCTTCATTATCATCATTCTCACTGTGGACAGTGACATCCCCGTCTCCATCTTGCAGTGCTATGTTGTGCAAAATACAGCACGCCAAAATTATATCCGATACCTTGCAAGGATAATATTGTAGAACTCCACCTGATCTTTCTAGACAACAAAATCTAGTTTTTAATAACCCGAAGGTCCGTTCAATAGATGAGCGAGTGCTCCGATTAGCATCATTATATTTTTTCTGACCATCATTTCTTGGATTGGTAAATGGCGTCATGAGCCAGTGACGACAAGAATATCCACTGTCTCCTAAATAAAAATATGTAAATAAATTTGAAAACGTGTCCAAAAAAAGGAAAAGAAAAAGAAAATGAAATGTGAAATTGCCTATGAAAGAAATAAATAATAAACATAATTACCTTACAGCCATCCATCAGGCATTTCTGCAGACTTAAACATACGGTAAAGTGCCGACTGCTGAAGTATATAATAGTCATGGCATGACCCAGGAAAATTTGATCGGACACTCATTATTGTAAGCTTGGCATCACAAACCATTTGCACATTTAATCAATGGTTATGTTTGCGATTCCTAAACTGTTCTTCTTTGTGTTGCGGAGGTCTTAATTGGATGTGGGTGCAATCAATAGCCCCTAAGACATTTGGCATACCAGCAACTTTAAAAAAAATACTTTTCAAGCTTTGCCAACCTTCAGCATTATTTAAAAAACGAATAAATAATTTTTTTTTTTTGTTTAATAATTTTTATTTGAGGTAAAGAGAAATTATGACATACAAACAAAGAATTACAGCACATTATATTGGCATTATACAATCGCCAGCAACAAGGTACATTGATTACGTTGCTCATTAGAATTACATATGTAAAAAACAACGTCTGCTATTTAACTATCAAGATGCTAGTAATGTTTATAGTTGCTGTAATAAAGAGAGAAAAAAAACACTTCAACAGTATGCCAGTGAGAGGGAAAAAAAAAAAAACTGTGTCTAAACCTCAGATTTTAATTAATATCACACTGAGAATAAGTAATGTCAAGTTAAAGCCCAGGATGAACAGTAAACAAACAATAATATATGGCTGATAAGATATGCAGAGAAAAATATTAAGTAAGAGAGGATCTAGGCCTCTTGATTCTGAGCTATTAGAGTAAAGATTATTAGTATTATGATTGCGGTATAAAAAAGGTAGACCGCTTAATTCGTACTCCATAACTAGGAGGTACATTACATGTGGTGGGGGGGGAGGTGGTTATATGGATTGCTAACAACATATCTAAAACAGAAAAGGACCACATTTTTTTTTTGCATAAAATATAGGAGAATAATACAGATCAGATACTAGCATCATGCATAAATACAATTGTACACTGTGGAATAATAATGATAAAAGTAAAAAAAATATATATGGCTACAGACAGCATATGGCAACTAGTAATTTTATACCCACGCTGACGCATTAATAGGCAAGATTGCTATTTTCACATTAGTGGGCAAAGGATTATAGCTATCTCAGACATGCCCGCTAATGAAATAGGGCTCCAAGTACACACATACTCCAACATCCAGCGTAGTACCTTCATCCAGAATAAAAAAAAAAAAAAAAATGTCCTGGCTCTCCCTTAGTAAAGTCCATGTACTAAAGTGAAAATCAAACATGGCATTGAAACTGAAATCATAGAATTAACTGAATATCTTTTTACATCTCACAGTTCCAGTCATGCTCCGGTTCTGCGATCTGCGTATCTCACCACAATCCTAGCCTACTCCGACTTTAGACACAATAGGAGCAAGTCTCCCAGGGCTCCAGAACAGTTCCATTACAGTTAGGAGACGAGCAGGACCGCGTGTGCTGTTAGGTGACAGATCCTCAGTGCCAGTAATACCAAAGCACTTTGAGATCACTCGAGACCTCTTGCTTTCCTTGGCTTCCAGAGCGGCTATACGGGTAAGGTCTTCCTCTGTTTGGCTCTGCAGAACCACGCTTGAAAAGTTAGGATCGATCTCCCCAATCTCCCAGTGAGTCCCGGACTCAGATGATACCCCATCATGGCTATGCAGGTAATTCCGGGGCCCCGAAGCATCCCCGCAATTGGTGTGCACTTCGCCCAGATCTAGAGACCTCGCTGACAAAGTCCCACAGCTCTCCTCTAATCCTGCAGCTCCATCCAAAGCAGCGGCAAGCCTGATGTGATGTTGAGTTAGGAGCTTGCTGATCTCCGTGCATATCTGGCCGATGCTAGCCATAGCCACTTTGTGACCGTGAGAGTGATAATATGGCCGCCGTCCTTATACCTACGCAGTAGGCTTTCCAGGGCAAACACACTGCTGGTAGTTATATATTCAAAGTTAGAGCACTCCGGGTAGCAGGTAGGGTTTAGATGAGTGATCCCACTATAATCCTGTAGTTACTTGGGCTCTTAGATCTGATTTAAGGTCCTTTTTAGCTAGATTTAAGCAGGAGCTCAGAGAGCCTGCAACCTCTCTCATGCGCTGCTGGCTCCGCCCCCGAATAAATAATTTTAAATGCTTCAAAATAGCTTTAAGTATATGTGTGACATGTCTTGAAAAAGAAGGTTGACTGAGGCCCACAACAATACTGCTGACGGATTGAAAAGACCCAGTAGCCAAAAAATGGATGACAGCCAATAATTTTATCATGCCTGGAAGAGCATGGGTCCTTCCTGTCTTTGGGTCGATATCAGCTTCAACAAGATGATATAAATGAATTAAGGACTGCCTATTCAGTCTGAATCTTACTTCATGGTCGGATAGGGCTTCCAAACCCATTCGTAAGCAAAAAATTCTTGGAACCCTTCTTTTTATTCCTTGTTCCGCAAATAGATCTTGCCCTGTGACCTGTTGTGGGTGATTTCTGTTTCGTGAAACAGAAAACACAGCAAGGAAAAGGAAATTTTCCATTTCAACCGGGAACAACAAAAATCAACTACTTGCGCTTTTCCACTAACTTGCAACCTTCAAATTGGTGAATGTAGAAACAATGAATATGACATGCGACAATTTTGATAAATACATGATAATTGCGAATAAAAAAGGGCATGTTTGAAATGTGTATAGGTTTAATACAATAATTAGGCATTTCCAGACAATTTATTTGCATATTCTAAAAACTTGCGAATGAACAGAAGTCACTTTGTTCGCATATTTGAGAAATTGCGACTTTTCTGGCGCACCAACTTTGATAAATATGGAGATATAAATTGTAACGTTGCTTTTGGCTAAAAATATTAGAATTTTAATATTTGGAGCTTGATAAATCTTGCCCTTAGTATCCCTTGTTGAAAAAGAATACGCACATATCCTACACTAGTGGGAGCTAGCTACTGATCGGTGCCTGCACACATTTGTCTCTTATGATTGGCTAACTAGATATGTTCAGCTAGCGGCCAATGAAAACAGAAACACAAATACAAATTGATTACAATTGTATGTGCTATCCAAATCAAGATAGAAAATTAAGGGGTTTCCAGTCCCTTTAAGAACATTGTAAGCATCTAACTCTAGGTTTTTCTGTAGCCATTTATGCTATTAAAATATCTTTCAATTATTTTCACTATTGGTTATAATGTTTTATTGGCCTGGATTCAATAACACTTGTTCTTGAGATGAAAATCTCTCTAAAAAAAAAAACATGCTGCATTAAAGTAATTTAAAAATGGTAGAATTCAGAGATTTGTAATCACTCCTCTTTTAAGCTGAGAATTGCAAGATCACCTCCATTATAATCAATGCATAGAATGAGTTACACTGTCAATGATACTGGCATCACAACATCTTAAAGACAAAATGTATGCTTACCTGATATACAGTGTTCCTTCTAAGGCCAGTTTTGTGTGTGGCCCAGCAGTGAAACAGTTAATTAGGTAACCACACCCTGCAATTAGCAAACACTGCACAATACAGATGACAAGGTATGGTTCTCTTGTTAACTGTTTCACTGCTGGGCTGCACACAAAACTGTCCTTAGAGGGAACACTGCTGACAAATTATTTTCTTTCCTGGCATGGAGAGTCCACAAATCCATTCTAATTACTAGTGGGAATTCAACTCCTGGCCACCAGATGGAGGCAAAGAACACCTAGTAAAGCTTCAAGTATCCTCTCCCTTCTCACAATCCCCAGTCATTCAGCCAAGGAAACATGGAAAAAGAAGAGGATCCAAATGGCATCGAGGTGTCTGAAGTTTAGAAAAATGGTTAAAGCAGTCTTAAAAATAAGGATGGGTCGGGACAGGCGGACACATTGCAAATGTACACCACAGTAGCCTTGTCTTAAACAAAAAAACAGCCCTTGAAGAAAGAGCTGTAATCCTCTCTTGATGCTGTTGCCCAGCTGTCACATAAGCCAACCAGCCTAACTCCTCAACCAAAAGACAAGAATAGCGAACTTGACTTTCAGACTCTTATGCTTGCCAGCAAAGACTACCAAATGGGACAGAAACTTTAGTGACCTTGAAAAAGAATCATATAGCACGACTACATCCAGGTTGAGATAAAATAAGCAAACAAAATTCTAAATATATACTTCTACTGAATAAAAGAGGGATAAAAACATGAAATGTTAAAATTCCCCTTTAAGCCTGGTATCCGCAATGCAAAAACAGCTTACCCCTAGGGCCATACACAACATATTCAGAATATGTATCCTCCAAAAAGAAGGAAAAGGACAAAAACATGAAAAGGTCAATAGTCCCTAAAGAACATACGTAACCATGTATGTCAGCCAGAGGTTAAAGGGACAATGAACCCAAATTTTTTCTTTTGTGATTCAGATAGAGCATGAAATTTCTATGATAGATAACTGTAATGGAAACAGAAACAGAGGCGCCACATATGTAGATCAATGAGGACCAAGAAAAATCCAAACGAGACAAGATACAGGGTACTCACAAACGTGAAGGCACTCTATTGTGCCTATGGACGCAGGCTGGTATTCTAACAGCAAACCAGCTGGCTGTATACGGCAATCTCCGTCATGGAATCCTGTAACTCTGGAACTCCAAACAGCAACCTTTGCCTAGGTCACTGACTGCGAAGTGGATCTGGAGTAAGAAGGGGAGAAAGGCTGGACAGCCCTAAGGTTACTTGCAAGGAAGATTGCCACACTAACACCAGACTTGTAAAAAGTAGAACTGATATTTATTATTTGTACAAAAATAAAAATACCAACAGTGTAACCAATTACATCTGGGTGTGTTAAAAGCAAATCTCCTTTAGTGAACAGAGATAATAGCGACGCGTTTCTCAGGGATAACCCCGTTTCCTCAGGCTTGTATGCTCTGACCTTGTTTAACTGCCCTTTAAATAGGGCTAAGTAACCATATGTTTACAATTAAACACTCCCCTTCCTACACATAAACCAATGATACCCTTCCTTTCCCTATACACCCACTTGTTGCAGTAATTATAGTCCCATTGCTGTCTCTAATTGTAATTGGATTTTCTAATGTGATACTCAGTGTACTATGTCCTGTGAAATGGCAAATATAAAATTATATGAATGTAAATTTGTGCTGATCGCGAACAAATGTGTGCAAGTCTACTAATATAAACAAACTACGTAAATGGTATCATGATCCAATAAAAACAGGCCTTGGGAGGGCTGGTGTCCTGTTATGTATCTGATTGGTGTATATTCTTTTTTTTTTTTTTTTTTTTTATAATATTTTATTAAGGTTCTGAGGCAGGCATACAAAAAATACGAAAAGCAAAACATAATGTCAGTGGTATACAGACATGGTAAAATACAATTAGGTATGCAAACAGAGTATAATGCCAGAAAAGAAAATACAAGGGTATGATCTGAAAATATGGCGCCTATTGCTTCAGGAGTCCCCCATATGACAGAAGAGGCCACTCTTGGACCTCACTTGGAAGCTCAAAACCTTAGTCTGGGGGATATTTCTGGCGAAAGAGACCACTTTTGGATCTCTAATGAGAACCTCTATTTTATACGTTAATAACGCTTCAGAGAAGTGTGTATATCGGGATAGTATAATATAATATTGAAAAGATATAGCTAAAGCTTTGCTTGCCAAACAACTAGAATAGGAGATTTTAAAGGTAAGATCTATTATATGGAGGGGCAACACCTAGATCCCAGAGCTTTAAGTATGCGGGGCCAAGAGTCTAATACATACAGAAAACGCAACACACTTTGGATATATAAAACCGCCAGGTTGTGGGGAAGTTCTATAGTCAAACTAAACCTCTGCAACACAGATAGGAGGGGAAAAGGCCCAGCCACAATAGCTAAGGGAGGGAAGTAACGATCATTTGGTACAATACTAGTAGGTATACTGCGACTGCCTAATAACGATAGACTAAGCTGGGAACAATAATTATATCTCTTCTATGTGGGTTAAGGGACCTGTACAGTGCCATGTATCAAAATACAGCGCCTTCTGAAGGAAAGAGCATCATCAGTAGAATCCTAGGTGTAGGCTATAGGCTCTAAACTATAAGGGACATTTAAAACCCAGGTAGGTACAAGTATGAGGGGAAAATCCTCCCACCACCCTGGCCACAGATGGCGAGAGAAAACAAAAAGAGCCCCTATTGTAAGCTAAATCCCTAGGTGTATAAGTAGGGGTATTAACTAAGTTAGCGGTCGTTTAGGCTATATTTACACATATAAATAGTATATAAACTAGATACTGAATTGTAAGTGTCTGTCTATTGGCAAATTGGTGAATGTTATACAAGCTGTAGGGAATCTCTAAGTATAAGCAAGATAACACTGCTGAAGCACTGCAATAGTGTAGAAAATGTTTCATAGTCCCAGAAAGGGCATACATTAATGAGTAACAGTCCTAAAGTGGAGCCATAATTAAGATAACACATAACATTCTTAACAGGAAAAAAACATGCAATTACTGGAAGTGGTTAAAGCAAAATGTAAGATCATAAACACACAACTTGCAGTTAGATGATGACCTATGGGTTGCTGCTAGAATTACCCTTAGGAATTGTAAGATATAGAAGGGTCAACTATAAATCATTCCAGCCTCTTGCCCTGTTCACCGCTTAGGACCAAAGGGTAGCCCCCAGGAAACCCCCATACAAACTTATTCCAGGAGAATATAACTAGGGCAAAGTAATGCTAAGGCAGTATCAAATATGTATATAGAGAGTACCTCAGAGGCCACAGCTTGGTGAGTACAGGAACGTTGTATTAGGACCTCACTAAGAGCAAAGGGTATTATATATAAAAGAAATAACGGTAAACATTTAACATTCCCCTTCATGGTGCTATGTGTGGAGCAGGGAATGCATCAGAAGTAGCTAAGCTTTAACAAGAATAGTGGAGGAACACCATGCTGCTCTTTATACAATACAGGCATATATTTTGTGATAACCAGGGGATCGTAGCCCAACTCTTATAGCAAGCAGTTACAACTCAAATAATAAAACTAGATGCTAAATATACAGTCCGTAGGGAAAGAATGCTCAGTCCTTGAAGCATAGCAATATCCTCTAATAGTTCCCACACATGAAGAGAGAGAAGCATGACAGTGTTCCAGTTCAGCATCACCAAGCGTGTGCAGGCACTGATGCAGATTCACCCGTGCTCCTTATGCTATACTCTCAAGGGACAGTCCGGTGCGGACCGCCAGGGTCCCAACTCCATGTCAGCCGGGCTGTATTGGGGTTCTGCTCCACTCTTAGGTGCAGGAACTCGCTAATCTGGGCAGAATCCCCTGCTAGAGACTCCTTAGGGATGTGTGCGGCTAAGATCCGTAGCGGAACAAGAGTTGGCCTCATTTCACTTACCCCCCCCTCAGCTATGGGATATGAGACAAGCGTCTGTGCTGGTAAAGTATTTCGGCCTTCACCTCCCAGCAAGATCTCATGCGGGTTCCAGTTTACTGTGTTCTGAGGCAGAGCTAAGGATGGGGTAAACCCCATGGCTCCAGCCATTTCTACTAGGGGCAGAGCAGCGAGGGCATCCAAGCTAGTCTCCAGACACTCTGCTAGTGGCACAGTCCCCACAACCATCTCTCCGGCAATGGGACTGGTAGCGGGCGATGTGCGCTGGGGCCCCAGAGCGCCACCACCCCCCCCTTCTATAGCGACAGGTTCTGGTTGAAGTGATTGCAGGACCGGGCCGCCACTGCCACCGGTCAGGGAATTATGTAGCGCGTCCGCTAATGCAGCGTGGTGGCCATCAATTAAAGTGCGCAGCTCCTCCCAGAAATAACTGGTTATCGCCATAATAGATGGACAATGATGATCTTTAGGCAGGCAGATGAAACATGATAAGTCTTATAGTGTCTTGTATTAGACACACTGTGCCACTTAACGACAAGGCCCTAGTGTGCCTCGCCGGGGGGTATAATACAAAGGCCTCAACCTTCCAAGCTGCTCTGGGCGCTCAAAACTGCAGATATCTTGTCGGTGTGAGGCTCGCCAGATGCAGGTTCTCAAACTGTTTGAAGATCTGTATGGTTTACTAGTATTCGAGCTGTGTAGAAGGTCATGTCAAGGAAAGATAGATAGAATGCAGGAGCAGTGTGGAAAAAAGCAGCCTATCATGGCCGCCACCCGGAAGTTCCCCCATTGGTGTATATTCTAATCTCTCTTTCTCCAATTATGGCAGACCTTCAGGAGGCTTGAGTCCTGTAGGATATCTCATTGGTGTGTATCAATATAACTGGATGGACTACAAGTACCATCATGCCTCTTAACATACTTCATCAGTATGATTATCCGGAAGTGTATCGGCATGACTTTCACTCCAGTCTATACAAAAAACGCTGCATCAGTGAATGTGATGCGGTGATGTAACCGCTCGGTCACATGATTTTCAACCAATAGGGACCAGCTAACCCAAACGTAACAACAATAATATGTGCACTAGGTCATCTAATGAGCTCAACACTGTGATTCACCAAATAGTGTATAATGATACTTAATAATTAATAAAAATTAATTAATAAAAAACTATCTATGTATGTGCCTAAGTGAATTTTCAACTTCATGTCCGATAACATGTTATGTATATTAATGGTATATCTACAAATAAATTAAATATATATGCACACATCCACTGATGTGCGTTCAATAACGTGATGTGTGAAATGATAGTGTGTCTGGAAATGAAGAATAAAAATTAAATATATAGACACACACACACACAAACTAATGTGAATTACTGACAATAACTAGAAATACAAATAGAAAGTGGGAATACCCTAAGATAATAATATATCTGGAAGGTGAGACAATTACCATGTGCTGCAATATGTGTAATAATACAATTATGTTAGTGTAAATATACTATCATAATAGTGATATTGATTGGATGTATACTAGATACATGGTGATTGTAGATGTAGTAACATAGATTCATTACAGGCATATATTCATGGTTTGTGTTCTTTTTAGCTCTAAAGAAAATGTTATATGCCACATGAATACCTGATGTGATCCTAAAAAATATATAGATATTATATGTAGCCACATCATACGGACTTATGAACTATATAGCCCAATGATAAAGAATAATTAGTACTTGTCTATAAAAGGTAAATAATGTGGCTACATATAATATCTATATATTTTTTAGGATCACATCAGGTATTCATGTGGCATATAACATTTTCTTTAGAGCTAAAAAGAACACAAACCATGAATATATGCCTGTAATGAATCTATGTTACTACATCTACAATCACCATGTATCTAGTATACATCCAATCAATATCACTATTATGATAGTATATTTACACTAACATAATTGTATTATTACACATATTGCAGCACATGGTAATTGTCTCACCTTCCAGATATATTATTATCTTAGGGTATTCCCACTTTCTATTTGTATTTCTAGTTATTGTCAGTAATTCACATTAGTTTGTGTGTGTGTGTGTCTATATATTTAATTTTTATTCTTCATTTCCAGACACACTATCATTTCACACATCACGTTATTGAACGCACATCAGTGGATGTGTGCATATATATTTAATTTATTTGTAGATATACCATTAATATACATAACATGTTATCGGACATGAAGTTGAAAATTCACTTAGGCACATACATAGATAGTTTTTTATTAATTAATTTTTATTAATTATTAAGTATCATTATACACTATTTGGTGAATCACAGTGTTGAGCTCATTAGATGACCTAGTGCACATATTATTGTTGTTACGTTTGGGTTAGCTGGTCCCTATTGGTTGAAAATCATGTGACCGAGCGGTTACATCACCGAATCACATTCACTGATGCGGCGTTTTTTGTATAGACTGGAGTGAAAGTCATGCCGATACACTTCCGGATAATCATACTGACGAAGTATGTTAAGAGGCATGATGGTACTTGTAGTCCATCCAGTTATATTGATACACACCAATGAGATATCCTACAGGACTCAAGCCTCCTGAAGGTCTGCCATAATTGGAGAAAGAGAGATTAGAATACACACCATTCAGATACATAACAGGACACCAGCCCTCCCAAGGCCTGTTTTTATTGGATCATGATACCATTTACGTAGTTTGTTTATATTAGTAGACTCGCACACATTTGTTTGCGATCAGCACAAATTTACATTCATATAATTTTATATTTGCCATTTCACAGGACATAGTACACTGAGTATCACATTAGAAAATCCAATTACAAATAGAGACAGCAATAGGACTATAATTACTGCAACAAGTGGGTGTATAGGGAAAGGAAGGGTATCATTGGTTTATGTGTAGGAAGGGGAGTGTTTAATTGTAAACATATGGTTACTTAGCCCTATTTAAAGGGCAGTTAAACAAGGTCAGAGCATACAAGCCTGAGGAAATGGGGTTATCCCTAAGAAACGCGTCACTATTATCTCTGTTCACTAAAGGAGATTTGCTTTTAACACACCCAGATGTAATTGGTTACACTGTTGGTATTTTTATTTTTGTACAAATAATAAATATCAGTTCTACTTTTTACAAGTCTGGTGTTAGTGTGGCAATCTTCCTTGCAAGTAACCTTAGGGCTGTCCAGCCTTTCTCCCCTTCTTACTCCAGATCCACTTCGCAGTCAGTGACCTAGGCAAAGGTTGCTGTTTGGAGTTCCAGAGTTACAGGATTCCATGACGGAGATTGCCGTATACAGCCAGCTGGTTTGCTGTTAGAATACCAGCCTGCGTCCATAGGCACAATAGAGTGCCTTCACGTTTGTGAGTACCCTGTATATTGTCTCGTTTGGATTTTTCTTGGTCCTCATTGATCTACACATGTGGCACCTCTGTTTCTGTTTCCATTACAGTTATCTATCATAGAAGTTTCATCATCCTTTGGGTGAAGACTGAGAGCTGCCTGTTCTACATATGGACTTTTTGTGACACTATTGGAACTTCTCTATTGCCATATTGATCACATGCTACGTTTGTATATACTTTATATATTACAATCCTATATTTTATAATTTTATAATTTTAATCTCTTTACATTACATATATTGTGTTAGGCGTTGCAATCTTAGCATTTTTTATCCATTTACACTTTTTAGCGCCTCCTATTGGAGATCTGTGGCACTCAGTATCTCAGATAACCCTGTATTCCTATTTAGAGCATGACATTTTAAGCAACTTTCTAATTTACTCCTATTATCAAATTGTCTACATTCTCTTGGTATCTTTATTTGAAATGCAAGAATCTATGTTTAGATGCCGGCCCATTTTTGGTGAACAACCTGGGTTGTCCTTGCTGATTGGTGGATAAATTCATCCACCAATAAAAAAGTGCTGTTCAGAGTTCTGAATAAATAAAAAAAAAAGCTTAGATGCCTTCTTTTTCAAATAAAGATAGCAAGAGAACGAAGAAAAATTGATAATAGGAGTAAATTAGAAAGTTGCTTAAAATTGCATGTTCTATGAATCACAAAAGAAAAAATTTGGGTTCAGTGTCCCTTTAAGATAAGCTGATACAATGCCTATACATGTCAGGAAAATACTTTTTCACCTCTTTAAAAGAAAAGGTTAACGGGACATTATACACTAATTTTTTCTTTGCATAAATGTTTTGTAGATGACCTACTTATATAGCCCATACAGTTTAAAAAAAAAATGTATAGTTTTGCTTATTTTTAAATAATATTGCTCTGATTTTCAGACTCCTAACCAAGTTTTATGTGAATACTGTCAGCTACCTTCTCCAGCTTGCTCCTGTTTGTGTAAAGGGTCTTTTCATATGCAAAAGAAGGGGAAGGGGGGAGTGTCTTATTTCCGATTAGAGAACTAAGGCAAATAACTTTCAGCCCGCTTTGTGTCGCCTGGGTGCCCAAAAATCATATAAGAGGCATCTTATACCTCCTCCTAGTGGATTTTTAACCATCACCCAGTGCCTATATAGTTTCTGTGAGAGACAGAAAACCACTCTATAACAAATACTGTACTTGTAAAACAGAGGTTACAACTTGCTCTTGTTTGTATAAGGCAGAAATGAAGAATATGATGTCTAACCCACTAGCTGTCCTCCAACTCATTGCTCGACCCCCTGTAATCTGGCTTCCATCCTCAACACTCAACTGAGACTGCCCTCACCAAGGTTACAAACGATCTTCTTTCTGCTAAAAACAATGGCCCATAGTTATCAAGGTCTGTCGGACCTGATCCGACAGTGCGGATCAGGTCCGCCAGACCTCGCTGAATACGGTGAGCAATATGCTCGCTGTATTCAGCATTGCACCAGCAGCTCCCAAGAGCTGCTGGTGCAACGCCGCCCCCTGCAGACTCGCAGCCAATCGGCCACCAGCAGGGGGGTGTCAATCAACCCTATCTTACTCGATCAGGTTGATTTCCGGCGATGTCTGTCCGCCTGCTCAGAGCAGGCGGACAGGTTATGGAGCAGCGGTCTTTGTGACCACTGCTTCATAACTGCTGTTTCTGGCGAGTCTAAAGACTCACCAGAAACACGGCGGAGCTTGATAAATATGGGTCAATGTCTACTACTTTATACTCATCTTACTTGACCTCTCTGCTACCTTTAATAAACATAGTGTTCACAGCATACGCTTCCAAATTCTTCTTTATTTTAGGGGAGGATTCAAAGGTACAACAGCAGTAACGTTTCAGGTTATACACCCTTAGTCATACAATGTAAGACTGTTCCCAACTCTCTGTTTATAGCAACACAGGTTACTTAAAGGGCCATAATACCCAAATGTTTAAACACTTGAAAGTGATGCAGCATAGCTGTAAAAAGCTGATTAGAAAATATCACCTGAACATCTCTATGTAAAAAAGAAAGATATTTTACCTCAAAAGTTCCTCAGTAGCCACCTCCCATTGTAAAGGATTTCTAAGCAGCATTTTAGTGTGTTTGTCCTGGGACATCTGAAGGGACTAGCATCGTGCCCTCTCATATTATTTCACCAATCAGGTAAAGGAAGCTTACTATGAAATCTCATGAGAGTTAAGTCAAATCTCATGAGATCACAGTAAGAGTTCATGACCTCAGCACTGCTGATGCTGATTGGCTGCTGTTCATTTCTTCATTTTTTTAAATTTGTTTACCTGCAGCTGGGAGCAGCTGAGTATAACTTTTTACACAGAACTTACTCTGCTGAGCTGAGGAAATTGTAAGGTAAAATATCTCCTTTTTTACATAGAGATGCTCAGGTGATATTTTCCTGTCAGCTTTTTACAGTTATACTGCATCAGTTTCAAGTGATTTAGCATATGAGTATTATATCCCTTTAATTAACATACACCTGTAAGTGTTTAATTAATTCCAATACATGTTAAGATCAGGTAACAACTCACCTACCCCATCTAATGGTAAATCCTTGGTACTACATATTCATTCTATCAAATAGAAAATATATACAAAAATGTAAATTAAAAACATTTAAAAAAATACTTAGTACACTGTGCTAAATTGAATAATCTACATGAATACTAATACATCATAATCTTTATTCATCCCTAGAGGCCTCATAGAGTTAAGAGTAGATATCCAAAACAATTATTTACTTTGTAATACTAATTCCCTATTACCCCTCTTCTAGGCAATTTAATGTGATCAATAACCTGTCATCTTAGTTGGCTGATAGAGTGCCCAGCTTCCAGGAAATGGGATCAAACAGGCGCATCTTTATTATTGCACCTAATATTTGATTTGTGTTCGGTGATACCATCAAGTAGAATTGACCTCACATTCTATTGGCTGATCCAATCAGCCAATCAAATTGAACTTCAATCCAATTGGCTTATTAAATCAACCAATCAGATTTTTCCTACCTTAATTCCGATTGGCTGATAGAATCCTATCAGCTAATCGGAATTCGAGAGACGCCATCTTGGATGATGTCATTTAAAGGACCAGACATTCACTGTTAGGACATCGTTGGAAGAAGATGGCTCCGTGTCGGCTGGATGGAAGATGGCTCCGCTCCGCTCCAGATGATTGAAGATAGAAGACGCTGCTTGGATGAAGACTTCGGCCGGATGGAGGACCTCTTCTGCCCTGCTTGGATGAAGAATTCGGCCCGGCTGGGTGAACACGGCTCAAGGTAGAGTGATCTTCAATGGGGGTAGTGTTAGGTTTTTTTTAAGGGGGGTTTGGGTGGGTTTTAGAGTAGGGGTGTGTGGGTGGTGGGTTTTAATGTTGGGGGGGTTGTATTTTTTTTTACAGATAAAAGAGCTGATTACTTTGGGGCAATGCCCTGCAAAAAGCCCTTTTAAGGGCAGGTAAAAGAGCTGATTACTTTGTAATTTAGTATAGGATAGGGCATTTTATTATTTTGGGGGGCTTTTTTATTTTATTAGGGGGCTTAGATAAGGTGTAATTAGTTTAAACTTCTTGTAATTTTTTTTATTTTCTGTAATTTAGTGTTTGTTTTTTTGTACTATAGTTTAGTTTATTTAATTGTATTTAATTTTTGGTAATTGTAGTTAATTTTTTAAATTAATTTAATGATAGTGTAGTGTTAGGTGTATTTGTAACTTAGGTTAGGTTTTATTTTACAGGTAATTTTGTAATTATTTTAACTAGGTATCTATTAAATAGTTATTAACTATTTAATAGCTATTGTACCTAGTTAAATTAAATACAAAGTTGCCTGTAAAATAAAAATAAATCCTAAAATAGCTACAATATAATTATTAGTTATATTGTAGCTATCTTAGGGTTTATTTTACAGGTAAGTATTTAGTTTTAAATAGGAATAATTTAGTTAATAATTGTAACATGTATTTATATTTATTTAAATAATATTTAAGTTAGGGGGGTGTTAGTGTTAGACTTAGGTTTAGAGGTTAATAAGTTTAATATAGGTGGAGGCGGGGACCGGGAGCAGCAGTTTAGGGGTTAAACATTTAATTTAGTTGCGGGGGGGGGTCCGCGAGAGGTGGTTTAGGGGTTAAACAATTTATTTTGTTGCGACGGGTCCGGGATCTGCAGGATAGGGGTTATTAACTTTATGTAGGTGGCGGCGGTATAGGGGGCGGCAGATTAAGGGTTAATAGGTATAATGTAGGTGGCAGCGGGGTCCGGGGGTGGCGGTTTAGAGGTTAATAACTATTATATAGGTGGCGGCGGTGTAGGGGGGGGCAGATTAGGGGTGTTTAGACTCGGGGTACATGTTAGGGTGTTAGGTGCAGACATCTCCTATAGTAATCAATGGGATATCGGGCAGCAGCGAACATGAGCTTTCACTGCTGTCAGACACCCATTGATTCCCTAGAGGCGGCGGATTGAAAACCAGGTATGCTGGGCCGGAATAGTGCCGAGCGTACCTGCTAGTTATTTGATAACTAGCAAAAGTAGTCAGATTGTGCCGAACTTGCATTCGGCATATCTGGAGTGACGTAAGAATCAATCTGTGTCGGACTGAGACTGGCGGATCGTAGCTTACGTCACTAGATTCTACTTTTGCCATTCTCTAGCCTTTGATAACTATGGCGAATCAGCCTCGCCACAAATACGCTGCGGAATTCCAGCGTATTTGCGGTTGACGGCTTGATAACTAGAGGCCTATGAGGCCTCTAGGGATGAATAAAGATTATGATGTATCAGTATTCATGTAGATTATTCAATTTATCACAGTGTACTAAGTATTTTTTCAAAAAATTTTAATTTACATGTTTGTATATATTTTCTATTTGATAGAATGAATATGTAGTACCCAATATTTACCATTAGATGGGGTAGGTGAGTTGTTACCTGATCTTAACATGTATTGGAATTAATTAAACACTTACAGGTGTATGTTAATTAAGTAACCTGTGTTGCTATAAACAGAGAGTTTGTGACCAGTCTTACATTGTATAACTAAGGGTGTATAACCTGAAACGTTACTGCTGTTTGTACCTTTGAATCCTCCCCTAAAATAAAGAAGAATTTGGAAGCTTATGCTGTGAACACTATCGCCTAGATTTAGAGTTGGGCGGTAGCCGTGAAAACCAGTGTTAGAGGCTACTAACGCTGGTTTTTACCGCCCTCAGGTATTTGGAGTCAGTCAGGAAAGGGTCTAACGCTCACTTTCCAGCCTCGACTTTTCCATACCGCAGATCCCCTTACGTCAATTGCGTATCCTATCTTTTCAATGGGATCTTTCTAACGCCGGTATTTAGAGTCGTGGCTGGAGTGAGATTTAGAACTCTAACGACAAAACTCCAGCCGCAGAAAAAAGTCAGTAGTTAAGAGCTTTCTGGGCTAATGCCGGTTCATAAAGCTCTTAACTACTGTGGTCTAAAGTACACTAACACCCATAAACTACCTATGTACCCCTAAACCGAGGCCCCCCCACATCGCTGCCACTCTATTAAATTTTTTTAACCCCTAATCTGCCGACCGCCACCTACGTTATCCTTATGTACCCCTAATCTGCTGCCCCTAACACCGCTGACCCCTATATTATATTTATTAACCCCTAACCTGCCCCCCACAACGTCGCCGCCAGCTACCTACAATAATTAACCCCTAATCTGCCGACCGCAAAGCGCCGCCACCTACGTTATCCTTATGTACCCCTAATCTGCTGCCCCTAACACCGCCGACCCCTATATTATATTTATTAACCCCTAATCTGCCCCCCTCAACGTCGCCTCCACCTGCCTACACTTATTAACCCCTAATCTGCCGAGCGGACCGCACCGCTACTATAATAAAGTTATTAACCCCTAATCCGCCTCACTCCCGCCTCAATAACCCTATCAGAAATAGTATTAACCCCTAATCTGCCCTCCCTAACATCGCTGACACCTAACTTCAAACATTAACCCCTAATCTGCCGACCGGAGCTCACCGCTATTCTAATAAATTTTTTAACCCATAAAGCTAAGTCTAACCCTAACACTAACACCCCCCTAAATTAAATATAATTTAAATCTAACGAAATAAATTAACTCTTATTATATAAATTATTCCTATTTAAAGCTAAATACTTACCTGTAAAATAAACCCTAATATAGCTACAATATAAATAATAATTATATTGTAGCTATTTTAGGATTAATATTTATTTTACAGGCAACTTTGTATTTATTTTAACCAGGTACAATAGCTATTAAATAGTTAAGAACTATTTAATAGCTAAAATAGTTAAAATAATTACAAAATCACCTGTAAAATAAATCCTAACCTAAGTTACAATTAAACCTAACACTACACTATCAATAAATTAATTAAATAAAATACCTACAATTATCTACAATTAAACCTAACACTACACTATCAATAAATTAATTAAATACAATATCTACAAATAAATACAATGAAATAAACTAACTAAAGTACAAAAAATAAAAAAGAACTAAGTTACAAAAAATAAAAAAATATTTACAAACATTAGAAAAATATTACAACAATTTTAAACTAATTACACCTACTCTAAGCCCCCTAATAAAATAACAAAGCCCCCCAAAATAAAAAAATGCCCTACCCTATTCTAAATTAAAAAAGTTCAAAGCTCTTTTACCTTACCAGCCCTGAACAGGGCCCTTTGCAGGGCATGCCCCAAAGAATTCAGCTCTTTTGCCTGTAAAAAACACATACAACCCCCCCCCAACATTACAACCCACCACCCACATACCCCTAATCTAACCCAAACCCCCCTTAAATAAACCTAACACTAAGCCCCTGAAGATCTTCCTACCTTGTCTTCACCTCGCCGGGTTCACCGATCGGTCCAGAAGAGCTCCTCCGATGTCTTGATCCAAGCCCAAGCGGGGGGCTGAAGAGATCCAATCAGCCAATCAGATTGAGCTCGCATTCTATTGGCTGTTCCGATCAGCTAATAGAATGCAAGCTCGATCTGATTGGCTGATTGGATCAGCCTTTCGGATTGAACTTGATTCTGATTGGCTGATTCCATCAGCCAATCAGAATATTCCTACCTTAATTCCGATTGGCTGATATAATCCTATCAGCCAATCGGAATTCGAGGGACGCCATCTTGGATAACGTCCCTTAAAGGAACCTTCATTCGGCGAGTAGGCGTCGGTTGAAGAGGTTGGATCCGCGTCGGTTGGAAAGAAGATGGCTCCGCTCCGCTCCAGAAGAAAGAAGATTGAAGATGCGGCTTGATAGAAGACTTCATCCCGATGATGGACTTCCGACTTCAGCCCGATGATGGATTTCTTCAGCCGCCGCTTGGATCCAGACTTCAGCCCGAGGATGGACGTCACTCTTCAGCCCCCCGCTTGGGCTTGGATCAAGACATCGGAGGAGCTCTTCTGGACCGATCGGTGAACCCGGCGAGGTGAAGACAAGGTAGGAAGATCTTCAGGGGCTTAGTGTTAGGTTTATTTAAGGGGGGTTTGGGTTAGATTAGGGGTATGTGGGTGGTGGGTTGTAATGTTGGGGGGGGTTGTATGTTTTTTTTACAGGCAAAAGAGCTGAATTCTTTGGGGCATGCCCCGCAAAGGGCCCTGTTCAGGGCTGGTAAGGTAAAAGAGCTTTGAACTTTTTTAATTTAGAATAGGGTAGGGCATTTTTTTTATTTTGGGGGGCTTTGTTATTTTATTAGGGGGCTTAGAGTAGGTGTAATTAGTTTAAAATTGTTGTAATATTTTTCTAATGTTTGTAAATATTTTTTTATTTTTTGTAACTTAGTTGTTTTTTATTTTTTTGTACTTTAGTTAGTTTATTTCATTGTATTTATTTGTAGATATTGTATTTAATTAATTTATTGATAGTGTAGTGTTAGGTTTAATTGTAGATAATTGTAGGTATTTTATTTAATTAATTTATTGATAGTGTAGTGTTAGGTTTAATTGTAACTTAGGTTAGGATTTATTTTACAGGTGATTTTGTAATTATTTTAACTATTTTAGCTATTAAATAGTTCTTAACTATTTAATAGCTATTGTACCTGGTTAAAATAAATACAAAGTTACCTGTAAAATAAATATAAATCCTAAAATAGCTACAATATAATTATTATTTATATTGTAGCTATATTAGGGTTTATTTTACATGTATTTATCTTTAAATAGGAATAATTTATTTAATAAGAGTTAATTTATTTTGTTAGATTTAAATTATATTTAACTTAGGGGGGTGTTAGTGTTAGGGTTAGACTTAGCTTTAGGGGTTAATCCATTTATTACAGTAGCGGCGAGATTCGGTCGGCAGATTAGGGGTTAATACTTGAAGTTAGGTGTCGGCAATGTTAGGGAGGGCAGATTAGGGGTTAATACTATTTATTATAGGGTTATTGAGGCGGGAGTGAGGCGGATTAGGGGTTAATACATTTATTATAGTAGCGCTCAGGTCCGGTCGGCAGATTAGGGGTTAATCAGTGTAGTTAGGTGGAGGCGACATTGGGGTCGGCAGATTAAGGGTTAATAAATATAATATAGGGGTCGGCGATGTTAGGGCAGCAGATTAGGGGTACATAGGGATAACGTAGGTGGAGGTGGTGTACGGAGCGGGAGATTAGGGGTTAAAAATAATATGCAGGGGTCAGCGATAGCGGGGGCGGCAGATTAGGGGTTAATAAGTGTAAGGTTAGGGGTGTTTAGATTCGGGGTACATGTTAGAGTGTTAGGTGCAGACGTAGGAAGTGTTTCCCCATAGGAAACAATGGGGCTGCGTTAGGAGCTGAACGCGGCTTTTTTTGCAGGTGTTAGTTTTTTTTTCAGCTCAAACAGCCCCATTGTTTCCTATGGGGGAATCGTGCACGAGCACGTTTTTGAGGCTGGCCGCGTCCGTAAGCACCGCTGGTATCTAGAGTTGCAGTGGCGTTAAATTATGCTCTACGCTCCCTTTTTGGAGCCTAACGCACTGAAAACCCTGCCATTCTGTGAACTCTAAATACCAGCGGTATTTAAAAGGTGCAGGGGAAAAAAAGCACGCGTAGCTAACGCACCCCTTTGGCCGCAAAACTCCAAATCTAGGCCTAAGTTTATTGGATTTACATAGGAGCTGGAAGTGGGCTCCTGTCTGCGTTTGCATTTGCAGTGCATTGCTCAAAGATATTTGCTGGTATCCTTATATTGATTGAGTTACTCTCTGCTACTTTTGAAACTGTTGACCATCCCATCCTCCTACAGACTCTCAGCTATCTTGGTCTCTGTGACACTGCCCTCTCTTGGATTCACTCTAATCTCTCTAACAGATCCTTCTCCGTCTCTTTTGCTGGCAACTCCTCCTCTCCATTGCCACTGTCTGTTGGAGTACCTCAAGGCTCTGTCCTGGGTTCTCTACTCTTCTCTGTTCTTCTTCACTGAGTAAACTTATCAACAGCTATGGCTTCAATTATCACCTCTATGCTGATGATACCCAGATCTACCTATCCACCCCTGCACTCTCTCCTTTTGTCAATTCTCATATAAGCAACTGCTTATCTAGCATTTCCACCTGGATGGCCTCTCACCACCTACAAATAAACATGTCCAAGACTGAACTACTTCTAATCCCCCCTCTAACTCTACTACAGTTTCAACATTTTTTATCACTGTTGGTCGCACGACTATCTCCCCATCACCCCAAGTCTGCTGCCTTAGACTCACCTACACAATATCTCCAAAATGTGTCAGTTTCTGAGCGCTGAAACTACTAAACAGCTGATCCACTCCCTGATAATTTCCAGACTTTATTACTATAATAACCTACTAACTGGCCTCCCTCTTTCCCGCCTCTCCCCCTTCAATCCATCCTAAATGCCCCTGCCAGGCTAATCCACCTCTTCCAACGCTCTGTATCTGCTGCACCTCTCTGTTAGTCCTTTCACTGGCTCCTCACAGCAGAGTTAACTTCTTACCCTGACCTACAAAGCCCTCACAAATGCTGCCCCACCCTACCTGTCCTCACTCATCAACAAATATACTCCAGCCTGCCCCCTAAGATCCAACAATGAACTGCTCCTTGCCTCCTCTACCATCACCTTCACCCATGCTAGACTACAGGACTTCTCTCGTGCAGCACCAGCCCTCTGGAACCCACGTCCTCGAGCTGTCAGACTTTCCCCTAACTTGTCCTCCTTTAAATGCTCCCTAAAGACCTTTTTGTTCAGGGAAGCTTATCACCCGATTCAGTAACAAATGAATTTCATTGCATGCATTTGTCTGTAAAATGTTGTCTTGTTTTGTATTGTTTCTCCATTGTACATTTACCTTTGTACCCATGGGCAGCGCTGCAGAATCTGTTGGCGCTTTATAAATAAAGAATATGATAATAATAATACTATAAACTCCCAGCGATAGCTGGATAATTCAAATGCAGAACCTCCATTTTAAGTTGCGTAATAAAAACCTGGTGGATAGAGCTAGTACAGGTACCCTTTACATTCCACACAATTATGACACTCACCCTCTGAGACTTAACTGCCTAAAATATCAGCAGCACAAGAGCCCCTTATGTAGTGTGCATAGAGATAGTCACCACGGAGCTCCCAGCACTGTAACTCACAGCACGAAAGGGAAAGCTCCTCCATAAGAACGGAGGAACCGCTGTGCTCGAGTATTAGTTGGGCATACAAGTTAAAATAGGGTCAACCTTTAATCCCTAGCTAGTAAGCATTTCTAACCCTTAACAGAACCATGCAGGGATAGGAAGTGTGAGAGAAATATTTCTAACACAAATAATACCCCACACACAGTATGCCTGGGTCATATTTATACATTGGACCCTACAGCAGGCAATAAAAGCGGCACAATCCCTAATACTGGCAGAAAACCAGTAAATTGCTCAGCCGCAACATATCTCAACAAGTAGATATACAGTATTTTAAACATAGTAACCCCTCATGAAGAGCTGATTTCTTTGGGGCAATACCCCACAAAAGGCCCTTTTAAAGGCCATTGGCAGGCTAGATGATCGAAGACCGGAAGGGGCAGAGTCATGCCAGGTTTCAGCGTGATACTACTCAGAGTGGGAAAGAGTACAACCGCTCCCTGATACACCGGCAAGCTATCCTTGGGGCCGTGTTTCATTTTTCGGCTGGCGGATACCAGAGCTCCTGCTTGGAGCAGCTTGCACCCCGGATCTCTCATAGGAGACTACAGGCCTTTACGCCCAGGCCTATTTGACCGATATTGGGTCTGAAACACTGCAGGGAACTGAAGACCTGAATTGGTTATTACACAAGCCTATAAAAAGGCTTAAAGCGAACCTTTTTTTCTTCAGAGGCAATTACTAGATAATTCAATATATGGCAATTTATTGTGATAACCTACTCATTGTGCAATAGGCATATGCATGTTCTTTTCCCTAAAAAGATAGCTTGCTTAGCCTATTGGGCTGGACATACAATGCTGCTAGTATGTTCACTGCAATAGGATAATATTTTCTCTTAAATTCTACCTATTTGTTTTATATACTCCTCTTTTTTTATGTAGAGGCAGCTATAAAAGAGGAAAAGGGTAAAGCCAAACTTAAAAGAACCAGTAAGGTTGATATAAAGCACTGTGTTTGATCCTGTATAGGTTCTTTTTCTCTTTTTCCTGTACATGCTCTTACTCTATCGAAGCTACCCATTAGTTTCTCCAGTTTTTGGATGTTTAAGAAGGTCTTGTAAAGTAATATCAATGCTAGCTGTTTAAACCTACTAGTAAAATTCTATAGACATCATCTAGATTATTTTAAATTGGCACATTTGTGTCGGTATTCAATAATAGAACCTTGTTTAATATCACTAGCAAAAACTGGTTGTTAACAAAATGCTAAATGTTTTTTCTTGCTGTCTTTGGCGTGTTAAAAGTATATCCAAGATAGACACTACTGTATGTTACACTATTGTAAGACGATTTAAGATTAAGCTATTTCTGTATAAGAAAATAGTTCCACATATTTTCTACGTAAGATCAGTTGACTTTCACACTTTAAAAAAAATAAAAAATAAATCATTTATCCTTATAATGCACTCATTACAAGACCACAACTCACTGTGTGTGTAAACACTGTCAATTTTTTTTTTAACACGTTCTTTCTCTTTTTTTTTTCTTCACTCATTGCTCTCCATATGGAGAGATTTATTACTAATTACAAAACACAATCACCAAACATGCCAGTAAAAGTCAGAGACAGGAAAAATAGAACCAGTCTCAATAATACAGGGAATTCGCCTTTAACAACTACTACTGCAGATACTGTTACTTTAGAGTCCCAGTATATAGTAAAACAGATAGCCGAACTTATGCTACCGCAATTCGACCAAATTAAAATGGATATAAGTAATCTTACTATAGAAATTAAACAGTTTACACTAAGATTAAATGAGGCGGAACAATTCGTATCTCTGATTTAGAAGACACTAAGATAATGCAGGACAAAATAATGAAGGAAGAAAGCATACAGATAGCAAGTTTACAATATAAGTTAAATGACCTAGAAGACCGCACATGACGTAATAATGTCAGAATTCTGGGTATACCAAAATCAAACGAGTATCAAGACTTACTTCATCTTGCTTTTTTGATAATACCACACAGACAAGGAATAACATCCAATGTATTACCATTAGCAGTTGAAAGGGCACACCGTCTGGGGTCGTTAAAAACACTACCAGATGGTTTAATTAAGGCTAGGCCGATTATAGTTAGATTTCTCAATTTCCAGGATAAGGTTAAACGTATGCATTGCTATAGACAGAAGGACCCATTAATAATTGAAGGTAAATCTATCTTAATGTTCCAGGACTACTCAATTGAGACGTCTCAAAAATGTAGAGAAATAACCCCATTATGCACAAAATTAATTCAGGCAGGTATCAAAGCTACGGTTATTTACCCTGCAAAGATTAAGATATTAACAGATGGAGAAAATAAGATGATTAATACCCCTGAGGAAGTCAGAGAATTTGCAAAAACGAAAGCTATCTCACTCTGAAATGGGTTTATATAAAATTGTTATTAATTTTCATAGATATGTATACACGGAGTATCAGAATACTCTGTTTATGGAGTTGGTTCCGGCTAAAGATGTTGATGTTGCTCAAATATTTTTGTTTTTTGATTATTATTTTTTTTTCCTCCCCACTCTCCCCCCCTTCTCCCATGTGATGCCTGGTTTAACTAATTTGGGATGGAGTTGATCTTACTTATATATAAATGTGGTTTGATATGTTTTATATTTCAAAATGAGTAATATAATTAATTTTGCTTCTTGGAATGTTGGGGGGATAACATCACTGCAGAAGCGTAAAAAGATCTTAACCCAATTAAAGAGACATAAAATAGACATTGCTTTTATTCAAGAAACGCACTTGAATGAACTTGAATTAAGCAAGCTCAAAACTGACTGGGTAGGGGAAGTAATGGGTACGCCGTGTTTAAATAGGAAAAAAGGTGTTGCTTTTTTGTTTCATAAAAAATCCAATTTAAAATTATAAACATGGAGTCAGATCCAGAAGAAAGGTATTTTATTATTCAGCTTGAAATAGCGGGAACAAAGCTCACATTATGCAATGTTTATGGTCCTAATAAAATAGATAAAGCTTTTTGGACAAACTTACAACATAGATTGTTATCCCGCTTTTCAGAGAACCTGATTGTTGCACGTGATTTAAATCTAGATAAATACCCCACATTAGATAGACTGAAACCTTCATCAAATAGGAACAGCAAACAAGAAGTCAAAATGTTTAAGATTTTTTCTAACCTATTACATCTTAAGGATATTTGGCAGATTCAAAATCCAGATTTGAGAAAATTCTCATTTGAATCCCACGCACATTATACAATGTCTAGAATAGACTACTTTTTAGTAAGTGAAAAATTGTTAAGATTAGAGATGAAGCCTGAAATACAAGAAATAATCATTTCAGATCATGCTATTATTACACTGAATCTTAAATTAGGTAATCCGCCAGAAGCTAATTTTAATAGGTTCTTTTTCCCCAGATATGTTACGACAAATATGCAATTTAAGGCATGGTTAAGATTGAAATGGATAGACTTTACGCAGATTAACTAAACAGTTGGAGTTAAAACAGAAACCCTATGGGAGACCTTTAAAGGGACAGTCAACACCAGAATTGTTGTTGTTTTAAAAGATAGATAATCCCTTAATTACCCATTCCCCAGTTTTGCATAAACAACACAGTTATAATAATACACGTTTTACCTCTGTAGTTATCTTGTATCTAAGCTTCTGCTGACTGCCCCCTTATTTCAGTTCTTTTGACAGACATGCAGTTTAGCCAATCAGTGCTCACTCCTAGGTCACTTTACGTGCATGAGCTCAATGTTATCTATATGAAACATGTGAACTAATGCCCTCTAGTGGTAAAAATGTATTCAGATTAGAGGCAGTCTTCAAGGTCTAACAAATTAGCAAATGAACTCCTAGGTTTAGCTTTCAACTAAGAATACCAAGAGAACAAAGCAAAATTGGTGATAAAAGTAAATTGGGAAGTTGTTTAAAATTGCATGCTCTATTTAAATCATGAAAAAAAAAATTTGGACTTGACTGTCCCTTTAAGGCAGTGATAAGGGGCAAAATTAAAGCATATTTGGTAGTTCAAAAGCGCAAACACGTGGCTAGAAACATAGAACTTGCCTGTCAATTGCATAATGTATATAACTCTTATATTAATGACCCTTCCAGGGCGCTCTGGGTAGCATACCAAAAAGTCAAAAAGGAAAGAGAATTATTTCTTGCACAAAAGGTAGCACAAGATGATCTAAGGAAGAGGTTTTTCTGTATAGACACGGGGGTAAAGCATGTAAAGCCCTAGCAAATCTAACCAAATAAAAAAAGAGGGATTCAATTGGAGTTATTAAGACCTTAGCAGGTCGAATTACAAGTAACAAAGAAATCCAAAGTTTTATATCCACATATTTTCAGGAAATGTATTCAGAGACCGTAATAGATATGCAAATTAAAAATGATTTCTGGGGAAAAATCCAGGTCCCAAGATTAGAAAAGGCAAGGTTGGATGAATTAAATCTCCCTATCACTTTGTTGGAAGTAACTAATGCGATTAAAAAATTATCATCCAATAAGGCTGCAGGACCAGACCAGCTCCCTGCTGAGTTATATAAAATTCTTTCTGAGGATATTGCACCATTGTTAGTATCCTTATTTAACCAATATCTTATTAAAAATAATCCATGTTCAAAGTACTTTGCTGCATCACTTACAACCTATTTTTTTTGGTTCAGTACCATGGAAAGCACTTGTTTATTGGTGGGTGAATTTATTCACCAATCAGCAACAACAACACAGGTTGTTCATCAAAAATGGGCCGGCATCTAAACTTACATTCTTGCATTTCAAATAAAGATTCAACAAAAAGAGGCACCAGTTATGAGAGTAATAACTTGACAAAAAAAGAAAGACAGGCTTTGTATAAACTAATGTTTAACAAATAGATAACGATCACCCAAGCAGATAAGGGTGGTTCTATAATAGTACAGAACAAATAAGACTATTATTTAGAGGAAATAGGAAAAAAAAAAGGTTTTTGAAGATACTAACACTCTCTTCTCTAATATGCTACCCCAATGGTAAGTAGATCTCCTAGCTACTGACCGGAAAAGAAAACAAACAAATTGGTATGGGGTGGCGCTAACAAAGCTTAGAGAATACTAGAAGGATAAAGTGATAAGTGCAGCTCACCTGAGAAGGAAATTGATTCTAAGTAAACAGTGTAAACAAGCAACAAATGTTGCCAATCCTGTTGTGTGTATCTAGAAATGGGGGAGTATAAATGAAGAGCTATTTGAAATAATATGTGAGAAAATATATGTAACAGTAGTATTGTGAAAAAACAATTGATATCGATATTGTGAGAAAATAAATGTACCAGTAGTATTGTGAAAAGATAAATTGATATCGATAGTTATAGTGAATATATGTAGCAGTGGTATTGTGAAAAAATGATTGATAGCGATAATTAAGGTAAAAAATGTTTATGTAAGCAAATAGGAATAATATACAAAAAATTAATAGGATGCCTGCATCAAGTAAAGTTAATTTAAACAATGTAGTACAATTGATTAAACAAAACAATGCATAACATGTAAAACTAAATAAATTTATGAGAATAAAAGCGTCAAATTAATGATAAAGTGCTAAAGTTCATAGTGCTTATATCAGCAATTGTCCATAACTGTGCTAACAGTAATAGCCACGGGTAAAATGTTTAGACTCCGTGTTAATGTTTACAATGTTTCCGTGACTCCAGATGAAAACGGCCTCAGCAGGCAGGAGTATATCACTAGCGTTTAACGGACCCAATTTGAGCAGCTAGGAGGTAACGATTATTAGACCGAAAAAGACAGATTCCGATGTTAGAGATGTAACACAGGTAGATACTGGGACCGAGGTGTTTGCTGGCAGTTACGATGCAAGTTCTGGCTCTACCTCTAGGTCCTACTACCTGTTCCAGTGTTGAAGGTCAGGTTCCAAATCATAAATATGGATCGTGTGTAATCCGAAGTTGGAAATGTTTGAGTTTAAATGTCTTTATACAAATATTTGAGTAAATAGATCCTGGGTAAGGAATTACGCATATGGAGACCACTTTGAGAAATTTAAGTGGCTCGATGCACCTCACCTACTATTACAGTTTTGTCAAAGAATCAGGTAGGAATGAGCAAATCTATGCGTTTCAGCCCTGTAGGCCTTTATCAAGATGCTCATTTCAATCAGATCGGAGTTTAAATATCCTGTTGTTTCACCTTATAGTTTGATATATGACTCCCAGTGGGTGTGTTTCAGCAAGGAGTCAGCCATTGTTATTAACGTATTAGAAACATATAACATCACACAATATGAGAAAAACCATCGCTTGTATTAATAAACAAACATAAAATAAATTTGCAACTAGATGTTAATTTTTTATGTAACAAATTGCGGTATATATCAGATAAAAAATAAGAAGTCCTGTATTTGGCTATAATGATTGTAGGATAGTGATACAGTTGGGTGTATGTTTCTAGCATAATCAAAATATAGTGTATATCAGACAAATATTGGGATGTCTTGTACGTGACCACCATTACTCTAATATGGTGACATTAATGTAAAAAAAATTCTTATATCAAAAAAGAGGATAAATAGTGCAAGAGATACGAAAGTGAATGTGTCAAATAAATAGTGTGTTTCTGATACAACGGACTGGAAAGTCCTATCGTGAGTGATAATAAATGTTTAAAAGAATGCATTTATAAAAAGGGTTCTTATCTAAAAGTACCATGCTAGGAATATATATAAAGAGTCTATACTTTTAGCTAACTACAGGGGTAGTAGAAATAAAGATACCAAATTGCTGAATTAATAGGATTATATAAACATATGTACAGATAATTGATTTAGATATTATGGGAAATTAAAAAATACAGTTTTATCATAAATTATATGTATACAATTGATAGGGGGATGCAAACAAAAAAATTGAAATAATAACTAAGATAAAAGAGGATTGACAACAATCTGTTGGATTGTTAAGTTGGTTTGGTGCAATCCAAAATTGTTTATACAAAATATAATTTATACATATATGTGTGTTTGATATATTAGATGAAATAAAATAAAATAAAATTGAATGAAGTATGGACTCTTATTGATTAGTCTGAGGGACATGATCCCCAGAGAAAGGAGCCCAAAAAGGGAAAATTTATCCTTAAACTTATTTGTATATGTACATATATGAATTAGGGGGAGATCATTATTTAGCAGGCCTGCATGTCTATATTTTTAAAGTCTATATTTTTAAAAATAAATCTCTGATTCGTACAAAAGGTCTTAGATAAGTGAATTTAGATCCAATTCTGAATTGAGACCATACGGATGCAGGGTATTATAATGAAATATGAATTCAGCTTCTTTTTTCGTTGTTCATATTACCTCCCCTCTTACCTAACATCAGTTTTTTTATTCCCCAAAACATGAACTGTTTAAGGTTTCCATGGTGTACTTCTTTGAAATGGGAGTATAACTTAGTATCTGAAGATTCATGTTCAATTTTCAGAATGTGCTCGCGTATCCTGTCTTTTAACATTCTGCAGGTTTGTCCAAGATAGAGACAATTACAAGAGCATCAGTTATTTGCCTTTGAGGTCTCTATCGTTGGTTTGTTTTTCTTTTTTATATTCGCTTGGTGAAAGTATAGTTTTCAAATTTCTGGCCTTTCGGAAAATAATGTCCGGTTGATTTTTCAGATTATGACCTAGAACATGGTCTTTTTTCAAAAGGTGCCAGTGTCTCTTTAAGATCTTTTTGATTTCTACATGTTGTGAACTGAAATCTGTGATGAAAGGTATTATAAGGTCATCTGAGTTTGGGTTCTTATTGGTGTTACTTATATTAGCCTTTCTACCCTTTTCCTTGGTTTTAGTCATCAGTAGACTATCTCTATCTATATTCGCTACATTATTTTGTGTTTTATAAATGGTTTTTGATTTGAGGATTGTGATTGATAGCAGTCTGAAGAAGAACAATTTTTTTTAATCCTCATAAATTGACTCTTAGGGATATTGGATTTCCATTGTGTTAAGTGACAGCTTTCAAAATATATATAATTATTTGCGTCTATGTCTTTAAAATAATTTCTAGTTTGTATTTGATTATTGGTGACTTCAATCTCAATGTCTAGAAAATGTATTTTATTACTGCTGTATTCATGGGTAAAGGAGATACCCATATCATTTGTGTTCATATCAATCATGAACGAGTCTAGCAGCTCAATTTCTCCCTTCCACACTATGAAGATATCATCAATGTATCTGCAATAGTGCACAAGGTTCACCCCCCATGGGCAATCATTTATATAGATCTCTTCAAAATGGCCCATGAACAAATTTGCATAACTAGGGGCAAACCTTGTGCCCATTGCAGTACCTTTCACGTGCAAGTATATCTCATCATTAAACAAGAAGCTATTGTTGGAAAGAATACATTGTATACAATCTAGTATAAACTTGTTCTAAATTGTTGGATGTTCATTATCTTTATCTAGATATGTTTTTACTGCAGTTATACCTAGGTTATGTGAGATGTTGGTATAAAGTGAGTTCACATCACATGTGACACTGACTAAGATGTAATTCTCCCATCAAATCAGATTCCTGATGGAATTGAGTAAATGTGTTGAATCTCTTAAATAGGATTTTAAATTAACCACATATTTCTGTAAGAAGAAGTCCATGTACTGAGATAAACTAGAAGTGAGAGACTCTATCCCTGATATTATGGGACGTCCTGGGGGTCTGGTTAAATGTTTATTGACTTTTGGTAAAAAGTAGAATGAAGGGGTCTTTGGATGAGTAATGGACAAAAATTCTAATTCAGATTGATTGATAATACCTTCTGCTCTGGCATTTTTTAGGAGGGTATCTAGTTTTTGTGCTTGTTTCTTTAGAGGATTCGTTGTTAATTTCGTGTATGTAGATCTATCATTTAAAAAGTCTGTTTGATTCCTCTAAATAATAGCTTGTGTCCATGACAACAATGCCCCCACCTTTGTCTGCTGGTTTCACCACTATCTCTTTGTTGTTTTTAAGTTCATTAAGTACCTGAATTTCTTTTTTAGTTAGATTACTCCTTATTCGTTTGGATTGGTCTAATAATTTAAGGTCTTTTTTGATATTCTGTTCATATAGTTTAATGTGTTCACTTTTTTCATTGGTTGGATAAAAACTTGATTTGGGTTTATAATTTGTGTGAATATAATTGTCACTTTCAGATGTTGGTTTGTATTGTACAAGGTTCTTAAGAAAATATCTTTTTAACGTTAATTTACGTACAAATTGGTTGATATTAATTAACGTTTCGAATTTGTTTAATTTCCAAGAGGGAGCAAATGTAAGACCTTTATTCAAAACTTCCTCTTGTTTTTCATTCAAAGTAATTTTACTGATATTAAAAATACCAGATTATGTTGTTGTTATCTTTTTATTGTTTTGTTTAGAGGTTCCTCTCCCTCTTCTACCTCTAGTCTTCTTTTGTTTTGTGTGTTTCTTTGTGTTTTTTCAGATTCTTGGAAATCTTTTGAGGTCCCCGCTCTTGCGGGGGAATCGCCTAAAAAAGATGTCTTTTTAGGGATGGTATCTTGAATGTTACTATCATAATTTCTCCTATTTACATAAGTCCTATTTTTATTTTGGTTTGGTGTATGTTGCAGAGGTTCAAATCTGTTCCTTAAGGGAACCCTCCAATTGAGGTTAGAATTATCTCTTTGGTTAAAATTTTCCCTTTGGTTAAAATTTTCATTTTGGTCTCTTTGATAGAAGTTTTTTTCGGTTTGGTAATTGTAATTATAATATCTATTATTACCATTGGTATATCTACTTCCATAGATTTCATTGTCATAAGATCGATCATATTGATGTTGTGAATATGAATGTTTATTTATATCATTATAGTTCTCATGTTTAATCTGGTAACGTTTATAATGAAACCTAGTATCATTGGGACCTGAGAACGTGTGGTGATTCTGATATCTATCTCTATATGTGTCATAATGATTATTTCTATTTTTGTTCCAATATAAATCTCTTTTTGTTGGGGTATAGTTATTTTGTTCATTCCTGTTCGGCTTCCCCACTATTTTAGTGTTATGTTCTCTCCAACTTGTTTTTTTATAGTTATTTTCTGTTCTGTTATGATATTGATAATTAGTGGAAATAGAGGCAACAGTGTTAGTTTAAGCAAATATCAACCCCTTCATAATATAGTATGCTGAAATAATAGTAGATATATAATCTATTCAGTATTCATTATATACCAGTTAGTATCACTGGTGAAGTGTAGGAGAAGGGGGGTTCTGACTGTCTGATAGATATATAGGTACAAAAAAGAGAGAAGTTTGACAGTACCCAGCACTCACAAAACACTAAATAGTAACAGTATGCATTGAAAACCGGATTGTGTCAAGAACTGGTTATTAAAACGTAACTTTTACTAATGATAGAATAAAAAATGTGGTAAATAGTACCAAATGTATAACATAAATATGTGAGACATACATTTAAAACTTAGATTAAGAAACAGATCAGGACTGTGTGTGTGAGACTTCAAAAACAGAATTACTTCCCTGGGTAATAGTTCAAATACACCGTAACCCTCAGGGCTCAGAGAATACACGGATTGCTCTAAAGCTAATCTAAAATGGGGATTGACCCCAACAACATTACCTAATCTGAGCAATACTGGTATCTGGAGCAAGAGAGGAAACGGTTTGTAAATGACTGATTAAGGAAGGCAATTGCCACATCAATATTAGCTTAGAGAGGTCCCAGGTAAACACAAAGTAGCAAGTCTCATGCACACAGACAATGCCTGATGTACATTTCGCCGCTAGCACTGCTTTCTCAGAGGCTAACCAGAGTCAGGGCCCCAACCCGGTATTTGTATCGTCATTGACCAATAGAAATTGGTTCTAAGCACACACCTCTAGATGCAGCCTATCACAAGAGGCTTAACATAATTGGTTAAAGATTCATCACATGATCGTATCAAGCAGATGTCAGGCTAGTAACCTGTTGAAACAATTTTGTAATATAAGATATTAGATATTCACTACATTGTTTCAAAATCAAGAATAGGTTTCAGGAGCATTGAAAGATGTGAGCAACCGTTCCATACCAACATCATTTACTAAACTCAATTGTAAATTTCAATCATGCAGGTCTAGCTTACTCAAACTTGTCACTCCCACCTGGTCAAAGATTAATTCTATCCACCAATTGGATTCGAAAGTGTCTTACAATACAAAAATCTGCGTTCATTGTCAATAACAGATTTTCATTCACACATTTCAACACACATATAATGAGATTCATCCTTCCTATGTCACACAAAGGAAAATCCTCAATTGATGCATAAATCCTCTCCATGTATGTTGATAGAAAATTTGATTGCGTTTTTCAAAAAACGATCATAAGAGAATGATGTCAACATCCTTCCTATATCACACGAAGGTAAATACTCTATTGATGTAGAAAAATAAATAAATAAAGCCTCTCCATGTATATTGATAGAAAATTTTAATTTTAATTGCGTTTTTCAAAAAACGATCATAAGAGAATGATGTCAAAACTCATTCACAAATTGACTTAAATAAGACACACTCTTCTTATCTGTCAGAGCATAGAGTAATGTTAACACGAATAAGTATATTGACTCTATTGAAACGGAATCTTCTTGTGTGTCCCTAGTAGATTAAGTGCATAAAATAGCTTGATATCAAAAATCTATATGTAAGATTTATCAATAATATCACGTAATGCGTATCACATTTCAAATAGCAAACCAAAAAACGGGACATTGTTTGCAATATTTCAGCCAATATTATCACTATAGTGCAGATCCTGCCCATTAGTGGATTAACCAAATTTAATTGCGTTTTTCAACAAACGATAATAAAAGAATAATGTCAACACTAATCCACCAATTGACTTAAATTGAACACACTATTCTTATTTATAAAAGCAAAGAGTATTGTTATGCAATCATAAGACGAAATATTCTAAAGTGTATTACTTATTACAGTGGTTATAGTCATAATTTCTTATGACTATAACCACTGTAATAAGTGATACACTTTAGAATATTTGTCTTATGATTGCATAACAATACTCTTTGCTTTTATAAATAAGAATAGTGTGTTCAATTTAAGTCAATTGGTGGATTAGTGTTGACATTATTCTTTTATTATCGTTTGTTGAAAAACGCAATTAAATTTGGTTAATCCACTAATGGGCAGGATCTGCACTATAGTGATAATATTGGCTGAAATATTGCAAACAATGTCCTGTTTTTGGTTTGCTATTTGAAATGTGATACGCATTACGTGATATTATTGATAAATCTTACATATAGATTTTTGATATCAAGCTATTTTATGCACTTAATCTACTAGGGACACACTAGAAGATTCCATTTCAATAGAGTCAATATACTTATTCGTGTTAACATTACTCTTTGCTCTGACAGATAAGAAGAGTGTGTCTTATTTAAGTCAATTTGTGAATGAGTTTTGACATCATTCTCTTATGATCGTTTTTTGAAAAACGCAATTAAAATTTAAATTTTCTATCAATAGACATGGAGAGGCTTTATTTATTTATTTTTCTACATCAATAGAGTATTTACCTTCGTGTGATATAGGAAGGATGTTGACATCATTCTCTTATGATCATTTTTTTAAAAACGCAATCAAATTTTCTATCAACATACATGGAGAGGATTTATGCATCAATTGAGGATTTTCCTTCGTGTTACATAGGAAGGATGAATCTCATTATATATGTGTTGAAATGTGTGAATGAAAATCTGTTATTGATAATGAACGCAGATTTTTGTATTGTAAGACACTTTCTAATCCAATTGGTGGATAGAATTAATCTTTGACCAGGTGGGAGTGACAAGTTTGAGTAAGCTAGACCTGCATGATTGAAATTTACAATTGAGTTTAGTAAATCATGTTGGGATGGAACGGTTGCTGACATCTTTCAATGCTCCTGACACCTATTCTTGATTTTGAAACAATGTAGTGAATATCTAATATCTTATATTACAAAATTGTTTCAACAGGTTACTAGCCTGACATCTGCTTGATATAATCATGTGATGAATCTTTAACCAATTATGTTAAGCCTCTTGTGATAGGCTGCATCTAGAGGTGTGTGCTTAGAACCAATTTCTATTGGTCAATGACGATACAAATACCGGGTTGGGGCCCTGACTCTGGTTAGCCTCTGAGAAAGCTGTGCTAGCGGCGAAATGTACATCAGGCAATAGAGTTATGTAGTTGTCTAGGGGAAAAAGTTATCTCTGGGCCTGAATTAGGGCTATAGTTTGGGTATCTTTGTCTATCCTCCCGCCTGGGATCTTGACTATCATTTCTGTCCCAGTCCTTATAGCTGCTAATTTGTCTCTGTAATTTATTTATTGCATGCTTGTATGCTTTTTCAGCCTCATGATATCTAGCTCTTAAAGTTTTATTTTCATCTTGGCACTTTTGATATTCTTCTTCGAAAGTTTTAAAATCAGCCATTAGTTCCTGATTATATTTATCTAAATCAGAAGCCTTTTGGCTAATATGGAAAACCTCTGTCTTTGTCTGAATAAAGGCATCTTGAAATTCTCTTAATGAATTATTTTCATCCCTTAGCCGCCCTAATTGTCTGTTCTGTCCTGCCATTTGGTTAGACATTTCACAGCTCAAATACATTAGGATCGGCCAAGTTTCGAAAATTAATTCATCACGCCCCCTAAGTTCCGTGCATCTATTAAGTTGCAGTAACATTTGGTATAATTCCCCATCTTCAAACCACATATCTTTAACTAAATCTTTGGCCTTATCTTTACACTCATTAATATACCTGGAGACATCGTCCCCAATATCAAGTCTAGTCATGATGTGATTCATGGCGTCTAATTTGAGCGTTTTTTTCTGAATCACTTCATCGACGGGGGACCTTGGGGAGGACACAATTTCATCTTGCACAGAAACGCTAGCATTACTTTTTGCTGAAGACATCGTTATTTTAGGGTTGTACTTAATAAGATAAAACGCTAATACAATTTTGACCAATACGAGAGAGAGAAAAATATAAAAATTATATCTTCAAAATATCAATATCAATTTTGAAACATGACAAAATTAATATTTTTATGAATTTTGAAATATGAAAAATTAATATTTTTGATTAATTTCGAAATATGAAAAATTAATATTTTTATGAATTTCGAAATATGAAAAATTAATATTTTTATGAATTTTGAAATATGAAAAATTAATATTTTTATGAATTTTGAAATATGAAAAATTAATATTTTTGATTAAGTTTTTAATATGAAAAATTAATATTTTTATCAATTTTTCAAAAATTAATTTTTAATAATATTTCAAAATGTTAATATCAATCTTGAACATGAAAATCAATATTTCAATTTTCAAAAAAAAAACTTTTATATTTTCAAAATATCAATTTGAAATATGAAATTTCTTCTCTCTTCTATAATAATTTCTATTTACCACAAATATACTATATCAATATGATAATTATTTATAATATCTTATGCAAGTGCCTCCATATAATATGTCAGTATATTTATGAAAATCTTAGCAGTATTCTCTAAACAATGTGTAAGTATATGGCAGGGAATATATTTAACAATCTTCCTTAAAACTAAACCTGCAATCAAACATACATTTGCTAAGACAATAAAATTAATCTAAATATCTGAATTCTTTATTATTAGTAAATAACTATGAACATGTTGATACGTAAATATTTGTAATGATTAGAATATGAATCAATATTATATGCGTTAAAACAAGAACTATTTAAAATATGCTATGCAAAGCTCATGCCAATTTACTTTAAAACCAATCTTTCATTCAGAGCTGTATTTAAAATATTACAATGAGACCTAAAATAGCAGTTACAAACATTCAGCAATATGATTTACAGTGCTAATTTAAACAATAGTACAATATACACTTTTATTAAAAACATCAGAAATTGTATATATTATTTATGTAAAGACCCAATTCTGAGTTATAACTCTACAGTTGTATAGATAAAACAATTTAGCATCAAGGATATGTATTTAACAATATACAGACTGAATATAAACTACAGCTATTATGCATATATCTGTGTTAAAATATTAATTGCAACCCTCTTTCTTTTTATATATATATATATACGTTACCAAAATAGATAGTTCAATTACCAAGGATTCCTTGTTTCATCTCAGAAAATATATAAGTAAATTTTTTGCAATCACTGAGAAGAAGGTAGATCAGCTTGTTTAGAATGAGTGTATTTTGGACGCCCAGCAATGTATCATTCAAGTCAGCAAAATCTGTTCCTTTCTCCTTCATGCGTTCACTTAAATAACTTTTTCATTCATTGATGAAACCATGGGAGTGGCCCTACGAGATCTGACCATCCCATTGGTTAGGTGGGATGTCTATTTGGATTGGCCCTTGGTCACCATGGAAACGCATCCTTTAAGCAGTTAAATTTCAACTGCTATACCGGTATCGGCCCTTCGGTGGCAGCAGGCAGCAAAAACAAATTCCTCCTTAACATTTCTAAACATTTTTAGACAGTGAAATATTTCTTTAAACTATGTAGTAACTGCCATAATTTCTTGCATGAACCCCTCAGAATATCAATCATAGATGAGGCAAATCTATATCACCTCTCTGGTCATTTTGATATCAAATATGTTATATTATTAACATTTTATTATATTAAGGCAATTTAATACTGCTAATTATTAGCTTAAAATGCATTTATATATCCTGTTATATATGTTTTCATGTGATATAATATGTTCTATGTCTCCGACAATTTCTGCATATATGAATTGATGCCTGCAATAGAAATGGAAACAATTATCAGAAATGGTTTAAGCATTCATATGTCTATGGTCCAAGTATTATTAATCATTTACTTTTAGGTCCACAAATATTTATTTATATTCTTAAAAACATAGAGGCTAAGTAAGATCTTTTATGTTTTCAAAACATATATATATATATATATATATATATATATATATATGCACTTCAAATAAGGGATTATAAAAATGGTCATTCAATCTATACTAATTCTGAATTTATTTCCTATATAAATATCCCCTGTAGCAATCATCCACCTAATACAATGTGCTTAATTTCAATATATATATATCATGAATCATTCCAAACATACATGGAAAACTGGCATTGTTCCCCTTGCAAAATGCATCCAACTCTATCTGTGTCACCTTCCCCCTAGCTGTGTATTTGCAACACATCTTACTTTGAAATCACAAAACTTAGGTGACAAATTCCAGAGGGGTCCTTGAACACATTCTTTTCTCTCACCAAATGTCCTGGAGTTATAAAACTCTGCATATATAGTCAAATGAGTAGGGAAAAAAAAAATGTTTGTATGTTTTACACCACAGGAGGTGGTTCTTCAAAAGCTATGCTGATTCTCAATCCTGATAAACGTGTATTCACCCAGCTAACCCATATGGTAGGGGGTTGGGACCACGGTGGATTAAAAGCTGTGTTCAACAAACTCATGTTCAATTAATCCTGAGGTCTCATCTAACATATACAGTGTATAAAATATACATATATATATATATATACATATATATATATATATATATATATATATATATATATATATATATATATATACATATATACATATATATGTATACACATGTAATATTCATCATGATATTCATATACTCTGACAGACCGAAAAAGACAGCTTCCGATGTTAGAGATGTAACACAGGTAGATACTGGGACCGAGGTGTTTGCTGGCAGTTACGATGCAAGTTCTGGCTCTACCTCGAGGTCCTACTACCTGTTCCGGTGTTGAAGGTCAGGTTCCAAATCATAAATATGGATTGTGTGTAATCCGAAGTTGGAAATGTTTGAGTTTAAATGTCTTTATACAAATATTTGAGTAAATAGATCCTGGGTAAGGAATTACGCATATGGAGACCACTTTGAGAAATTTAAGTGGCTCGATGCACCTCACCTACTATTACAGTTTTGTCAAAGAATCAGGTAGGAATGAGCAAATCTACGCGTTTCAGCCCTGTAGGCCTTTATCAAGATGCTCATTTCAATCAGATCGGTGTTTAAATATCCTGTTGTTTCACCTTATAGTTTGATATATGACTCCCAGTGGGTGTGTTTCAGCAAGGAGTCAGCCATTGTTAATAACGTATTAGAAACATTTAACATCACACAATATGAGAAAAAACATTGCTTGTGTTAATATACAAACATAAAATAAATTTGCAACTAGATGTTAATTTTTTATGTAACAAATTGCAGTATATATAAGATAAAAACTAAGAAGTCCTGTATTTGGCTATAATGACTGTAGGATAGTGAAACAGTTGAGTGTATGTTTCTAGCATAATCAAAATATAGTGTATGTCAGACAAATATTGGGATGTCTTGTACTTGACCACCATTACTCTAATATGGTGACATTAATGTAAAAAAATTCTTATATCAAAAAAGAGGATAAATAGTGCAAGAGATACGAAAGTGAATGTGTCAAATAAATAGTGTGTTTCTGATGCAACGGACTGGAAAGTCCTATCGTGAGTGATAATGAATGTTAAAAAGAATGAATTTATAAAAAGGGATCTTGTCTAAAAGTACCATGCTAGCAATAAAAATAAAGAGACTATACTTTTAGCTAACTACAGGGGTAGTAGAAATAAAGATACCAAATTGCTTAATTAATAGGATTATATAAACATATGTACAGATAATTGATTTAGATAGTGGGGAAGTAAAAAAATACAGTTTTATCATAAATTATATGTATAAAATTGATAGGGGGATGCAAACAAAGAATTAGAAAAAATAACTAAGATAAAAGAGTAATGACAACAATCTGTTGGATTGTTAAGTGGGCTTGGTGCAATCCAAAATTGTTTATACAAAATATAATTTATACATATATATGTGTTTGATATATTAGATGAAGAAAAATAAAATAAAATTGAGTGAAGTAGGGACTCTTATAGATTAGTCTGAGGGACATGATCCCCAGAGAAAGGAGCCCAAAAAGGGAAAATGTATCCTTAAACGTATCTGTATATGTACATATATGAATTAGGGGGAGATCATTATTTAGCAGGCCTGCATGTCTATATTTTTAAAGTCTATATTTTTAAAAATAAATCTCTGATTCATACAAAAGGTCTTAGATAAGTGAATTTAGATCCAATTCTGAATTGAAACCATACGGATGCAGGATATTATAATGAAATATGAATTCAGCTTCTTTTTTCGTTAGCAGTGTGCTCATATTACCTCCCCTATTACCTAAGATCAGTTTTTTTATTCCCCAAAACATGAAATGTTTTAGGTTTCCATGGTGTACTTCTTTGAAATGGGAGTATAACTTAGTATCTGAAGATTCATGTTCAATTTTCAGAATGTGCTCGCGTATCCTGTCTTTTAACATTCTGCAGGTTTGTCCAAGATAGAGACAATTACAAGAGCACTGTATACAATAAATAATATTTTTATCGGTGCATCTAATCAATTCTTTTATTTTAGTATGATACCCTGTGTTTGGAGATTTTAATTCTTTAAGTTTTGTGCTATATTGACAAGACTTGCACATATTACATGGAAAATAACCAATCAGTTCTTTGCCTTTGAGGTCTCTATCATTGGTTTGTTTTTCTTTTTTATATTCGCTTGGTGAAAGTATAGTTTTCAAATTTCTGGCCTTTCGGAAAATAATGTCAGGTTGATTTTTCAGATTATGACCTAGAACATGGTCTTGTTTCAAAAGGTGCCAGTGTCTCTTTAAGATATTTTTGATTTCTACATGTTGTGAACTGAAATCTGTGATGAAAGGTATAACAAGGTCATCTGAGTTTGGGTTCTTATTTGTGTTACTTATATTAGCCTTTCTACCCTTTTCCTGGGTTTTAGTCATCAGTAGTCTATCTCTATCTGTATTCGCTACTTCATTTTGTGTGTTTTCAATGGTTTTTGGGTCATAACCTTTTTTCTATAAACCTAGTGGTAAGGATTTGAGATTGTGATTGATAGCAGTCTGAAGAAGAACAATTTTTCTTAATCCTCATAAATTGACTCTTAGGGATATTGGATTTCCATTGTGTTAAGTGACAGCTTTCAAAATGTATATAATTATTTGCGTCTATGTCTTTAAAATAAGTTCTAGTTTGTATTTGATTATTGGTGACTTCAATCTCAATTTCTAGAAAATGTATTTTATTACTGTTGTATTCATGGGTAAAGGAGATACCCATATCATTAGTGTTCATATCAATCATGAACGAGTCTAACAGCTCAATGTCTCCCTTCCACACTATGAAGATATCATCAATGTATCTGCAATAGTGCACAAAGTTCGCCCCCCATTGGCAGTCATTTATATAGATCTCTTCAAAATGGCCCATGAACAAATTTGCATAACTAGGGGCGAACCTTGTGCCCATTGCAGTACCTTTCACTTGCAAGTATATCTCATCATTAAACAAGAAGCTATTGTTGGAAAGAATAAATTGTATACAATCTAGTATAAACTTGTTCTGAATTGTTGGAAGTTCATTATATTTATATAGATATGTTTTTACTGCAGTTATACCTAGGTTATGTGAGATGTTGGCATAAAGTGAGTTCACATCACATGTGACTAACATGTAATTCTCCCGCCAAATCAGATTCCTGATGGAATTGAGGAAATGTGTTGAATCTCTTAAATAGGATTTTAAATTAACCACATATTTCTGTAAGAAGAAGTCCACGTACTGAGATAAACTAGAAGTGAGAGACTCTATCCCTGATATTATGGGACGTCCTGGGGGTCTGGTTAAATGTTTATGGACTTTTGGTAAAAAGTAGAATGTAGGGGTCTTTGGATGAGTAATGGACAAAAATTCTAATTCAGATTGATTGATAATACCTTCTGCTCTGGCATTTTTTAGGAGGGTATCTAGTTGTTGTGCTTGTTTCTTTAGAGGATTCGTTGTTAATTTTGTGTATGTAGATCTATCGTTTAAAAGTCTGTTTGATTCCTCTAAATAATAGCTTGTGTCCATGACAACAATGCCCCCACATTTGTCTGCTGGTTTCACCACTATCTCTTTGTTGTTTTTAAGTTCATTAAGTACCTGCATTTCTTTTTTAGTTAGATTACTCCTTATTGGTTTGGATTGGTCTAATAATTTAAGGTCTTTTTTTATATTCTGTTCATATAGTTTAATGTGTTCACTTTTTTCATTGGTTGGATAAAAACTTGATTTGGGTTTATAATTTGTGTGAATATAGTTGTCACTTTCAGATGTTGGTTTGTATTGTACAGGGTTCTTAAGAAAATATATTTTTAACGTTAATTTACGTACGAATTGGATGATATTAATTAACATTTCGAATTTGTTTAATTTGCAAGAGGGAGCAAATGTAATACTTTTATTCAAAACTTCCTCTTGATTTTCATTCAAAGTAATTTTACTGATATCAAAAATACCAGATTTTGTTGTTGTTATCTTTTTATTGTTTTGTTTAGAGGTTCCTCTCCCTCTTCTACCTCTAGTCTTCTTTTATTTTGTGTGTTTCTTTGTGTTTTTTCAGATTCTTTGAAATCTTTTGAGGTCCCCGCTCTTGCGGGGGAATCGCCTAAAAAAGATGTCTTGTTAGGGATGGTATCTTGAATGTTACTATTATAATTTCTCCTATTTACATGAGCCCTATTTTTATTTTGGTTTGATGTATGTTGGTTTGGTGTATGTTAGAGGCACAGAGACAACTAAATGACAAGACCACATATAAAAAACTGAAATATAATCCTACAGATAAAATAAAACAAAAGTTGATTCATCTAATAGATGAGGGTATACATTTGGGTATTCTAGATGGTGATCTAGGTGAATACGTATTACAAGAACATCCCGTAGTACCCAATTTCAGGATAGTACCAAAGATACACAAGGATCCCCTTAACCCCCCGGGTAGGCCAATAGTCTCAGGGGTGGGCTCCTTGATAGAACATCTAGGGGAATGGGTTGATAACCTACTTCAGCCTTGTGTTATTCAATTACCTGGATTTCTGAGAGACACAACCCACTTATTAAATAAGATCAAAAAAGAAAAATGGGAGAAAGAACAAGCATTGATTACTGTAGATGTCAGTTCTTTATATTCATGTATCCCACATGTGTAAGGTTTAAAAGCAGTACATTACATCTTGGGCATTTATAGTACATACCCAGAGGGACTGATAGAATATATCATAGATGTGTTAAATGTCTTACTAACCCACAATTTTTTTTCAGTTTGATTGAGTATATTACTTGCAACAATGTGGCACAGTGATGGGGGCAAAATTTGCCCCATCGTATGCGAATATATTCCTAGGGTGGTTTGAATCACAATACATATTCTCAACACATAATCCATTTCTAGAATATATCATCATGTATACTAGATACATTGATGATTTACTAGTCATATGGAAAGGAGAGAGAGAAACATCTCCTATCTAAATAACAATGATTATAATCTCAGATTTACCTGGGATTATCACAATAAAACGATTAAATATTTGGATATAAGTTTAACAGGAGAAGAAATACAGAAAAGGATTACTACTGAATTACATAGAAAAGAGATAACTGGCAATACCATCTTATGTGCAGACTCTTGCCATCAAAACACATATAAAAGTAGGGATTCCAAAAGGCCAATTTATACGCATTAAGCGGAATTGTTCAACACTAGATGCTTATAACAAACATTCAGATGAACTAATAGCAAGACTAGTGGATAGAGGATATGATGCAAAAAAGTTGAAACAAACTCAGAATGAAATAAGAACAATTAATAGAAAAACATTACTCAAGACAAAAAAGAGAAAAAAATTCTATCTTAAGAATCAAGTGTCCAAGGAACATAAAGGCATAAATTTTATTACTACGTATAGTAAACAGTTTAGTAAAATTACAAGCATAGTGAAAAACAATCTAAACATATTACAAACAGATACCACATTAAATAATATTGTGTCAGAAGGCTGTAGGTATATAGCCAGAAGATCACCTACAATAGGAGACAGATTGATCAAATATGTCTATACAGGGACTAACAAGAAACAAATGAAAGAGCATTGGTTAAGTAAAAAAGGTTGCTTTAAATGTGGACACCATCCATGCCTAACATGTACTTATATAAAGACAGGAGAATCTTTTATTTCTTCAAACACACAAAAGATATGTAAAATTAGATATCGTTTGGATTGCACATCAAAATATATAGTATACCTTATTACTTGCTCAATTTGTAATAAACAGTATGTGGGGTGCTCGAGCCATATGTTAAAGGATAGAGCTAGGGAACACCTCAATGACATACAGGCAGATCCACCGAGGACAAGAGTAGCTAAATATTTTTACATGCATGCAAACCCCACTAAAGCATTTCAGATACAAGCAATAGATTATATACATAGTTCACCTAGAGGAGGTAATAGATTTAGAAATCTATTGCTTAAGGAGACTAAGTGGATATTCTTTTTGCAAACAAAAGAACCTAAAGGTATAAATGCTGGGTGGGATGTGGACCTCTTTTCAGGATAATCACTTTAAGATACTCTAAAATAGGTGGTTCTGTATATATATATATATATATATATATATATATATATATATATATATATATATATATATATATATATATATATATATATATTCATATTTATATAATCACCAATGAAATAAATGTGAATACCTAATTTTGAGATTATCTAAAATGGGAGGTTTTGTATACATATATATTTATATAATCTTTAATGTAACAGCAATGAAACACACCCTAAAATAATAATCTAAAAATTTAAAGGGATCCTTATTAAGATCTGTAACTCTATAATTGTTGTATACATGTATGTAATACTGCCCCTTTAATAACTAGTTTTCTGGTTCATTAATCCCTTTGGTTCAGTACCGTGTTTCTTTTTAATCATTAGGATGAATTTCTAGACATTTTTAGCAGGAGACAAACAAATTCACTCTTTTAAGGTAGCTCTTGATACAATATTGTTATATACTAAATTTTTTGAGCACCAGAGACAATGTTGCAGTAGATATTAAAAGCTCACAGAGCCGAAGTTTTGACAGAAAATCTGCCTAGCAACAGTTGAGTATCTATCCTGCTTTTTTGTAATAGGGTAAAACATTACCAAAATGAGTCTTCCGTCTTTTGAATGGAAGTCATGTGATTAGAAGGGTGTTTAAAAAGTTGGCGGTTTAGTTTATACTACAGTCACTATTGAAAAAGCTACGGCGAAACGCATCTAGTGACACATCACCAAGGGTCGGTGGTATCTTATATTGTACATGGTACTACCAATAGAAAAAAATTCCAGGTCTGTAACATTTTATTTGAAGTTTTTAAATAAACGCTATGTTTTATATTATATGAACTGGATGTACGAAGTGTTTTTCTATGAAGAACCTGCAATAGCAATTATGCTTAAAGTTGATATTAAGTTGACACAGAGTGTTAAAATTTCACGGCATTTGTGATATATCACCAAGTACAGGTTCTTTTTATCAACCGTATTAACCTTCTATGCACACACTCGCCCATATTTTGAACAGTTATACTACACTCTGACGAACACAGGCTCGAGGTTCCAGCACCAACATCCATATCTGTAAAAGATTCAATCAGGATTGAATATCATTAATAAAAATCAGGCCATGGACACGGACAATCAGATATTTATTTGATAATTGACAAAGTAAAATTATATTTGTATTCACGTGAGTTCATTGTTTTCTAAATTAATTTATAAATAAAGAGATCATTTATTCTTATTTACAATATTTTATGTTGTTGACTGTCGCTTTAAGTAATTTTTTGTCTTCTTGCATTGTTATCAATTGTTAGACATTGTTCAATTTTTCTTTTGATCTTGCTAGTATAGCTTTTCTAATGTAGAAGATTGTAAATAAGGATACTGTATTCATCACATATATACTAATTAATGTATACATTTGACCAACATGTCTAAAGTAATGCCACTGTTACAGCAAACACATGTTCAATGCTCTGCGAAATTATATCTTTCGTGATCATTGCGCAATTATTAAAAGGGTAATTGCACATCCGTGATTTAGAATTGATTTGGATATATTAGTGTGATGAGTATAATTTCTAAAGACTTCCAATATATTTGCAATTGGGTGTTTTACGATATTCCAATCAGATATTTGTAAACATTGAATGATACCAATTAATATTTATAACTTTTGTATGATTCGATATTCAATGTATGAAATGGCGGATGATAGGGATTTCATGGATGCGCAATTTAATTTTAGCTCTGTGACGCAAATTCTTGAGAGTGCAAGAAACATCATTCCTATTTCATGTGTGACTATTCTAAATTCAGATATCTAAACATCATACAGGGACATTAAACAAGAATATTTTCTTTCCTGATTTAGATGGATAATACAATGTTAAACAACTTTCTAATTTATTTATATGATCTCATTTGCTTTCATCTCTTGATATTCTTTCCTGAAAAGCATATCTAGATAGACTCAGGTGCTGCTGATTGGTGGCTGCACATAGATGCCTTGTTTAATTGGCTAACCCATGTGCATTGATATTTCTTTAAAAAAGGATATCTAAAGAATGAATCAAATTAGATAATCAAAGTAAATGTGAATGTTGGTTAAAATTGTATTCTCTGTCTGAATCATGAAATATAATTATGTGTTTAATGTCCTTTTAAAGACAAAACCATTAGGAGTAGGTGGAGTTAACATTGGAGAAATAAACTACATTAAAATAAAGGGTAACAGAAATAACTATATATATGTGATACACTCCAACAGGTAAAGAGTATATTTGTGAGAAATTATATTTTGATATATCTATAGTTAACTGACCCTTCAACTGACTCCACTAGAGTGAAAAGTCATCAATATGGCATACAATAACTAGCTTGGTATAAATGTGAAATTAACTTACATTTTATTTAAAGATAATTTAAACTATATTACCTTGGAAAGAATTAAAGAATAATAAATAACCTATGCCATAATGCATCACAGTCCTTGGAGGGAGTTGACAGGGCAAATACAGCCCCATTGGAGCCATCTGACAAGGTGCCATAGTGCATCACAGTCCTTGAAGGGAGTTGACAAGGGCAAACACAGCCCCATTGGAGCCATATGACAAGGTGCCATAGTGCATAACAGTCCTTGGGGGGAGTTGACAAGGGCAAACATAGGCCAACACAGCCCCATTGGAGCCATCTGACAAGGTGCCATAGTGCATCACAGTCCTTGGAGGGAGTTGGCAAGGGCAAACATAGGCCAACACAGCCCCATTGGAGACATCTGACAAGGTGCCATAGTGCATCACAGTCCTTGGAGGGAGTTGATAGAGCAAACACAGCCCCATTGGAGCCATCTGACAAGGTGCCATAGTGCATCACAGTCCTTGGAGGTAGTTGACAAGGGCAAACACAGCCCCATTGGAGCCATCTGACAAGGTGCCATAGTGCATCACAGTCCTTGGAGGGAGTTGACAAGGGCAAACACAGCCCCATTGGAGCCATCTGACAAGGTGCCATAGTGCATCACAGTCCTTGGAGGGAGTTGAAAAGGGCAAACATAGGCCAAAACAGCCCCATTGGAGCCATCTGACAAGGTGCCATAGTGCATCACAGTCCTTGGAGGGAGTTGACAGGGCAAACACAGCCCCATTAGAGCCATCTGCCAAGGTGCCATAGTGCATCACAGTCATTGGAGGGAGTTGACAAGGGCAAACCTAGGCCAACATAGTCCCATTGGAGCCATCTGACAAGGTGCAAAAGTACATCACAGTCCTTGGAGGAAGCTGACAGGGCAAACACAGCCCCATTGGAGCCATCTGACAAGGTGTCATAGTGCATCACAGTCCTTGGAGGGAGTTGACAAGGGCAAACACAGCCCCTTTGGAGCCATCTGACAAAGTGCCATAGTGCATCACAGTCCTTGGAGGGAGTTGACAGGGCAAACACAGCCCCATTGAAGCCATCTGACAAGGTGCCATAGTGCATCACAGTCCTTGGAGGGAGTTGACATGGGCAAACATAGGCCAACACAGCCCCATTGGAGCCATCTGACAAGGTGCCATAGTGCATCACAGTCTTTGGAGGGAGTTGACAAGGGCAAACACAGCCCCATTGGAGCAATCTGACAAGGTGCCATAGTGCATCACAGTCCTTTGAGGGAGTTGACAATGGCAAACATAGGCCAACACAGGCCCATTGGAGCCATCTGACAAAATGCCATAGTGCATCACAGTCCTTGGATGGAGTTGACAGGACAAACACAACCCCATTGGAGACATCTGCAAAGGTGAAATAGTGCAACAGGCACAACAAGAAAACAAACAAAGGCCAAACAAAGGCCAAATGGCAACAAAATACATCAAACGACTAAATGACAACATGTGGATGGAGGAGTAATTAGTTCTCCCTCGGGCCATCTCCGGATCCTCCACTTATGGGGCATCAGCATCATCGTCCTGTGCATTTCCAGCTGCGGCTTCATGCATTGACTCCAACCACATTCTAACTGCATTTTGCATTCTAGAATCAAGCGTTGAAGCCGCAGCTGGACATGCATGGTGTCATGCATCCTTCCCAGCAACTGACTGTTACTCAGCATGGTCTGCTCTATACGTGCTAGAGCCTCTAGAGTTACCCATGCTGAGTCACAACCTAAACAAAAAAAATAATACAAATTAATAATAATTACAAAACATAAGATAAAGAGAGCAAAGAGACATTGTAATAATCAAAATACAAATCATTATTATAATTAATTATGCTATATATAAGATTAACACATTAAATATGTTCTTCAGAGATAAACCATTAAGATATTAAGACAAATCAAAACCCTATCAATCTTGAAAAATATATTTATTTGGTTTATGACACACTGTGAAAAGGGCAGTGATACCAAATACAAAATATTGATATATATAAACATAATATATATCCAACATCTAGGCACTATCATTTAGATATTAGAAAATTTGGATGTTGATTTCCCAAAATAAAGATTGGAAACATTTACATTAATCAAATAAAGAAAAGGTTTATCAAAAACATTTTCAAATCAAATTCAATTTATGTATAATTAGATCAGTATAATGTCCCTTTAAGAAAGTATGTTATCATGTGGATTTGTAATGATACCTACATCGGTGGCTGGGAAGGACAATCTGACACCCAGGACAATGAAGGTGGGGACTGGGGTAAAAGTCTTGATGGGGCGGGATAGGGGGAGGGATGGGGCAAGGTGGGGGATTGGGCTGCCACTCCGGGGGAGCCTGCACAGCTGGTGAGTCAGGGGCCTGGGGAGTTGGTGGTTGTGCAGGTGGGGGAGCTGTACGGACGGCAAAATGGGGAGAGCGGCGAGGGTTGTCAATCTTTTTTTGGGAGGGACAGGAGTAATTATGGGAAGGGCCGGGAGAGGGTTCTGGCTGGGGAGGGGCAGGAGGGGCTTCTGGCTGGGGAGGGTCTTTTGGCTGGGGGGGGGGGTGCAGAAGGCTGATGCCCAGAAGTAGAAGGTCCATCTGAAATATATAACAAAAATATATATACATATATGATATGAAAATAGATTATTTTCTTGAAAGAAATCAATATTCAACATTATTTAAAGTCTGGATTCTTGTTCTCCTAAAATATTTAGACAAAGTCACAATAATGACTATGTTTTAAGTTATTGATTGATTTGAATCAAATATAATTAATAAGAAGATTTAATTGATCCTTTAAACTCTGAATGTTCACTGTTATTTTTCATGTAACATTTCATAAATACATTACAAATCATATTTTTCAAAGTCAACATTATGTGCTAATATTTATGATTAGATAATATATTTATCTTTTGGATAATATTTTGTTAGGCATGTATGCATTTGAGATTGAAATGCAATAGAGTTCTTTTAGACACATGTCCGTGGATTGATTTTTGAAAATCCAACAATTGAATAATATGGGAGTATGTAATATGATCAAATTTAAATGGCCACTCCACCTAGCCTTTGAAACCAGGTAAACACTGATTTACATATATATTTCGGTGATTGCCTTTGTAATCTTAAATGGACTAATTTAAAGCTTGATGCTTCAATCAATTACTATTCATAATATATACACAGTAGATACTACCGTTCATATTAAATATTAAGAATATAATCTCTATCTGATTACATTTTCTTTGTATTTTTTGTGAATCTCTCTTTTACATTAGGATTAAAAGTATTTCATCCCAATATTAATAGCCACATTCCGAAATGCATGATTTATTTTTGAGGAATATTAATGTTTGGACAGTCTACACATAAATATTTTTAAAATCAATTTACATATCATACATCAACAACAACTGGTGACAACTAGAACCTAATCCATGTGGCACATAGATCCATTTGTGCAATGCACAGTAATCTGTTTTAGGACACAACACATATTGATCACAATGCACAACATAAGATATTTGTAAAACTATGTCATCATGCTGCTGTTAGAATATGCTTATATATATATATATATATATATATATATAAAGGTAGTCCAAGAGTGAAAGATGTGATTTAGATATCAATATTGTTTCATCAAAACAGTGTAAGGATTAATGAAGAAAATTTTTATTAAAGGGACACTGACCCCAAATTTGTTATTTTGTGATTCAGATAGAACATTCAATTTTAAGCAACTTTCTAATTTACTCCTATTATCAATTTTTCTTCATTCTCTTGCTTTCTTTATTTGAAAAATAAGGCATCTAAGCTATTTTTTTGGTTCAGAACCATGGAAAGCACTTGTTTATTGGTGGGTGAATTTATCCACCAATCAGCAACAACAACACAGGTTGTTAATCAAAAATGGGCCGGCATCTAAGCTTATATTCTTGCATTTCAAATAAAGATACCAAGAGAATGAAGACAATTTGATTATAGGAGTAAATTATATATTTGATTAATATTGCATGCTCTATCTGAATCACAAAAGACATATTTTGGGTTCAGTGTCCCTTTAATATTATATATTAAAATATCTTTATTTGACAATGTCACTGTTAATGAATTGTCTAGTCCATATGTTGATGTAATGAATGGTATAGAGCATGCAATTCCAAACAAATATATAATTTTATGCTATCATCAAGAATCTTTAATTATCCTTCTCTCTTCAAGGGACATGAACCTCAAAATGTGAAATTGTATTAATCTTCATGATTCAAATCCAGCCTGGGATTTTAAAAAAATCTTGCAAATATACTTATTTTAGCTAATTTGCATCATTATCTGAAGACATCTGTTGAGTCAATGAAAATAGTCAATTTTGTGCATCAACCAATCAGCAGGATACTACCAGTAATGCATTGCTGCTCCTGAGTCTACCTAGATATGCTTTTCAACTAAGGATACCAATAGACTGAAGCAATTTAGATAATAGAAGCAAATTGGAAAGTTGATTAAAATCACATGTTGTGTCTAAATCATAAAAGAAAATTGTTGTGTTTCATGTCCCTTTAATGATAAGAATCAAATATCAAAGCATATGAGATGTATATTTATATAATCTGCACATATGTAAAAATGTGTTAGTGTTGTCTAAATGTAGGCAAAAACTGTCAAGCACTACCCAGGGGCAGAATACAAAATGGCCATGACCCTAAGATTACATTAAAGGAACACTAAAACCAATATTTTATTTCATGATTCAGAAAGAGCATGCAATTTTAAACAACATTCTAGTCCTATTATTAATTTATCTTCATTCTCTTGCTATCTTTATTTTAAAAGCAGGAATGTAAATCTTATCAGCCAGCCCATTTTAAGTTCAGCACCATGGATAGTGCTTGCTTATTGGAGGCTTACATTTACCCACCAATAAGCAATCATAACCCAGGTTAAGAAATAAAAAATGAGCCGGCTCCTATGCATCACATTCCTGCTTTTTAAATAAAGATAGCAATAGAACTAAGAAAAATTGATAATAGGAAAGTTGCTTAGAATTGCATGCTCTTTCTGAATCATGAAAGCAAGAAATTGGGTTTAGTGTCCCTTTAAAATGAAGATATCAAGAATCGAAGGAATATCTTCAAATACTCATAAATTGAGATTTGTATTACAATGGAATCCCAACTCTGATTCGTGATTCTTATTTTAAAATAACAAGAAAATAGAATTAGAGTAATGTTATGTCCAAGTTTGTAAGACAAAGGTAAATTAAAATGAGACATACTACACTCTGACGAACACGGGCTCAAGGTTCCAGCACCAACATCCATATGTGTAAAAGATTCAATCAGGATTGAATATCATTAATAAAAATCAGGCCATGGACACAAACAATAAGATATTTATTTGATAATTGACAAAGTAAAATTATATTTGTATTCACGTGAGTTCATTGTTTTCTAAATTAATTTAAAAATAAAGAGATCATTTATTCTTATTTACAATCTTTTATGTTGTTGCACATCCGTGATTCAGAATTGATTTGGATATAGTAGTGTGATGAGTATAATTTCTAAAGACTTCCAATATATTTGCAATTGGGTGTATTACGATATTCCAATCAGATATTTGTAAAGATTGAATGATACCAATTAATATTTATAACTTTTGTATGATTCGATATTCAATGTATGAAATGGCGGATGATAGGGATTTCATGGATGCGCAATTTAATTTTAGCAAGAAACATCATTCCTATTTCATGTGTGACTATTCTAAATTCAGATATCTAAACATCATACAGGGACATTAAACCAGAATATTTTCTTTCCTGATTTAGATGGATAATACAATGTTAAAAAACTTTCTAATTTATTTATATGATCTCATTTGCTTTCATCTCTTGATATTTTTCATGAAAAGCATATCTAGATAGGCTCAGGTGATGCTGATTGGTGACTGCACATAGATGCCTTGTGTAATTGGCTAACCCATGTGCATTGATATTTCTTTATCAAAGGATATCTAAAGAATGCATCAAATTAGATAATCAAAGTAAATGTGAATGTTGGTTAAAATTGTATTCTCTGTCTGAATCATGAAATATAATTATGTGTTTGGAGGATTGTCAACATAGAAGTTGGGCAAAAGTATGCATTTATATAGCACTTCACTCTCCCTATAACAATTTAGATACCATCATTATCTGAAGATGTAGTGAGGTGATGTATTTAAAATGTAACCTTTATTAGTTTATATTAAAATCACAAAACAAACACAACATAACATTTAAAAGCCACAATAAAATTTAGACCAGTAGAACACTGTCTTTGCCACCAAATAGAAATGGTTACTGTGGATGATGTGCCTATATTATGAATAGGTTAATAATTGTGTCAATATGAGATGATATAGTATTGACACTATTTCCAAGGTATATGTCAATTTGTAGAGCACACTGTCCACAAAAATGTTGCTATCCTATCCCTCTATGCGGGGTATATCTACAGATAATGCGTTGGATACTAGAGTATCTGCTACTAAAATGAGGTACTGTATTATCAATCTGTGATTGAAAATATTGGTGTGCTGATAAGTATGTGCATCAGGACATTGTAGAAAGAAATATATATTGTAGAAAGTACTGAAAATCTCTACTCCTGAATAAATAGGACAGAGAATAAAGTCCTATGTTTCTTATCAGAGGCTCATATTATGAGTTAGCTAACTCAAATTGATAATATAAAATAGTGTAAATTACGCTGATATCCAAAAAGGGGTTGTGATATATGTAATAATGATAGGTGAGGCACTGATGGAAAGAATAACTAAGTATTATCTACATCCAAAATGATGTTACTACATTGCGGTGTGTGTACAGATAATCCTTGAGTGTTATGTACTTCTACAGATTGGGTGATATATTTATTGATCAATAAATAAAATAAAATTATGTGTGAAACACCACGGCCTAGATTTAGAGTTCGGCGGTAGCCGTCAAAACCAGCGTTAGAGGCTCCTAACGCTGGTTTTGGGCGCCCGCTGGTATTTGGAGTCAGTGATTAAAGGGTCTAACGCTCACTTTACAGCCGCGACTTTTCCATACCGCAGATCCCCCTACGCCATTTGCGTAGCCTATCTTTTCAATGGGATCTTCCTAACGCTGGTATTTAGAGTCGTTTCTGCAGTGAGCGTTAGAGCTCTAACGACAAGATTCCAGCCGCCTGAAAATAGCAGGAGTTAAGAGCTTTCTGGCTAACGCCGGTTTATAAAGCTCTTAACTACTGTACCCTAAAGTACACTAACACCCATAAACTACCTATGTACCCCTAAACCGAGGTCCCCCCACATCGCCGCCACTCGATTAAAATTTTTAACCCCTAATCTGCCGACCGCCACCTACAGTATACTTATGTACCCCTAATCTGCTGCCCCTAACACCGCCGACCCCTGTATTATATCTATTAACCCCTAACTTGCCCCCCACAACGTCGCCGCAAGCTACTTAAAATAATTAACCCCTAATCTTCCGACCGCAAATCGCCGCCACCTACGTTATCCCTATGTACCCCTAATCTGCTACCCCTAACATCGCCGACCCCTATGTTATATTTATTAACCCCTAATCTGCCCCCCACAACGTCGCCGACACCTACCTACACTTATTAACCCCTAATCTGCCGAGCGGACCTGAGCGCTACTATAATAAAGTTATTAACCCCTAATCCGCCTCACTAACCCTATCATAAATAGTATTAACCCCTAATCTGCCCTCCCTAACATCGCCGACACCTACCTTCAATTATTAACCCCTAATCTGCCGACCGGAGCTCACCGCTATTCTAATAAATGTATTAACCCCTAAAGCTAAGTCTAACCCTAACACTAACACCCCCCTAAGTTAAATATAATTTTTATCTAACGAAATAAATTAACTCTTATTAAATAAATAATTCCTATTTAAAGCTAAATACTTACCTGTAAAATAAATCCTAATATAGCTACAATATAAATTATAATTATATTATAGCTATTTTAGGATTAATATTTATTTTACAGGTAACTTTGTAATTATTTTAACCAGGTACAATAGCTATTAAATAGTTAAGAACTATTTAATAGTTACCTAGTTAAAATAATTACAAATTTACCTGTAAAATAAATCCTAACCTAAGATATAATTAAACCTAACACTACCCTATCAATAAAATAATTAAATAAACTACCTACAATTACCTACAATTAACCTAACACTACACTATCAATAAATTAATTAAACACAATTGCTACAAATAAATAAAATTAAATAAACTATCTAAAGTACAAAAAATAAAAAAGAACTAAGTTACAGAAAATAATAAAATATTTACAAACATATGAAAAATATTACAACAATTTTAAACTAATTACACCTACTCTAAGCCCCCTAATAAAATAACAAAGCCCCCCAAAATAAAAAATTCCCTACCCTATTCTAAAATACAAATATTACAAGCTCTTTTACCTTACCAGCCCTGAACAGGGCCCTTTGCGGGGCATGCCCCAAGAATTTCAGCTCTTTTGCCTGTAAAAAAAAACATACAATACCCCCCCCCCAACATTACAACCCACCACCCACATACCCCTAATCTAACCCAAACCCCCCTTAAATAAACCTAACACTACCCCCCTGATGATCTTCCTACCTTGTCTTCACCATGCCAGGTTCACCGATCCGTCCTGGCTCCAAGATCTTCATCCAACCCAAGCGGGGGCTAGACATCCACTGAAGAAGTCCAGAAGAGGGTCCAAAGTCTTCCTCCTATCCGGCAAGAAGAGGACATCCGGACCGGCAAACATCTTCTCCAAGCGGCATCTTCTATCTTCTTCCATCCGATGACGACCGGCTCCATCTTGAAGACCTCCAGCGCGGATCCATCCTCTTCTTCCGACGACTAGACGACGAATGACGGTTCCTTTAAGGGACGTCATCCAAGATGGCGTCCCTCGAATTCCGATTGGCTGATAGGATTCTATCAGCCAATCGGAATTAAGGTAGGAATTTTCTGATTGGCTGATGGAATCAGCCAATCAGAATATAGTTCAATCCGATTGGCTGATCCAATCAGCCAATCAGAATGAGCTCGCATTCTATTGGCTGTTCCGATCAGCCAATAGAATGCGAGCTCAATCTGATTGGCTGATTGGATCAGCCAATCGGATTGAACTTGATTCTGATTGGCTGATTCCATCAGCCAATCAGAAAATTCCTACCTTAATTCCGATTGGCTGATAGAATCCTATCAGCCAATCGGAATTCGAGGGACGCCATCTTGGATGACGTCCCTTAAAGGAACCGTCATTCGTCGTCTAGTCGTCGGAAGAAGAGGATGGATCCGCGCTGGAGGTCTTCAAGATGGAGCCGGTCGTCATCGGATGGAAGAAGATAGAAGATGCCGCTTGGAGAAGATGTTTGCCGGTCCGGATGTCCTCTTCTTGCCGGATAGGAGGAAGACTTTGGACCCTCTTCTGGACTTCTTCAGTGGATGTCTAGCCCCCGCTTGGGTTGGATGAAGATCTTGGAGCCAGGACGGATCGGTGAACCTGGCATGGTGAAGACAAGGTAGGAAGATCATCAGGGGGGTAGTGTTAGGTTTATTTAAGGGGGGTTTGGGTTAGATTAGGGGTATGTGGGTGGTGGGTTGTAATGTTGGGGGGGGGGTATTGTATGTTTTTTTTTACAGGCAAAAGAGCTGAAATTCTTGGGGCATGCCCCGCAAAGGGCCCTGTTCAGGGCTGGTAAGGTAAAAGAGCTTGTAATATTTGTATTTTAGAATAGGGTAGGGAATTTTTTATTTTGGGGGGCTTTGTTATTTTATTAGGGGGCTTAGAGTAGGTGTAATTAGTTTAAAATTGTTGTAATATTTTTCTTATGTTTGTAAATATTTTATTATTTTCTGTAACTTAGTTCTTTTTTATTTTTTGTACTTTAGATAGTTTATTTAATTTTATTTATTTGTAGCAATTGTGTTTAATTAATTTATTGATAGTGTAGTGTTAGGTTAATTGTAGGTAATTGTAGGTAGTTTATTTAATTATTTTATTGATAGGGTAGTGTTAGGTTTAATTATATCTTAGGTTAGGATTTATTTTACAGGTAAATTTGTAATTATTTTAACTAGGTAACTATTAAATAGTTCTTAACTATTTAATAGCTATTGTACCTGGTTAAAATAATTACAAAGTTGCCTGTAAAATAAATATTAATCCTAAAATAGCTATAATATAATTATAATTTATATTGTAGCTATATTAGGATTTATTTTACAGGTAAGTATTTAGCTTTAAATAGGAATCATTTATTTAATAAGAGTTAATTTATTTCGTTAGATAAAAATTATATTTAACTTAGGGGGGTGTTAGTGTTAGGGTTAGACTTAGCTTTAGGGGTTAATACATTTATTAGAATAGCGGTGAGCTCCGGTCGGCAGATTAGGGGTTAATAATTGAAGGTAGGTGTCGGCGATGTTAGGGAGGGCAGATTAGGGGTTAATACTATTTATGATAGGGTTAGTGAGGCGGATTAGGGGTTAATAACTTTATTATAGTAGCGCTCAGGTCCGCTCGGCAGATTAGGGGTTAATAAGTGTAGGCAGGTGTCGGCGACGTTGTGGGGGGCAGATTAGGGGTTAATAAATATAACATAGGGGTCGGCGATGTTAGGGCAGCAGATTAGGGGTACATAGGGATAACGTAGGTGGCGGCGGTTTACGGAGCGGCAGATTAGGGGTTAAAAGTGTAATGCAGGGGTCAGCGATAGCGGGGGGCGGCAGATTAGGAGTTAATAAGTGTAAGGTTAGGGGTGTTTAGACTCGGGGTACATGTTAGAGTGTTAGGTGCAGACGTAGGAAGTGTTTCCCCATAGGAAACAATGGGGCTGCGTTAGGAGCTGAACGCTGCTTTTTTGCAGGTGTTAGGTTTTTTTTCAGCTCAAACAGCCCCATTGTTTCCTATGGGAGAATCGTGCACGAGCACGTTTTTGATGCCGGCCGCGTCCGTAAGCAACTCTGGTATCGAGAGTTGCATTTGCGGTAAAAATGCTCTACGCTCCTTTTTTGGAGCCTAACGCAGCATTTGTTTGAACTCTCGATACCAGAGTTAAATTTATGGTGCGGCCAGAAAAAAACCCGCGGAGCGTTAACAGCCCTTTTACCGCCGAACTCTAAATCTAGGCCCACGTCTTTTGTCAGTGGCTCATAATATCACTAAGGCGATTAAAATTTAGAGTGACGATAATACTGATGTGTTGTATACTTCTACAGAGTAAGAGGTATATCTTTTGCTTAATAAACAATTTTTTAATGAATGAAACACCACGTCATTTATTAGTGACTCATAGTATCACTTTAGTGGTTGTAATTTCCAGTAGCGTCTGTGATTGGTGTAAACACAGTTTGTGATTTTTGCTGAAACCTTGAGTTATACTCATATGCACAACGATTTATTCTCAATAAAGAAATTTATTTTATATATATACAAATGAGGTTGGAATATATCACTGTGATTAAATAGGGTTAAAGTTTCAGGTTCGTTACTCTGATTATACTAAGACTGAAGTGATTTTTGAGAAATATTTTTTTTCAAACTTGGTATATTCAGTTATTTGTAGATCCCCAGGATTGGGCAGATATTATGATCTGTATTTAAAGAATGTCAAATTCACAAGCTAGTATCAAATTATAACATTTCAACTCCAAGTGGGCTAACCTATAGCAATGGGGGACGAAAACTGTTAGGAGCGTGATCAGTAGTACGAAGTAACCTGCACTTATCTGCAGGAGTACTGGATTACGTTACAATATCACAAGTACTTCCCCTAACTGCTATGGTCAATGATTGCCTACTAATGTATGAAATAGCAATAGGGGATAATAAATATTAGAAGCAGAATTTATACTATACGGTGACCTGCACTTATCTGCAGGGTGCTTAATTTTACCATAATATTAAAGTGCTTCCCCTAACTGTAGTGATCAGATGTTGATTGCTACTATAAGAGGAGTTAAATAATTATTTTCCATTCAACGTGTTATCCCAGAGAATGGCCACCTAGGTTGCACTATTAAGTAATAGATAAATATCTATAATTAGTGGTGGCTACAATTGTATCACTTCCCAATACTAATGTTTCTCATCGTTGGATTGATTAGCAACTTGTAACTATCTTAGAGCAAATCTAGGCTCATATCTAGTTTTTGAGGTAGCAGATAATTCTACTATAGTGAAGTATTAACATAAGTATTTGAATTAAGACGGTCTAAATTTTATGCTAAGTTAAAAATTGTTGAGTGTTGAAAGGCGTTCAACACCCTCCCCTGACATGTTTCGCCGACAAAGTGTCGGCTTTTTCGAAAAATGTTGCTATCCTATCCCTCTATGCGGGGTATATCTACAGATAATGCGTTGGATACTAGAGTATCTGCTACTAATATGAGGTACTGTATTATCAATCTGTGATTGAAAATATTGGTGTGCTGATAAGTATGTTCATCAGGACATTGTAGAAAGAAATATATATTGTAGAAAGTACTGAATATCTCTACTCCTGAATAAATAGGACAGAGAATAAAGTCCTATGTTTTTTATCAGAGGCTCATATTATGAGTTAGCTAACTAATTTCCCAGACAACTCAAATTGATAATATAAAATAGTGTAAATTACGCTGATATCCAAAAAGGGGTTGTGATATATGTAATAATGATAATTTTCGAAAAAGCTGCCACTTTGTTGGCGAAACATGTCAGGGGAGGGTGTTGAACGCCTTTCAACACTCAACAATTTTTAACTTAGCATAAAATTTAGACAGTCTGAATTCAAATACTTATGTTAATACTTCACTATAGTAGAATTATCTGCTACCTCAAAAACTAGATATGAGCCTAGATTTGCTCTAAGATAGTTACAAGTTGCTAATCAATCCAACAATGAGAAACATTAGTATTGGGAAGTGATACAATTGTAGCTACCACTAATTACAGATATTTATCTATTACTTAATAGTGAAACCTAGGTGGCCATTCTCTGGGATAACACGTTGAATGGAAAATAATTATTTAACTCCTCTTATAGTAGCAAGCAACATCCGATCACTACAGTTAGGGGAAGCACTTTAATATTATCGTAAAATTAAGCACCCTGCAGATAAGTGCAGGTCACCGTATAGTATAAATTCTGCTTCTAATATTTATTATCCCCTATTGCTATTTCATACATTAGTAGGCAATCATTGACCATAGCAGTTAGGGGAAGTACTTGTGATATTGTAACGTAATCCAGTACTCCTGCAGATAAGTGCAGGTTACTTCGTACTACTGATCACGCTCCTAACAGTTTTCGTCCCCCATTGCTATAGGTTAGCCCACTTGGAGTTGAAATGCTATAATTTGATACTAGCTTGTGAATTTGACATTCTTTAAATACAGATCATAATATCTGCCCAATCCTGGGGATCTACAAGTAACTGAATATACCAAGTTTGAAAAAAACTATTTCTCAAAAATCACTTCAGTCTTAGTATAATCAGAGTAACGAACCTGAAACTTTAACCCTATTTAATCACAGTGATATATTCCAACCTCATTTGTATATATATAAAATAAATTTCTTTATTGAGAATAAATCGTTGTGCATATGAGTATAACTCAAGGTTTCAGCAAAAATCACAAACTGTGTTTACACCAATCACAGACGCTACTCGAAATTACAACCACTAAAGTGATACTATGAGTCACTAATAAATGACGTGGTGTTTCATTCATTATCACAGATTGATAATACAGTACCTCATATTAGTAGCAGATACTCTAGTATCCAACGCATTATCTGTAGATATACCCCGCATAGAGGGATAGGATAGCAACATTTTTGTGGACAGTGTGCTCTACAAATTGACATATACATTGGAAATAGTGTCAATACTATATCATCTCATATTGACACAATTATTAACCTATTCATAATATAGGCACATCATCCACAGTAAACATTTCTATTTGGTGGCAGAGACAGTGTTCTACTGATTTAATATAAACTAATAAAGGTTAAATTTTAAATACATCACCTCACTACATCTTCAGATAATGATGGTATCTAAATTGTTATAGGGAGAGTGAAGTCCTATATAAATGCATACTTTTGCCCAACTTCTATGTTGACAATCCTCCAAAGCCAGTATATGCATAAGCACTCAAGCTTAGGATAATTTATTCTTCCTAATATATAAGCAACTCCCAAATTTTAGGGTAGTGTTGTTGCATGCTCTTCTTTTTCATAATTATGTGTTTAATGTCCCTTAAAAGACAATACCATTAGGCGTAGGTGGAGTTAACATTGGAGAAATAAACTACATTAAAATAAAGGGTAACGGAAATAACTATAGATATGTGATACACTCCAACAGGTAAAGAGTATAATTGTGAGAAATTATATTTTTATATATCTATAGTTAACTGACCCCACTAGAGTGAAAAGTCATCAATATGGCATACAATAACTAGCTTGGTATAAATGTGAAATTAACTTACATTTTATTTAAAGATAATGTAAACTATATTACCTTGGAAAGAATTAAAGAATAAGAAATAACCTATATTTATTTTAATAATGTTTTTGGATACCTAAGAAAGATTATAGAGATTAGAATGTAAATATAACATTAAATTACACTGTCACTTTAATGTAAGAAGTTAAACACTTTCATTTCTTAAAAGTGAAATGAGCAAAGTTGTTATTTATAATTTATACTACATATCCTTGTCATAAACATTTTATGATTTTGACATCTATAAATCACACAATCAAATCATAGATGGCTGTATCTAACTCCACCTTAAATTTGGTAAGATACTTAACTTTAACATTATGCTTATGCTGTGTTGATATTTTTTCATTCAATAAATTAATAAAAATTAGTATATTTGATATCAGGCATGTGCTTGTAAAATAGATACGTTAACAGTCATGGAACTAATATTTTGTTTTGTTTACATGTCAGAATATTAGATGGATGTATTTCTTCTTATCTTACTGTGATAGAGATATGTATCAAATAATATGTACAGGTATACCTCACTTTACAGCGCTTCACTTTACAGCGCTTCGCTAATACAGCGCTTTGTGGATCTGAAGTTCAACCTCCAAGGATTTTAAAACAGTGCTGTAATCTTCGTGAGATTGCAAGAAAAGTGACTGTCACCATTTTATTATGCTTAGTTCACTCTGTTTACAGCATTACAGTGCAATCTGTGTCTCAGTGTTATACTCTGACAAATTGTACTACAGTGATTGTCACTATTTTACAGGTACAGTATTTATTGAATACTGTGCTGTGCAAGTGTTAAACTAAACTTAGCGCTATTGCACAGCTAATATAAGTTAGTTAAAACATGTTTTTAAGTTTTTAAACACACTGGCAAGTGAAAAGAAAGCTAAAACTGTCTTGTTTCACTTTAAGGCGGTTTTCACTTTACAGCAGGGCTCCGGTCCCTAACCCGCTGTATGAGCGGGGTATACCTGTATTTCAATAAATAAATGTGAAAGATATAGTATGTAAATAAATATATTTAATTTTTTTTTGGGGGGGGGGAATTCATCAAAAAAGAAATTCTGAAAAAGAAAGAAAAGAAATATTAAAAACATTAGTCAATTAGGTTATTTAATGAACACATGTCTAAAAATATTCATTAAATCTAATAATTTAAAATTCATCTTCTGTCTATGCTCTAACATGTATTGTTTGTCTTGATATTAAAAACAGGTTCAGACTGGAGATCTATATATATATCCATAATTTGAAATTGATCACATTAAATTGTCTAATCAATATTTGAATTACACATATTAGCATTTAAAATTAGACAAAATAATGCATATCATATTTAAAAAAAAAAAAAAAATATATATATATATATATATATATATATATATATATATATACATATATAAATTGTATAAGGGACATAATTGAATGTATTATTTCATGTCCCTTCAAATAATAATATACCTAAATGTCAACTATAAAATGTATCCCTTTGTCTGCTTGGTAAGAATCTGAGTCCTCTCTAGCACAAAGTAGGGGTAATGTATATAAAATAAACATATTCTAAAATAGGACATGTATATATTCTGAATTCTTTGAACATTATTCCTCCTATGATTCTTAAATATCAGGCATTGTGCAAACTAACCTGGATGTATGGTCTTTGAAAGGCAATTCTATTCAAAATATCAGTTTATCTTCATTAGGTGTCTGATTCATCATTTTAAAAATAGAGGATTATGAAATACCATCTAAAAAAACAAAACAAAAAAAATAAAATAACCATAAGTGTCTCCCAAATGATGCATCCTGCATCCCCAGTCTTGTTCCAGAGAATTGTGGCCACTTACCATGTGAACTTGTCTTTGTATGTTTTTCAAAGTCAGCACAGTTGAAAGACAATGCCACAGACATGATCACATTGGTATTCCTTACTTTCAGTCTGGGATTCTTCACTTTCAGTCTGGAATTCTTCACTTTCAGTCTGTAGATGAAGTCATCTCCCTAATGGAAGAAAAAGTGTAAATAAAATCATTAATAAAAAAAGTGTGCCTTGGTTCTGCATCCCCCCAACCATTTCTGAAACTATTTAGATCAATAGCTTACTAAGCATGTTTAACATCTTGTGTTATGTTCTAGCAAGCTGAGTCATACATTGTGCAGACCTTACCTCTGATGTATGACTTTGAAACACATAGGCCTAGATTTAGAGTTCGGCGGTAAAAGGGCTGTTAACGCTCCGCGGGTTTTTTTCTGGCCGCACCATAAATTTAACTCTGGTATCGAGAGTTCAAACAAATGCTGCGTTAGGCTCCAAAAAAGGAGCGTAGAGCATTTTTACCGCAAATGCAACTCTCGATACCAGAGTTGCTTACGGACGCGGCCGGCATCAAAAACGTGCTCGTGCACGATTCTCCCATAGGAAACAATGGGGCTGTTTGAGCTGAAAAAAAACCTAACACCTGCAAAAAAGCAGCGTTCAGCTCCTAACGCAGCCCCATTGTTTCCTATGGGGAAACACCTCCTAAGTCTGCACCTAACACCCTAACATGTACCCCGAGTCTAAACACCCCTAACCTTACACTTATTAACTCCTAATCTGCCGCCCCCGCTATCGCTGACCCCTGCATTACACTTTTAACCCCTAATCTGCCGCTCCGTAAACCGCCGCCACCTACGTTATCCCTATGTACCCCTAATCTGCTGCCCTAACATCGCCGACCCCTATGTTATATTTATTAACCCCTAATCTGCCCCCCACATCGTCGCCGACACCTGCCTACACTTATTAACCCCTAATCTGCCGAGCGGACCGCACCGCTACTATAATAAAGTTATTAACCCCTAATCCGCCTCACTAACCCTATCATAAATAGTATTAACCCCTAATCTGCCCTCCCTAACATCGCCGACACCTACCTTCAATTATTAACCCCTAATCTGCCGACCGGAGCTCACCGCTATTCTAATAAATGGATTAACCCCTAAAGCTAAGTCTAACCCTAACACTAACACCCCCCTAAGTTAAATATAATTTTTATCTAACAAAATAAATTAACTCTTATTAAATAAATGATTCCTATTTAAAGCTAAATACTTACCTGTAAAATAAATCCTAATATAGCTACAATATAAATTATAATTATATTATAGCTATTTTAGGATTAATATTTATTTTACAGGCAACTTTGTAATTATTTTAACCAGGTACAATAGCTATTAAATAGTTAAGAACTATTTAATAGTTACCTAGTTAAAATAATAACAAATTTACCTGTAAAATAAATCATAACCTAAGATATAATTAAACCTAACACTACCCTATCAATAAAATAATTAAATAAACTACCTACAATTACCTACAATTAACCTAACACTACACTATCAATAAATTAATTAAACACAATTGCTACAAATAAATAAAATTAAATAAACTATCTAAAGTACAAAAAATAAAAAAGAACTAAGTTACAGAAAATAATAAAATATTTACAAACATAAGAAAAATATTACAACAATTTTAAACTAATTACACCTACTCTAAGCCCCCTAATAAAATAACAAAGCCCCCCAAAATAAAAAATTCCCTACCCTATTCTAAAATACAAATATTACAAGCTCTTTTACCTTACCAGCCCTGAACAGGGCCCTTTGCGGGGCATGCCCCAAGAATTTCAGCTCTTTTGCCTGTAAAAAAAAACATACAATACCCCCCCCCAACATTACAACCCACCACCCACATACCCCTAATCTAACCCAAACCCCCCTTAAATAAACCTAACACTACCCCCCTGATGATCTTCCTACCTTGTCTTCACCATGCCAGGTTCACCGATCCGTCCTGGCTCCAAGATCTTCATCCAACCCAAGCGTGGGCTAGACATCCACTGAAGAAGTCCAGAAGAGGGTCCAAAGTCTTCCTCCTATCCGGCAAGAAGAGGACATCCGGACCGGCAAACATCTTCTCCAAGCGGCATCTTCTATCTTCTTCCATCCGATGACGACCGGCTCCATCTTGAAGACCTCCAGCGCGGATCCATCCTCTTCTTCCGACGACTAGACGACGAATGACGGTTCCTTTAAGGGACGTCATCCAAGATGGCGTCCCTCGAATTCCGATTGGCTGATAGGATTCTATCAGCCAATCGGAATTAAGGTAGGAATTTTCTGATTGGCTGATGGAATCAGCCAATCAGAATATAGTTCAATCCGATTGGCTGATCCAATCAGCCAATCAGATTGAGCTCGCATTCTATTGGCTGATCGGAACAGCCAATAGAATGCGAGCTCAATCTGATTGGCTGATTGGATCAGCCAATCGGATTGAACTATATTCTGATTGGCTGATTCCATCAGCCAATCAGAAAATTCCTACCTTAATTCCGATTGGCTGATAGAATCCTATCAGCCAATCGGAATTCGAGGGACGCCATCTTGGATGACGTCCCTTAAAGGAACCGTCATTCGTCGTCTAGTCGTCGGAAGAAGAGGATGGATCCGCGCTGGAGGTCTTCAAGATGGAGCCGGTCGTCATCGGATGGAAGAAGATAGAAGATGCCGCTTGGAGAAGATGTTTGCCGGTCCGGATGTCCTCTTCTTGCCGGATAGGAGGAAGACTTTGGACCCTCTTCTGGACTTCTTCAGTGGATGTCTAGCCCACGCTTGGGTTGGATGAAGATCTTGGAGCCAGGACGGATCGGTGAACCTGGCATGGTGAAGACAAGGTAGGAAGATCATCAGGGGGGTAGTGTTAGGTTTATTTAAGGGGGGTTTGGGTTAGATTAGGGGTATGTGGGTGGTGGGTTGTAATGTTGGGGGGGGGTATTGTATGTTTTTTTTTACAGGCAAAAGAGCTGAAATTCTTGGGGCATGCCCCGCAAAGGGCCCTGTTCAGGGCTGGTAAGGTAAAAGAGCTTGTAATATTTGTATTTTAGAATAGGGTAGGGAATTTTTTATTTTGGGGGGCTTTGTTATTTTATTAGGGGGCTTAGAGTAGGTGTAATTAGTTTAAAATTGTTGTAATATTTTTATTATGTTTGTAAATATTTTATTATTTTCTGTAACTTAGTTCTTTTTTATTTTTTGTACTTTAGATAGTTTATTTAATTTTATTTATTTGTAGCAATTGTGTTTAATTAATTTATTGATAGTGTAGTGTTAGGTTAATTGTAGGTAATTGTAGGTAGTTTATTTAATTATTTTATTGATAGGGTAGTGTTAGGTTTAATTATATCTTAGGTTATGATTTATTTTACAGGTAAATTTGTTATTATTTTAACTAGGTAACTATTAAATAGTTCTTAACTATTTAATAGCTATTGTACCTGGTTAAAATAATTACAAAGTTGCCTGTAAAATAAATATTAATCCTAAAATAGCTATAATATAATTATAATTTATATTGTAGCTATATTAGGATTTATTTTACAGGTAAGTATTTAGCTTTAAATAGGAATCATTTATTTAATAAGAGTTAATTTATTTCGTTAGATAAAAATTATATTTAACTTAGGGGGGTGTTAGTGTTAGGGTTAGACTTAGCTTTAGGGGTTAATCCATTTATTAGAATAGCGGTGAGCTCCGGTCGGCAGATTAGGGGTTAATAAGTGTAGGTAGGTGTCGGCGACGTTGTGGGGGGCAGATTAGGGGTTAATAAATATAACATAGGGGTCGGCGATGTTAGGGGTAGCAGATTAGGGGTACATAGGGATAACGTAGGTGGCGGCGATTTGCGGTCGGAAGATTAGGGGTTAATTATTTTAAGTAGCTTGCGGCGACGTTGTGGGGGGCAAGTTAGGGGTTAATAGATATAATACAGGGGTCGGCGGTGTTAGGGGCAGCAGATTAGGGGTACATAAGTATAACGTAGGTGGCGGTCGGCAGATTAGGGGTTAAAAATTTTAATCGAGTGGCGGCGATGTGGGGGGAGCTCGGTTTAGGGGTACATAGGTAGTTTATGGGTGTTAGTGTACTTTAGGGTACAGTAGTTAAGAGCTTTATAAACCGGCGTTAGCCAGAAAGCTCTTAACTCCTGCTATTTTCAGGCGGCTGGAATCTTGTCGTTAGAGCTCTAACGCTCACTGCAGAAACGACTCTAAATACCGGCGTTAGGAAGATCCCATTGAAAAGATAGGCTACGCAAATGGCGTAGGGGGATCTGCGGTATGGAAAAGTCGCGGCTGTAAAGTGAGCGTTAGACCCTTTAATCACTGACTCCAAATACCAGCGGGCGCCCAAAACCAGCGTTAGGAGCCTCTAACGCTGGTTTTGACGGCTACCGCCGAACTCTAAATCTAGGCCATAGTATTGCTAGGGTATCCCTTTCTGACTATCTAAAAATCTAGTAATGTGTAAACTAAATACTACATTTAAAATTGTATGCCATAAATGCCATGATGATGACAGGGGAGGCGCTACTGCTGGCTGCCACACTTTCCTCAGGCTCCTGACCTCTTCTGGATTTATCTTAATTTTAAGTTGCTTACATTCAAAATTCATCATAATAATTTCAAGGACCAATACCAACTCCACATAACGCACAACTAGACTCATAAAAATTGAACGGATAACATTACTAAAGTGAGATACTCAACGGATGGAAATATACTGCCACCGGACCATCTTACTACCAGAAAGAGATACCCCCAGCTGAACACTACAAACAAGGTACACTTAAACTAAAAAAAAACAAAAAAACAAAAAACAGACTCAACCCATGCACAAATTGGGTTTTGGATTTCATCATCCATTTAGCAATGCTCAGATTTAATTTCTAAACACAAGAAAAACTAATTGATTAAGTCTATTTTAGTAAAATACATTGGTTTTAAAACCCCTGCATGCTTTCTTATCTGTTGTCTACAATGCAGCCTGAAGTGCAAAATCTCACACCTCACTCTGGCCTGAATCCTATAAAGCAGGGCAATGAACCCAGCCCCCACTGCTAACATTCCTACAAATACTAGAAGCTATTTTAACCCCTTCACTGCAGAGGGAATGACCACCTATACGCCCTCACATCTGCACTCCTTAAGACCCCAAAAAGCGGTTGCAGCACTCAGTCCCTCACTAGTGGCTACCCTAAAATCACTTAGCATTTTCAAAGGGACCAACAGGGGCTGTCGTGGAGGAAAATTAAAATTTAAACTTCTATATCCTGACACTATCACAGCTGCCCCACCACCCTGTCCACCCGCAAGCCCAATTGAAGTGATCCAACCTAAAAGCCACAAAAACCGCACTATCAAATCAAGAAAATCTCTTTGTGTGATCCCTATTAGAAGACACATTCGCCTAGATTTAGAGTTTGGCGTTAGCCATCAAAACCAGCGTTAGAGGCTCCTAACGCTGGTTTTGGGCTACCGCTGGTATTTGGAGTCAGTCAGGAAAGGGTCTAACGCTCACTTTGCAGCCGCGACTTTTCCATACCGCAGATCCCCCTACGCCATTTGCGTATCCTATATTTTCAATGGGATCTTCCTAACGCCGGTATTTAGAGTCTTGGCTGAAGTGAGCGTTAGAAATCTAACGACAAAACTCCAGCCACAGAAAAAAGTCAGTAGTTAAGAGCTTTCTGGGCTAACGCCGGTTCATAAAGCTCTTAACTACTGTGCTCTAAAGTACACTAACACCCATAAACTACCTATGTACCCCTAAACCGAGGTCCCCCCACATCGCCGCCACTCTATTAAAAATTTTTAACCCCTAATCTGCCGACCGCACACCGCCGCCACCTACGTTATACTTATGTACCCCTAATCTGCTGCCCCTAACACCACTGACCCCTATATTATATTTATTAACCCCTAATCTGCCGCCCCCAAAGTCGCCTCCACCTACCTACAATTATTAACCCCTAATCTGCCGACCGGACCTCACCGCTACTATAATAAAGTTATTAACCCCTAATCCGCCTCACTCCCGCCTCACTAACCCTATAAGAAATAGTATTAACCCCTAATCTGCCCTCCCTAACATCGCCGACACCTAACTTCAATTATTAACCCCTAATCTGCCGACCGGACCTCACCGCTACTCTAATAAATGTATTAACCCCTAAAGCTAAGTCTAACCCTAAGACTAACAGCCCCCTAAGTTAAATATAATATAAATCTAACGAAAAAAATTAACTCTTATTAAATAAATTATTCCTATTTAAAGATAAATACTTACCTGTAAAATAAACCCTAATATAGCTACAATATAACAAATAATTATATTGTAGCTATTTTAGGATTAATATTTATTTTACAGGCAACTTTGTAATTATTTTAACTAGGTACAATAGCTATTAAATAGTTAATAACTATATAATAGCTACCTATTTAAAATAATTACAAAATTACCTGTAAAATAAATCCTAACCTAAGTTACAATTAAACCTAACACTACACTATCAATAAATTAATTAATTACAATACCTACAATTATCTACAATTAAACCTAACACTACACTATCAATAAATTAATTAAATACAATACCTACAAATAAATACTATTAAATAAACTAACTAAAGTACAAAAAATAAAAAAAGAACTAAGTTACAAAAAATAAAAAAATATTTTCAAATATTAGAAAAATATTACAATTTTAAACTAATTACACCTACTCTAAGCCCCTAATAAAATAACAAAGCCCCCCAAAATAAAAAAATGCCCTACCCTATTCTAAAATTAAAATAGAAAAGCTCTTTTACCTTACCAGCCCTTAAAAGGGCCATTTGCGGGGCATGCCCCAAAGAATTCAGCTCTTTTGCCTGTAAAAAAAAAACATACAATACCCCCCCAACATTATAACCCACCACCCACATACCCCTAATCTAACCCAAACCCCCCTTAAATAAACCTAACACTAAGCCCCTGAAGATCTTCCTACCTTATCTTCACCACACCGGGTTCACCGATCGATCCAGAAGAGCCTCCAATGTCTTCATCCAAGCCCAAGCGGGGGCTGAAGAGTGACGTCCATCCTCCGGCTGAAGTCTTGATCCAAGCGGCAAATGAAGAAGTCCATCTTCGGGCAGAAATCTTCATCCTATCCGGGCAGAAGAGGACATCCGGACCGGCAAACATCTTCATCCAGGTGGCATCTTCTATGCTGTTCCATCCGATGACGAGCGGCTGATCTTGAAGACCTCCGGCGCGGATCCATCCTCTTCGTTCGACATTCAACTGAAGAATGAAGGTTCCTTTAAGGGACGTCATCCAAGATGGCGTCCCTCGAATTCCGATTGGCTGATAGGATTCTATCAGCCAATCGGAATTAAGGTAGGAAAATTCTGATTAGCTGATGGAATCAGCCAATCAGATTCAAGTTCAATCCGATTGGCTGATTCGATCAGCCAATCAGATTGAGCTCGCATTCTATTGGCTGTTCCGATCAGCCAATAGAATGCGAGCTCAATCTGATTGGCTGATTCAATCAGCCAATCAGATTTTTCCTACCTTAATTCCGATTGGCTGATAGAATCCTATCAGCCAATCAGAATTCGAGGGACACCATCTTGGATGACGTCCCTTAAAGGAACCTTCATTCTTCAGTTGGACGTCGAATGAAGAGGATGGATCTGCGCCGGAGGTCTTCAAGATCAGCCGCTCGTCATCGGATGGAGCAACATAGAAGATGCCGCCTGAATGAAGATGTTTGCCGGTCCGGATGTCCTCTTCTGCCCGGATAGGATGAAGATTTCTGCCCAAAGATGGACTTCTTCATTTGCCGCTTGGATCAAAACTTCAGCCGGAGGATGGACGTCACTCTTCAGCCCCCGCTTGGGCTTGGATGAAGACATCGGAGGCTCTTCTGGATCGATCGGTGAACCCGGTGTGGTGAAGATAAGGTAGGAAGATCTTCAGGGGCTTAGTGTTAGGTTTATTTAAGGGGGGTTTGGGTTAGATTAGGGGTATGTGGGTGGTGGGTTGTAATGTTGGGGGGGGTATTGTATGTTTTTTTTTTACAGGCAAAAGAGCTGAATTCTTTGGGGCATGCCCCGCAAATGGCCCTTTTAAGGGCTGGTAAGGTAAAAGAGCTTTTATATATTAATTTTAGAATAGAGTAGGGCATTTTTTTATTTTGGGTGGCTTTGTTATTTTATTAGGGGGCTAAGAGTAGGTGTAATTAGTTTAAAATTGTTGTAATATTTTTCTAATGTTTGTAAATATTTTTTTATTTTTTGTAACTTAGTTCTTTTTTATTTTTTGTACTTTAGTTAGTTTATTTAATTGTATTTATTTGTAGGTATTGTATTTAATTAATTTATTGATAGTGTAGTGTTAGGTTTAATTGTAGATAATTGTTGGTATTGTATTTAATTAATTTATTGATAGTGTAGTGTTAAGTTTAATTGTAATTTAGGTTAGGATTTATTTTACAGGTAATTTTGTAATTATTTTAAATAGGTAGCTATTATATAGTTATTAACTATTTAATAACTATTGTACCTAGTTAAAATAATTACAAAGCTGCCTGTAAAATAAATATTAATCCTAAAATAGCTACAATATAATTATTCGTTATATTGTAGCTATATTAGGGTTTATTTTACAGGTAAGTATTTATCTTTAAATAGGAATAATTTATTTAATAAAAGTTAATTTTTTTCGTTAGATTTAAATTATATTTAACTTAGGGGGGTGTTAGTGTTAGGGTTAGACTTAGCTTTAGGGGTTAATACATTTATTAGAGTAGCGGTGAGGTCCGGTCGGCAGATTAGGGGTTAATAATTGAAGTTAGGTGTCGGCGATGTTAGGGAGGGCAGATTAGGGGTTAATACTATTTCTTATAGGGTTAGTGAGGCGGGAGTGAGGCGGATTAGGGGTTAATAACTTTATTATAGTAGCGGTGAGGCCCGGTCGGCAGATTAGGGGTTAATAATTGTAGGTAGGTGGAGGCGACTTTGGGGGCGGCAGATTAGGGGTTAATAAATATAATATAGGGGTCGGCGGTGTTAGGGGCAGCAGATTAGGGGTACATAAGTATAACGTAGGTGGCAGCGGTGTGCGGTTGGCAGATTAGGGGTTAATAAATATAATATAGGGGTCGGGGGGGTTAGGGGCAGCAGATTAGGGGTACATAGCTATAACGTAGGTTGCGGCGGTGTACAGAGCGGCAGATTAGGGGTTAAAAATAATATGCAGGTGTCAGCGATAGCGGGGGCAGCAGATTAGGGGTTAATAAGTGTAAGGTTAGGGGTGTTTAGACTCGGGGTACATGTTTGGGTGTTAGGTGCAGACACAGGAAGAGTTTCCCCATTGGAAACAATGGGGCCACGTTAGGACCTGAACGCTGCTTTTTTGCAGGTGTTAGGTTTTTTTTCAGCTCAAACTGTCCCATTGTTTCCTATGGGGGAATCATGCACAAGCACGTTTTTGAAGCTGGCCGCATCCGTAAGCACCGCTGGTATTGAGAGTTGCAGTGGCGGTAAATATGCTATACGCTCCCTTTTTGGAGCCTAACGCAGCCATTCTGTGAACTCTAAATACCAGCGGTATTTAAAAGGTGCGGCCAGAAAAAAGCAGGCATAGCTAACGCACCCCTTCTAACGCAAAACTCCAAATCTAGGCGATTGTCTCCAAAGTACAGAGCAAAAACTCAGAATCCCAAAACTGTCCTATCAGAGCAATCCTGTGCAATTCCAGATCAATAAAGAACAAAACAGCTATTATTTCCGACCTTATTGAAACATGCGAATTAGCATGCATCACAGAATCATGGTTAGATGAAAATGCAGGGCCTATTCTAGAGGCAGCTATTCCAGACAATTATACAGTGTTCCACCGCCCGAGACAAGATCGCAAGGGAGGCGGAGTTATGATCTGTGCAAAATCTTTCTTAAATCCCAGACCAATATCAGTAAACAAAACCCAATCTTTTGAATGTGTAGCTGCCAGCCTCTCAATAGAGAGAGGATTCCGAATACTGCTAATATACAGACCCCCAGGAGATGGGAAGAGATTTCTTCAGGAACTCCCAGACCTTTTGGCTGGCTTAATCCTTGAACACCCCAGATGGCTTATATTACGAGACTTCAACACTTGGATTGACAACACCCTATCCCTGCTTGGGCAGGATCTCCTCAGCTTGATGAGTACACTCGGCTTTACACAAATCGTCACCACTCCCACCCACAGAAAAGGTCATACACTTGATCTAGTGTTTCAGTCTGGACTAGAAGTGTCACCAGTAACTGTAAACCCAGTTACCTGTTCAGATCACCACTCCATTCACTTCTCCATTGTATTGTCAGGGTATATATATATATATATTATAGAGGAAAATTATATATATATATATATATATATATATATAATCTTCATATATATAGTTAGTAAGACCACATGATTGGTTGTATATGAGACTATTTGCAGCAACTCTGTTCACTTTGATTGCAGTCATCTATGCCAGATGATGTTTGGCTGTATAAACAAAACCCTTTGTTCCCATTTCATCAAAAGAAATTGCTGTCAGGGCTATCTTTGGAGAGGTCATTTAAAAGGAACACTTTCTAGCTAGAGTGTGAAAATGAAGTCCATACCAGATTGTAATTAAAACTTCCCCTGACACTAAAACATTTGCTCTAATCAATTTAAAACAATCACTTAAAGGAATTTGTAAAAGTGATTTTGAGAAAGAACAGAATTTATAGTTTGAGACAGGATGAGTCATAAAAGGTAATTTAAGAGGATAGATTTTCAGATAGGTGACACCACACCGTGAATGGAGACGGGGTGTCTGGAATATCCTTTTTTTGAAGCTTGATGAGATGGAAATTAGATTGCTTGAATCTCAAAGACACATTTTAAGATGTGACTTTGAAATTTACTGAACATACAGCAAATAATCATCTTTGAAAGCATGTCTCAGAATGTATTAAATATAGAAATTTGGGAAATTGTCTAATTCTCTATTATTACATGGGTATTTGCTAAACTTTGTAGGTAACTATTTTAGTCAGTCTAAAATGTTTAATAACCTCTGTATTGTTTGTATTTTTCAGAAATATAATTTCAGATCTGCATAGAAATTAATGTGTATATACCTATATATCTATTTGAAAGCATAAAATATCTTAGGCTCTGTTTGTTTAAGAACATGAATAGATGTTTATGGACCTGAAGAGAAGTGATTATTAACATTTATTTTTATTTCAGATCTACATAGACAGAATTCATGTATTCAGGAAGAAATACACAGAAATGTAACATGCTGTATCTGAATAAATGCAATATATCAGGAGTTTTAAATACTACCAATCTGGAAAAATTTGCAGTATAATTGTTTTGATATGGTATGGTGTTAAGGACATACTGTGTTTAATGTCAAATTGATCAGAATAAATAATGTGATATAATACAATATATATAACCTACTAATACAAGAAATTATGGCAGTTATTGCACACTTTAAAGAAATATTTTAAATGCTAGAAATGTTAAAAATGTATTGCTGTGTTGTTTGTAATGCTGCCACCCGGTGTTGCCATACGAGAACTACAACCAGAAGGCAGAGACAAGGTTTCCGTTTTGGGAGTTTCCAATTTCACCAGTGAGGAGAACCCATATAAAGTTATTGCAACATAGAGAGAGACAGATTTCTGCTGAGCTAAACTTGTAACTGGTTCCTGTTGGGCGTGAAATACCATTTACTCAAGCAAAGCTGATCGATTCTTCTCATTGACTGCAAATTATACTTATTGGTATTTTCTGAGGTGAAAATATTCCTATCAAGGAATATTGGATATCGATTTGGTACTCTTTTTGGTAATGTATTAAGAGATTGCTGTAATAAATAGATTTAAAGAGCAGATTGTACTTTTAAACTTTGTGTCATCGTTTTGGATAGTTCTTAGCTTGCCTGTTTGTATGCAAAACATTTAAAGTAAACATTTACTATTGCTGTATGTAGCAGAGTTAAAGAAATAGTTACATTTCAAGTTAGCATTTCATAGCCTATGTATTGTTAAACTAATCCTAATCTTAAATTGTTTATCTGTGCAATTATATAGTTATAATTCAGAAGTATGTTAGAGTAAATTGTGGTTAAATAACTGAGTGTATTGCTTGAATTGTTAGCAGTTAAAGATTTTAAGTCTCATTGTGTAAACTGAATGAAAGGCTATTTGTAAATAAGGCTGGTTTTAAAGGTAAACGTGTATGAACTTTGCATAGCATATCTTAATAGTTTTAAACACAAATAATATTGTTTCATGTTCTGGTACTATAAATATATTTCAATATGTTCATAGATATTAACTAAATAAAAATAATTCAGATATTTGTATTAATTTTATGGTTCCTAGTAGTTGCATATTGATTGAGGGTTTATTTTAAAGGATAATTATTTAAATATATTGTGTTATAACCCTGCCATAAGCTGATATATTATTTGGAGAGCACTACTGAAGATTCTTATCATAAATACTGACAGTATCACAATCAACCAGACACCAGCCTCAGAACATGGTCAAACACCGCTCATTAAAAGGGGTGACACCATTGGATGTAGCATCACATATGGATCTAATGGGCACCTGCAAAGACCCCAGCTCCTTAGTCCAACTCTACAACAAAACCATTAGAGACACCCTAGAAAGCATTGCACCATCTCGCATACGCACTGTCCAAACCCACAACAATGCACCGTGGTTTGATAGCTCCATCAGAGAAATTTAAAAGAACAGGACGTAAGCTCGAGAGAAAGTGGCGCAGAACACATGATCCAGAGGATAAAGCCGCTCTTACCAAACATCTAAATAAATATCAATCCAAGATAACTAAGAAAAAATCTTAATTTTTATCACGCGAAATTGCACTCTCCCACAATAGACCCAGGCAACTGTTTCGCACAGTAGAAAGGCTCTGCAAACCAGCATGCATGCTTAACCCCACCAATTTTTCTCAGGATAAATGTGAAGCATTTGCGAACTTCTTCAGAGGCAAGATTTCCTCAATCCGAACCGCTATCACAGCAGGCCAAACAGTTACACACCAGAACCACTACAATGGAATGCCAGGTTGCCCCAGTTTATCGTCCACTTTTACAAATGTGGATATAAAAGAAGTTAAAAACACCATACAAAAGTTGCACCCTACTACGTGTGACTTAGACCCTGCTCCAACTCAGCTCATATCTGGATGCATTGAAACACTCGCCCCAGTCCTTACAAAAATAGTGCAGTGTTCACTAAACACAGGAGACTTTCCAGATCCTCTAAAAGAAGCTGTGGTAAAACCACTCCTAAAGAAACCTTTATTAGACCCAGACTGCATGACTAATTAAAGACCAGTATCCAACCTCCCATTTCTGGGGAAAATAATTGAAAAAGTAGTGGCAACTCAACTGGAAGCCCATCTATCACGCCTAAACATATTCGATCCTTTCCAGTCAGGATTCAGATGCCTCCATAGCACTGAAACAGCACTAGTCCGAGTGCTAAATGATCTCCTCATGGCAAGAGACAAAGGTGATTACTCCATTCTAATCCTCCTGGATCTCCCAGCTGCATTTGACACCATTGACCATAGGATTCTAATAGAGCGCTTGCAGTACATCTGTGGTCTAGGAGGCACAGTCCTTAACTGGTTTAAATCTTTCCTCGCTGGTAGATCACAGAGAGTAATATCAGAATCAAGCTCATCAGCACAAACAGAACTGGCCTGCGTAGTTCCACAAGGATCTATCCTGTCTCTCTTGCTATTCGCAATTTACTTACTACCACTGAGGGACATCATTAACCGACATGGCCTAAGGTATCATTGTTATGCTGATGACACAGAACTCTACTTCTCCTTTGCTCCAGATACTACAGACCCAGCATGCCGCATAAACAGTTGCTTAACAGACCTCATAAAATGGATGAATGGTAGCTGTCTCAAAGTGAACCCGGACAAAACAGAGTTACTCTTGGTGAGGGGACCCTGGGCATCAAAAATATCCCATGATCACCCAACTGGCCTGGAGCTTGGAGGCTCTGAACAGCAAAGGTACCAAACCTCGGAGTGCTGATTGACACTGGACTATCTCTTAAACAGCAGATTTCCTCCGTAATAAAATCTGCCTACTTTCATCTGAAAAACATAGCCAGGATACAACACTTAATTCCACCGGATGATATGCCAACATTAATACATGCATTTGTATCCTCTAGGCTAGATTACTGCAATGCACTTTACTTGGGCCTCACAAAAAAAGAACTCCATCGCCTTCAGACAGTACAAAATGCAGCAGCCAGACTATTGACCAATCAAACTCGCTCCTGCCACATAACACCTGTTCTCCACTCCCTGCATTGGCTTCCAATAAAATGGCAAACATATTTTAAAATTGGCCTGCTGACCTTCAAAGCCTTAAACAACCAAGGCCCACAGTACCTGAAAGAGCTCCTGACACCCTACATCCTATCCCGTTCACTTAGGTCAGCCAACACATCCCTCCTCTCAGTGCCAAGAATAAGGACAAACGCAGGCTCCAGAGCATTCTGCCACGCTGCCCCTACTTTCTGGAACTCTTTACTGTGCGCAATTAGAGAGGCACCATCCTTACAGACTTAAAAAAAATAAAAAATAAAGACCCACCTCTTCCATCAGTCATTCAGTCCAGTTATATGACCTTCAGAAACTCCTAACTTTTATGTCTTATGTTGGTATATTTGTAAAGTGCTTTGAGTCTCACAGGGAGAAAAGCGCTATATAAATCGCAAATTATTATTATTATTATATTATTATTATAATTATTATATGATGGATCATTGTGCAAAATCCCCCCCCCCCCAGTCCATACATTGTGCATAATTACCATCTGATGTTGTCTTTGAAAATCAGGTGGCGAAGTCATTACAGGATCCAATGCCAGAATCATCTGATGTCTAAATTACGACACAAGAAGAGAAGAGACAGAGCGCAGCCACCTCTGAGCGTAAAAACATTTATTACAAAAAAACGCTGATATAATAAAAATTGTGTACAAGAAAACGTACATAAAACAATAAAAGTGCAATCACACCACTGTTCCAGGTCCTCCGTTAATTCCCAGAGAGGGTAATTCCTTCCCTTGCTCCTCTCTTCATCTGCAATCCTCTGGAGCGGGTAGCGGGGGGACTCGGACGCCACCGGAAATGATGTGGGTAAAACTTTACGTCACTGACTCACTGTCTGGAGCTGTCGGCAGCTGCTTTGCTGAAGTCTGTTCTTTAAGGTACACTCTACGTGTTTCGTCGGGTTGTGACCCGACTTTGCCAAGAGATGATTTAATTGTGGTGAATGCTTCCTTTTTACAAGTGGCGGGTTTGACACGCCTCCGGTAGGGGTAGTTCTGATAGGCTCATGATGGTAGCTCATAACATATCTAAAGAGTCCAGCCTGTTACCCTAATAGAAACATTGATGGTAATCAAAAAACACAGATGGGTACAAAAGAGAATAATATATTATGAGTAATATGATTAGAAACATGTACTGTGAATAAATATATAGTTGATGGATTTCATTTTATAGAACTTAGCGAAAACGAATAAAATACAAATATATACTCCATTTGATCCTAACAGGTAAATTGTGTGAAACTCAATTTATAAATAAATACTCGAGAACTGAAAATTTTCCGTTTGCTAACAGCGAATGCGAACGTCTGCAACTGTTCGCAAACAGGCGAATCGGGCGACCCGCCATTGACTTCAATAGGCAGGTGAATTTTAAAACCCACAGGGACTCTTTCTGGCCACAATAGTGATGGAAAAGTTGTTTCAAGGGTACTAACACCTGGACTGTGGCATGCCGGAGGGGTATCCATGGCAAAACTCCCACGTAAAATTATATAGTTGATGCAGAGTCTGGTTTTAATCCATAAAGGGCATAAATCACCTAACATTCCTAAATTGTTTGGAATAACGTGCTTTAAAACATCAGGTATGATGTTGTATCGATCAGGTAGTGTAAGGGTTACGCCCGCTTCACAGTGACAGACCAAACTCCCTGTTTAATGCACCACAAACAACCGCAAACAGTCCATTTGCACAACCACGAGATAGATAGATTTGATAGATAGATAGATACATAGATTAGATAGATAGATCAATAGATGCAATATACATTTAACAGATACGATAGATAGATAGATTTGATAGATAAATAGATAGATTTGATAGATATATAATTTCCCAGACAGAGAATTACATGACGTGTGGTCTGGGACCCATGGTAAGGTTCCCAGAGGCAGTTGCGGTGCCAGGGGACGTGTATATGGCATGGATTTTAGGAGCCGGGAGATGGAAAAAGATGCTTGGTCGGTCCTCCTACTTCAAATTTGGGGCACTGCGCGTGCAATCTACTGTGCCACCAGATATGAGTGGTGTGTTAAGTAGTACTATTCTGATCAGTTTAATCCCTCTTACGCCCCCTATCAGGGGACGTGTATATGGCATGGATTTTAGGAACCGGGAGATGGAAAAAGATGCTTGGTCGGTCCTCCTACTTCACATTTGGGGCACTGCGTGTGCAATCGTGGCCGGACTTTTAGCCGACGGACATTTGGCCGACGGACATTTGGCCGAAAGACAAGTGGCTGTCACAAAACAGTCCGGCCACGAGATAGATAGATTTGATAGATAGATACATAGATTAGATAGATAGATCAATAGATGCAATATACATTTGATAGATACGATAGATAGATAGATTTGATAGATAAATAGATAGATTTGATAGATATATAATTTCCCAGACAGAGAATTACAAGACATGCGGTCTGACACCCATGGTAAGGTTCCCAGAGGCAGTTGCGGCGCCAGGGGATGTGTATGTATATGGCATGGATTTTAGGAACCGGGAGATGGAAAAAGATGCTTGGTCGGTCCTCCTACTTCAAATTTGGGGCACTGCGTGTGCAATCTACTGTGCCACCAGATATGAGTGGTGTGTTAAGTAGTACTATTCTGATCAGTTTAATACCTGTTACGCCCCCTATCAGGGGACGTGTATATGGCATGGATTTTAGGAACTGGGAGATTTAATCCCTGTTAAGTGTCTTTTTTTTTGTTTTGTTTTTGAAGCCACAGTGCAGGACCAGAGGCCAGAAAAATTTGGCATGTACACATGCCTGAAAAATTAGGTATTGTTGCAGCCGCTGCTGTAGCAGCGGCCAGTAAAATTGATGTTTGTTTCCCAGGCAGAAAGTGCCCTAAAACATTGCGGCTTGAACCTAGTTGGTGGCGGATAAGTCACGCAAGTCATCCGGCATTTGAAGATAAAATACAGCAGCGTGTGGACCATTTTTAGCCCAAGGCAGCTCATCTCATCAGGCCTTTTTTACTCTAATGTATCGCCCAATGTCAGTCCCTTCGGGATCCATCCCTCATTCATCTTAATAAAGGTGAGGTAATCTAGACTTTTTTGACATAGGCGACTTCTCTTCTCAGTGACAATACCTCCTGCTGCAATGAAGGTCCTTTCTGACAGGACACTTGAAGTGGGGCAGGCCAGAAGTTCTATTGCAAATTGGGATAGCTCAGGCCACAGGTCAAGCCTGCACACCCAGTAGTCAAGGGGTTCATCGCTCCTCAGAGTGTCAAGATCTGCAGTTAAGGCGAGGTAGACTTCCTCTTCACGCTCATCTACAGCCTGATCCAGCACTCTTCACAGGGCACGCTCCAGGAAGAAAACAAATGGTATGATGTCGCTGATGGTGCCTTCGGTGTGACTGACTAGGTTTGTCACCTCCTCAAAAGGATGCATGAGCCTACAGGCATTGCGCATGAGCACCCAGTAACGTGGCAAAAAAATTCCCAGCTCCGCAGAGGCTGTCCTAGCACCCCGGTCATACAAATACTCGTTAAAGGCTTTTTCTTGTTGGAGCAGGCAGTCGAACATTAGGAGTGTTGAATTCCAACGTGTCGGGCTGTCGCAAATCAAGCGCCTCACTGGCATGTTGTTTCGCCGCTGGATATCGGAAAAGTGCGCCATGGCCATGTAGGAATGCCTCAAATGGCCACACACCTTCCTGGCCTGCTTCAGGACATCCTTTAAGCCTGGGTACTTATGCACAAAGCGTTGTACGATCAGATTACACATATGTGCCATGCACGGCACATGTGTCAACTTGCCCAATTTCAATGCCGCCACCAAATTACTTCCATTGTCAGAAACCACTTTGCCGTTCTCCAGTTGGTGCAGAGTCAGCCACTGATCCACCTGTGCGTTCAGGGCGGACAGGAGTGCATGTCCGTTGTGACTCTCTGCTTTCAGGCAAGTCAACCCCAAGATGGCATGACACTGCCGTATCCGGTATGTGGAATAGTACCTGCGGAGCTGGGGGGGTGCCGTTGATGTGGAGCAAGATGCAGCAGCAGAAGAGGACTCAGCCAAGGGGGTTATGGAAAAGGATGGAGTAGGAGGAGTAGAGGAGGTGGCAGCAGGCAGAGGAGGTGGCAGTAGCAACTCCTCCACTGCAGAGCCACGCATTCCATGCTTGGCAGCCGTCAGCAGGTTTACCCAATGCGCAGTGTAGGTGATATACCTGCCCTGACCATGCTTTGCAGACCAGCTATCATTGGTCATATGGACCCTTGCCCCAACACTGTGTGCCAGACATGCCATTACTTCCTTTCGCACAATCGAGTACAGGTTGGGGATTGCCTTTTGTGCAAAGAAATTTCAGCCGGGTACCTTCCACTGTGGTGTCCCATTAGCTACACATTTTTTGAACGCCTCAGACTCCACCAGCTTGTATGGTAAAAGCTGGTGGGCTAAGAGTTCAGACAAGCCAGCTGTCAGACGCCGGGCAAGGGGGTGACTTTGTGACATTGGCTTCTTACGCTCAAACATGTCCTTGACAGACACCTGACTTTGGGCAGATGAGCAGGAACTGCTCCGGAAGAGAGACGGAGTGGTGGATGGTTGAGAGGGGGCAAGGAGGACAGCAGTGGTTGACGTGGCTGAAGATGCTGGACCAGGAGGAGGATGGCGGCTTTGAGTTTGTGTGCTGCTTCTACTCATGTGTTGATCCCATAGGCGTTTGTGATGTGCGATCATGTGCCTTCGCAAAGCAGTTGTACCTAGGTGGGTGTTGGACTTCCCGACTCAGTTTCTTTTGGCACAGGTTGCAAATGGCATCGCTGTTGTCAGAGGCAGACACTCAAAAAAATGCCACACTGCTGAGCTCTGCGATGACGGCATTCTGGTGGTGGCAACAGCATGCATTGATTGGCGTGCTGTCTGGCTGACCCCGGGTGACCCCGGGTGCCGATGCATGCTGTCTGACTGTGCCACTAGCTCCTTGCGACGACCTCCCCCTGCTTCCAACTCGTCTCCTCCTCCTCCTCTCTGTCTCCCCATCTGAACTTTCCCCCTGTTCTTCTTCTCTTCTAGCGGGCACCCACGTGACATCCACGGACGCATCGTCATCATCAACCACTTCACTTGTATCTGACAAATCAACAAAGGAAGCAGCAGCGGGTACAACACCATCATCATCATCATCACACTGTACGTCCATGTCTGTAATGCTGCCTGACTGAAACATATCACTGTTATCTACATCCTCTGTCAATGATGGTTGCGCATCAATCATTTCTTCCAACTGATGTGTAAATAACTCCTCTGACACATCAAGTGAAGCGGCTGTGGTGCTAGTGTTGGTGGTGGCAGCAGGCGGGCGAGTGGTAACTTGAGAGGTGCCCGAAGATAAGCTGGAGGAGGATGGTGCGTCAAGGTTCGGAGCGGAAGCTATAGAAGATTGGGTGTCCTGTGTTAAAAAGTCAACTATGTCCTCCTCAGAACTTTTCGAGTTCATGGAACGTGGCCTCTGAACACTGGGCATTATTCTAGGGCCAAAGGGAATCACAGCAACACGACCACAAAGGCACCTGCGGGGTGGCCTGCCTCTGCCTGTCATTTTTTTTTAAATGTACACTTACACTACTATTAAACAAGATATGAGTGGTGGCACTGGAAAAGTGGGCACAGTATACGCTGTGAGCCTGACACAAAAAAGCAGACTGATGTTTCACAGTCCAAAAGTTTTTATTTTTTTAAATGTACACTTACACTACTATTAAACAAGATATGAGTGGTGGCACTGGGCAAGTGGGCCCAGTATAAGCTGTGAGCCTGAAACAAAAAAGCAGACTGATGTTTCACAGTCCAAATTTTTTTTATTTTTTTTAAATGTACACTTACACTACTATTAAACAAGATATGAGTGGTGGCACTGGGCAAGTGGGCACAGTATATGCTGTGAGCCTGACACAAAAAAAGCAGACTGATGTTTCACAGTCCAAAAAAGTTTTTATTTTTTTAAATGTACACTTACACTACTATTAAACAAGATATGAGTGGTGGCGCTGGGCAAGTGGGCACAGTATATGCTGTGAGCCTGGCACACACGCTGGCAGGCAGGCAACTGCAATTAGATTACACAAGCAGACTGATGTTTCACAGTCAAAAAAGTTTTTTTTTTTTTTATTTACACTACTGTTACACCAGATATGAGTGGTGGCACTGGGCAAGTGGGCCTGGCACACACGCTAGCAGGCAGGCAACTGCAATTAGATTACACTAGCAGACTGATGTTTCACAGTCAAAAAAGTTTTTTTTTTTTAATTATTTACACTACTGTTACACCAGATATGAGTGGTGGCACTGGACAAGTGGGCCTGGCACACACGCTGGCAGGCAGGCAACTGCAATTAGATTACACTAGCAGACTGATGTTTCACAGTCAAAAAAGTTTTTTTTTTTTTAATTATTTACACTACTGTTACACCAGATATGAGTGGTGGCACTGGGCAAGTGGGCCTGGCACACACGCTGGCAGGCAGGCAACTGCAATTAGATTACACTAGCAGACTGATGTTTCACAGTCAAAAAAGATTTTTTTTTTTTAAATTATTTACACTACTGTTACACCAGATATGAGTGGTGGCACTGGACAAGTGGCTTGGCAGGCAAGCAGCTGCAATTAGATTACACAGGAAAAAAAATGATGTTCTAGCCCTAAAAAGGGCTTTTTGGGGTGCTGTCCTTAAAGCAGAGATCAGATGAGTCCTTCAGGACTGTAGTGGACACTGAATACACTAGCCTAGCTATCAATTTCCCTATAAAATCACCAGCAGCTACACTGTCCCTCCTCTCACTAACAATACAGTTTCCGAATGAATCTAAAATGGCTGCTGTCCAGGAGCTGGGAGGGTCTGGGAGGGAGTGTCTGCTGCTGATTGGCTGGAATGTGTCTGCAGACTGTGAGATACAGGGTCAAAGTTTACTCAATGATGACGAATAGGGGGCGGATCGAACATCGCATATGTTCGCCCGCCGCGGCGAACGCGAACAAGCTATGTTCGCCGGTTACTTTTCGCCGGCGAACAATTAGCGACATCACTATAAATACATAAAACACAATAAAAGCTAAATTAAAAATTGCTAGATATGAAATACAATCAATAGTCAAGATAAAACTACTAGTACAAGGTACTTAAATGTATGATGACATTCATGTGTCTTATTTATATACCTAATTTCTAGTTAATAATAAATAAATCAAACAAATTCATTGGTGAATAAAAGTAATGGGTATTCTATGTCCCAGAGTTTGGTATACTATACTAGCCCAAAGAGTCCACAAGAATGAGACATATCATGAGGTCTCACATAAAGGAACAAACATGGAAACCACTCAAGGGAGACCTATTTTCTAGCTTTAATACCTTGCTAGATGTAAATAAGTTTGTCCATAAGCTGTCACTTAAGAGGTATTTTGCACAGAATAAAGTTAGTGACACACCAGCTATTAGAAATATAACAAGTATAAAAAGTGACTCTAATGTTTTACATTTAGCCTTTAAGGATGTGTGTACACTTACTACTTTAGAAGAATTATACTCAGAAAATCTGTGTCATAATATTTCTAATCCAAGTCCTCTTCCTAATCCTTTAAAACATCACTCTGAATTTTATCCTAAAAACTTTAGGGGTCCTTTGGTTAATGCTTTTCAAAAGGCAGTACAGGCCGATATTCTACTTTTGGAAAATCAAATTGGAAACAATGCTGCCTCCCATAATTTAACGTATAAAGAAAGACAAGCAATTAAGTCTTTACTTGATAATGAGAACATAGTTATACGTAATTCTGATAAGGGAGGCAGCATTGTTGTCATGAGCAAAACTTGCTATTTCAATGAAGCACATAGACAATTGTCAGATAACAGTACTTATCGTGTACTAAATAATAATCCCATTAATGTATTTAAAAGCAGTCTCAAACAATTGGTAGCAGATGGCATAACCTTGGGGGTTTTTAAAGAACAAGATATGAACACCTTGGTACCTGATAATCCAATATGTCCAGTGTTCCATCACGTGCCTAAAATACATAAGAATGCAGATTTTCCCCCGGGGAGACCCATAGTGGCAGGAATAGGCTCTATTTTTGAACCATTAGGAGAATGGCTGGATTCCATACTGCAGCCTATTGCCACTTCACAACATAGCTACCTTATGGATAGTTCTCATCTTTTAAATACATTAGATAAGATAAATTGGCAGTCTGACTATTCTTGGCTTGTAATTGATATAACTTCTCTATATACTTCTATTCCTCAAAATTTAGGAATACAGGCAGTGGAGTATTTTTTGCATAGGGAAACTGACCTAGATCCCACCAAAATTGAATATGTTTGTGAAGTGCTCAGGTTTCTTTTATTGCATAATTTTTTTTTATTCGATAATCAATATTATTTGCAAACCTGTGGCACAGCCATGGGGGCCAAATATGCGCCCTCTTTTGCGAATATTTTTGTTGCTTGGTGAGAGCTTCTCTATGTTTACACACCAGCCAATCCATGGTGTGAGGACATAGAATTGCTGGTTCGCTACATAGATGACCTACTCTTTATCATTAAAAAACCTTTTAATGATACACTTTTCTCTCAATTTATTACATTTTGCAATAACAATGAAATGGGTTTGAAATTTACTGGAGAATATAGTGGAGCCAGTGTAAATTATTTAGATCTGACTTTGCAGATTGTGGATAACAACATTGTCAAAAAAACTTTTAGAAAAAAGACAGCAGGAAATACTATACTCCATGCTACTTCCCAACATCCACGACATCTCATAGAATCCATACCCAAATCACAATTTATCAGACTTAGGCGAAATACTAAGTCTGATATAATTTATGAACAGCAGTCTGTTGAATTAAGAAATAGACTAATTAAAAGAGGCTATGGGGTCTAGTTATCAAGCCGTCAACCTCAAATACGCTGGAATTCCGCAGCATATTTGTGGCGAGGCTGATTCGCCTTAGTTATCAAAGGCTAAAGACTGGCAAAAGTAGAATTTTGTGACGTAAACTTCGATCCGCCGGACTCAGTCCGACACAGATCGATTCTTACGTCACTCCAGATGTTCCGCACACAAGTGCGGCACAATCTGACTACTTTTGCTAGTTATCAAAAAACTAGCAGGTACGCTCGGCACTTTTTTACGGCCCAGCGTACCTGGTTTTCAAACCGCCACCCTGGAGGCGGCGGATCCCATAGGAATCAATGGGAGTCTGACCATAGCGAAAGTACAAGTTCGCTGCTGACAGACATCCCATTGATTCCTATGGGAAATGTCTACACCTAACACCCTAACATGTACCCCGAGTCTAAACACCACTAATCTGTCCCCCCTACACCGCCGCAACTAAATAAATATATTACCCCCTAAACCGCCGCTCCCGGAGCCCACCGCAACTATAATAAATGTATTAACCCCTAAACCGCCGCTCCCGGAGCCCACCGCCACCTACATTATACAGAGTAACCCCTAATCTGCCGCCCCTATACAGCTGCCCTCTATAATAAAGTTATTAACCCCTATCCTGCTGATCTCTCACCTCGCCGCAACTAAATAAATAGTTTAACCCCTAAACCGCCGCTCCCTGACCCCGCCGCAACCTATATTAAATTTATTAACCCCTATCCTGCCCCCCCTACACCGTCGCCACCTATAATAAATTTATTAACCCCTATCCTGCCCCCCACTACACCGCCGCCACTGTAATAAATGTATTAACCCCTAAACCTAAGTCTAACACTAACCCTAACACCCCCTAACTTAAATATTAATTAAATAAATCTAAATAATATTTCTATTATTAACTAAATGAATCCTATTTAAAACTAAATACTTACCTATAAAATAAACCCTAATATAGCTACAATATAAATAATAATTATATTGTAGCTATCTTAGGATTTATTTTTATTTTACAGGCATCTTTCAATTTATTTTAGCTAGGTACAATAGCTATTAAATAGTTATTAACTATTTAATAGCTTACCTAGCTAAAATAAAGAGAAATTTACCTGTAAAATAAAAACTAACCTAAGTTACAATTACACCTAACACTACACTATACTTAACTAAATTATTCCTATTTAAAACTAAATACTTACCTATAAAATAAACCCTAAGATAGCTACAATGTAATTACGAATTACATTGTAGCTATCTTAGGATTTATATTTATTTTACAGGTAACTTTGTATTTATTTTAGCTAGTTAGAATAGTTATTAAATAGTTATTAACTATTTAAAAACTACCTAGCTAAAAGAAATACAAAATTACCTGTAAAATAAATCCTAACCTAAGTTACAATTAAACCTAACACTACACTATCATTAAATTAATTAAATAAATTAACTACAAATAACTACAATTAAATACAATTACATAAACTAACTAAAGTACAAAAAATAAAAAAAGCTATGTTACAAAAAATAAAAAACATAAGTTACAAACATTTAAAAAATATTACAATTTTAAGCTAATTACACCTAATCTAAGCCCCCTAATAAAATAACAAACCCCCCCCCCAAAAAAAAAAATGCCCTACCCTATTCTAAATTACAAAAGTTCAAAGCTCTTTTACCTTACCAGCCCTTAAAAGGGCCTTTTGTGGGGGCATGCCCCAAAGAATTCAGCTCTTTTGCCTGTAAAAGAAAAATACAACCCCCCCAACATTAAAACCCACCACCCACATACCCCTACTCTAACCCAAACCCCTCTTAAAATAACCTAACACTAATCCCCTGAAGATCATCCTACCTTGAGTCATCTTCACTCAGCCGAGCAGCGATGGAACCGAAGAGGACATCCGGAGCGGCAGAAGTGATCCTCCAAGGGGCGCTGAAGAAGTCTTCTATCCGGGTGATGTCATCTTCCAAGAGGCGCTGAAGAAGTCTTCTATCTGGGCGATATCATCTTCCAAGAGGCGCTGAAGAAGTCTTCTATCCGGGCGATGACATCTGATCGGTACAGCCAATAGAATGCGAGCTCAATCTGATTGGCTGATTGGATCAGCCAATCGGATTGAACTTGAATCTGATTGGCTGATTCAATCAGCCAATCAGATTTTTCCTACCTTAATTCCGATTGGCTGATATAATCCTATCAGCCAATCGGAATTGAAGGGACGCCATCTTGGATGACGTCCCTTAAAGGAGCCTTCATTCGTCGGTAGTCCATCGGTAAAGAAGGATGTTCCGCGTCGGCGGGATGAAGATTGAAGACCCGCTTGGAAGATGACATCGCCCGGATAGAAGACTTCTTCAGCGCCTCTTGGAAGATGACATCGCCCAGATAGAAGATTTCTTCAGCGCCCCTTGGAGGATCACTTCTGCCGCTCTGGATGTCCTCTTCGGTTCCATCGCTGCTCGGCTGAGTGAAGACGACTCAAGGTAGGATTATCTTCAGGAGATTAGTGTTAGGTTATTTTAAGGGGGGTTTGGGTTAGAGTAGGGGTATGTGGGTGGTGGGTTTTAATGTTGGGGGGGTTGCATTTTTCTTTTACAGGCAAAAGAGCTGAATTCTTTGGGGCATGCCCCCACAAAAGGCCCTTTTAAGGGCTGGTAAGGTAAAAGAGCTTTGAACTTTTGTAATTTAGAATAGGGTAGGGCATTTTTTTTATTTTGGGGGGGTTTGTTATTTTATTAGGGGGCTTAGATTAGGTTTAATTAGCTTAAAATTGTTGTAATATTTTTTAAATGTTTGTAACTTATGTTTTTTATTTTTTGTAACTTAGCTTTTTTTATTTTTTGTACTTTAGTTAGTTTATGTAATTGTATTTAATTGTAGTTATTTGTAGTTAATTTATTTAATTAATTTAATGATAGTGTAGTGTTAAGATTTATTTTACAGGTAATTTTGTATTTCTTTTAGCTAGGTAGTTATTAAATAGTTAATAACTATTTAACAACTATTCTAACTAGCTAAAATAAATACAAAGTTACCTGTAAAATAAATATAAATCCTAAGATAGCTACAATGTAATTCTTAAATACATTGTAGCTATCTTACGGTTTATTTTATAGGTAAGTATTTAGTTTTAAATAGGAATAATTTAGTTAAGTATAGTGTAGTGTGTAATTGTAACTTAGGTTAGTTTTTATTTTACAGGTAAATTTCTCTTTATTTTAGCTAGGTAAGCTATTAAATAGTTAATAACTGTTTAATAGCTATTGTACCTAGTTAAAATAAATTGAAATTTGCCTGTAAAATAAAAATAAATCCTAAGATAGCTACAATATAATTATTATTTATATTGTAGCTATATTAGGGTTTATTTTAAAGGTAAGTATTTAGTTTTAAATAGGATTAATTTAGTTCATAATAGAAATATTATTTAGATTTATTTAATTAATATTTAAGTTAGGGGGGTGTTAGGGTTAGTGTTAGACTTAGGTTTAGGGGTTAATAATTTTATTACAGTGGCGGCGGTGTAGGGGGGGCATGATAGGGGTTAATAAATTTATTATAGGTGGCGATGGTGTAGGGGGGGCATGATAGGGGTTAATAAATTTAATATAGGTTGCGGCGGGGTCAGGGAGCGGCGGTTTAGGGGTTAAACTATTTATTTAGTTGCGGCGAGGTGCGGGATCAGCAGGATAGGGGTTAATAACTTTATTATAGAGGGTGACGGTATAGGGGGGGCAGGATAGGGGTTACTAGGTATAATGTAGGTGGAGGTGGGCTCCGGGAGCGGCGGTTTAGGGGTTAATACATTTATAAGAGGTGCAGCGGTGTCTAGGAGTGGCGGTTTAGGGGTTAGTAACTTTATTTAGTTGCGGGGGGCTCCGGGTGCGCCGGTATAGGGGGTAGAACAGTGTAGTTTAGTGTGAGTGCTTAGTGACAGGCTAGCAAGAAAGCTGTGATAAAGCCGAAGAGAAGCGAGATCGGATGAGTGATAACTCTCACAGTCCGCTGCTCATCGCCCCGTACTTGGTGCGCGGCTTTTTGACAGCTTTTTTGATAACTTAGGCAAATTTTTGCAGGTCCGCGGCGGCGATGTGAGGCGAGCTTAGGCGGGCGTATTGGGCCGGCGAAGGCAGGAAAAGTAGACACGATGATAACTACCCCCCTATAAGTTTCATCAATTAGAGAGATGTAGAAATATGGTCAACACCCATGAATGTGACACCAAACATATTAAGCCTAGAGATGATAGCTTTGAAGATTCTATCGTTTTCACTACAGAATATAGCCAACGATACCAGGAAATAGTAAATATTTTGAAAAAACATTTACCAATATTGGCTACTGATAATGTATTAAGTGACTACATTCATAAATGTAAATTTGTCCCTAAGAAATCCAAAACATTAGGACAAATATTATCTCCAAGTTTGGTAAAAAATACATCTCATACTCCAGCTACAAATTGGTTGTCTAAAGAAGGCACCTTCAAATGTGGTGCTAGAATATGCTATGCTTGTCCTATTGTACTCCAAGGTAGATCTTTTCGCTGCACTGCTGATAATAAAGTCTACAACATAGATTTCTATGCCAATTGTTCTACTCAATATGCAGTATATCTGCTTACTTGCAAATTATGTTCCAGTCAATATGTAGGCATGACTTCTCGCAATGTTAGAGCCAGATTTAATGAGCACATAAGGGATACCAATAATTATGAGACAGATTCTGCAGTTGCTAACCATTTCAATTATGTTCATTTTTCTAACAAAGCTGAATTGTTTCTACAAATTATTGATATAGCTATAGTTCCACCAAGGGGTGGTAATAAGTCTAAAATTTTAGTGAAGAAAGAACTATATTGGATTTTAAAACTTAAAACTTGTCTTCCAACTGGTATGAATAGGGAGTGTGATGTAAGTTACTTTATAGATAATTAGGTTTTTTCCAATACTCTAATTTTTTATCTTTTTCATTATTTCTGTCATTTATCTATCCACATATACATCTTCTGCATTTGATTTTTACAAGTTGTCAGCTCTTTATTTAGAGAATTTATTTATGTGCTTTCTCTATATATATTTATATTATTTCCTGTATTTTATGGGTTTTGTAATATAACAGTTTATATAATATGTGTATTGTTGTATATGAAATATTAAGTGTCATTTATATTGCTTTCATATGAGTTATCAGTTATATACTAAGTCCGTTTTATACATTATCTATCATTACCCTGTGTCCACTAGGGACTATCTATGTTTTTAACCAGGTTTACAGGCAGTCAAGGGGTTAATATTTCCCTTCTTTCAGCCTATAAATTGTCTAGGTTGTAACATAGACGACAGTCTATGAGTAAGCGCCACTAGGGGGGCGCGAAACGCGTAAGACCTCTGTCTACCCTGTCAGTCAGTCTGCCTTTTTATCATTGTCTACGACTTAAATAAAGAATTTATTTTTTACCCTATCTTTGTGGGTCTGTCATGTAGTGCCTGCCACCTACACTCTTTTTGTTGCCATTTTTACCGGTCTCATCCTCCGGTTTTTGGCTACGGCTCTCCGTGAGTTACCTGGGGTTCTTCAACGTGTTCTCTCCTGGAGGAATCCACTTCCGGTTCATGCCGAGGACGCCTTAGCTGCGGCCACACTCTCTCTACTAACTGGAGACATATCATAACCTAACCTAACCTATCGTATCCTAACTTGGTGTTACCTATATGTCAGTCCTCCTAACTTATATCTGCACTGGCATAAAGGATAAATAAAGATTGCTAATAAGAAAAGTTACTAAGCTACATAAAAGCCTGGAGGTCTAGATCAATGTTCAGACCCTTAGGATTGTCTGTATTGAGGGTTCTGCGTTCATGGATCCAAAAGGTTTCCCGTTGTCTCAGACTCCTCAATCTATTTTTAGAGCAATTAGGAGGGATCCAATATAATACCATAATTCTTAAACTACTGTTATTGGCCTCATGAAAGTGTTTAAAATGGAATGGCACACTGTGGTTCTCTATTCCATTTTTAATATTACCAAGATGTTCATTGAACCTATTCCTTGCCATTCTTTTAGTACGACCTATATAATAACAGTTGCAATCACATCTCAGAAGATATACCACATAATTAGATTTGCAAGAAAACTTATGTTTGATTTTGTATGATTTAGTTCTGTCAATATTTTCAAAAGTATCTCCTCTAATGATGTTATTGCACATGTTGCAATTTTTTGCCCCGCAGGGCCAGGTTCAATTTTTTCTACTAAGCCAATGTGTATTCTGGCTTTGTGCTGAAGTTTTGGCAGATGTGAATTTGGATGGAGCTAAGGTGTTTTTTAGATCCTTATTCTTTCTAAAAATAATTGTAGGCTGGTCCGGTAATGTGGCCCCTAGTATGGGATCTGATGTTAGTATCCTCCAATGTTTTTTAAGAATGTTGCTAATTTCTTTGCTACCTTGGCTATATGTGGTGATAAATCTGATCTCCTCTCTCCTGAAAGAAGCAGCCTTATTCTTTTTGGTAAGCTCTAGCATAGTGCTCCTATTCATGTTGGATATTTTCTCTTTAACAGAAGTCAGAAGGGTATTGTCATACCCCTTTTCTATGAACCTAAGATCTAAAGACTTGGATTCTTGCAGATAATCCTCATCATGTGTGCAATTTCTGCGCACCCTCTGATATTGTCCAAGGGGAATGTTACTTTTCCACCTCGGGAGGTGTCCGCTCTTCGCGTTGAGGAATCCATTTTTATCTGTTGGTTTCCGAAAGTTCTTTACAGCAATACAATTACTCTGAGCCACAAAAAGAACTAGGTCTAAGAATTCCATTTCTCCTCTATGTATCTTGCTAGTGAATTTGAGATTCATATTGTTATTATTTATATGTTCAATGAATTTGACAGCTAGTTCTTCCTGGCCCTTCCATATAAAAATAACATCATTGATGTACCTAAAATAATTAATTATATTTGTGCTATATGGATTGTTATTCCAGACATACTTATTTTCAAAAAAATTCATAAAAAGGTTGGCATAGGATGGGGTGAAAGTGGTCCCCATTGCTGTGCCTTGGAGCTGTAAATAAAACTGTGAATCAAACTGAAAATAATTGTGTCTTAAAATAAAATCGATACCTTTTAGAATAAAATCTATTTGTATGTGGGGGAGGTGACTATTCAATAAACTATCCTCTATCGCTCGAATACCTAGGTCATGGGGGATACAAGTATATAGGGCCGTAACATCGCACGTAACCCATAGGTAGTCTCTCTCCCATTTTATGCCCTCAAATGTTCTTATGGTTTGAGTCGTGTCCATATTTGTTCCTTTATGTGAGACCTCATGATATGTCTCATTCTTGTGGACTCTTTGGGCTAGTATAGTATACCAAACTCTGGGACATAGAATACCCATTACTTTTATTCACCAATGAATTTGTTTGATTTATTTATTATTAACTAGAAATTAGGTATATAAATAAGACTCATGAATTTCACCATCCATTTAAGCACCTTGTACTAGTAGTTTTATCTTGACTATTGATTGTATTTCATATCTAGCAATTTTTAATTTAGCTTTTATTGTGTTTTATGTATTTATTTATAAATTGAGTTTCACACAAATTACCTGTTAGGATCAAATGGAGTATATTTTTGTATTTTATTCGTTTTCGCTAAGTTCTATAAAATGAAATCCATCAACTATATATGTATTCACATTACATGTTTCTAATCATATTACTCATAATATATTATTCTCTTTTGTACCCATCTGTGTTTTTTGATTACCATCAATGTTTCTATTAGGGTAACAGGCTGGACTCTTTAGATATGTTATGAGCTACCATCATGAGCCTATCAGAACTACCCCTACTGGAGAAATGTCAAACCCGCCACTTGTAAAAAGGAAGCATTCACCACAATTAAATCATCTCTTGACAAAGTCGGGTCGCAACCCGACGAAACGCGTAGAGTGTACCTTAAAGAACAGACTTCAGCAAAGCAGCTGTCGACAGCTCCAGACAGTGAGTCAGTGACGTAAAGTTTTACCCACATCATTTCCGATGGCGTCCGAGTCCCCCCGCTACCCGCTCCAGAGGATTGCAGATGAACAGAGGAGCAAGGGAAGGAATTACCCTCTCTGGGAATTAATGGAGGACCTGGAACAGTGGTGACTTGTTTGTGATTGCACTTTTATTGTTTTATGTACGTTTTCTTGTACACAAGTATTTTTATCCCAGCGGTTAAATGTTTTTACACTCAGAGGTGGCTGCGCTCTGTCTCTTCTCTTCTTGTGTCTTAGTTTCGTCTTTGGGAGCAGGAGCACAGTTTTGCATCCCTGAACAGAGCGGCATCTCACCCAGCGTTTACACTCTCATCTAATTTGGGAAGTTATATATTTTATTTTTCAACCTCTATTTTGGAAGTATATATTTGTATTGTTTTTGCATTTCTTTTAATTCCTTTCTATATCATCACTTGTCACAGTTTGTACTTTAAATCCTTATTATACGGTACTCTATTTACTAAATCTTAATGTATGCAGGTTGAAAGTACATTTGACCATTTTTTCTTTTAGTGCAGATATTGTGCGTTGTTCCCTTGTATAATTTTTTGGGCTAGCACAAGCTGAAATCCTAAATCTCTAAGCATACTGCACTGAATAGACAGTAACCATCTTGAATTTATTTCTTCTGTTTTTTATTTACATTTTTATTTACAATTTCATTGTGGGGAGTTATGTCAGAAAAGCGCAGTCTATAATTTTGTTTTTTCTGATGTCTAAATTACATATGATAAGAAAAATATTAAATTATATTTTGATCTAATCATTTGTTGAACAATCCTAACATGTTTGCACAATTCTCTACTTCTCATTTCCCTAAAATTCACACATATTCGCAATGCTCCTATATAACTTTTAGTATTTACCGTCTGAAGTTGCGGTTGATGATGTTTGCTCTGAAATTGAGCCCCTCATCCATGAATTGCCCCTCTAGAACAGGGTCGTCCTCCTCATCTTGGAGGAGGTCTCGGGCGCCTGGACGGCCTGCAGCATCCCAGCCTGCTGAGCTATTTTATGCAGTATGCTACAGACTATAACGATCTTGGCCGCGAGTCTGCAGGGGGCGGCGTTGCACCAGCAGCTCTTGTGAGCTGATGGTGCAATGCTGAATACGGCGAGCGTATTGCTCGCCGTATTCAGCGAGGTCTGGTGGACCTGATCCCCAGTGTCGGATCAGGTCCGACAGACCTTGATAAATATGCTCCTATAGCTGCACATTTAAGGTAGGACATGCTACATATGCGTTTTTCTCATAAACGAGACATTTGCTTAAAGAGAAAAAAATGGTTAAATTTCATCCTAGAGCTGCACATTTAAGCTAGGACATGCTACATATCTGTTTGGAGCTAAAACTAGACATTTCCTGAAAGAGACAATTAAATGGTTAAAGCGCAATCTATAGCTGCACATTAAGGTAGGACATGCTACATATGCGTTTTTCGCATAAGCTAGACATTTGCTAAAAGAGAAAGAAATGTTTAAATTGCATCCTAGAGCTGCACATTTAAGCTAGGACATGCTACATATCTGTTTGGAGCTAAAACTAGACATTTGCTGAAAGAGACAATTAAATGGTTAAAGCGCATCCTATAGTTGCACATTTAAGGTAGGACATGCTACATATGCGTTTTTCACATAAATGAGACATTTGCTAAAAGAGAAAGAAATGGTTAAATTGCGTCCCAGAGCTGCACATTTTAAGCTAGAACATGCTACATATCTGTTTGGAGCTAAAACTAGACATTTGCTGAAAGAGACAATTAAATGGTTAAAGCTTATCCTATAGCTGCACATTTAAGGTAGGACATACTACATATGCGTTTTTCGCATAAATGAGACATTTGATAAAAGAGAAAGAAATGGTTAAATTGCATCCTAGAGCTGCACATTTAAGCTAGGACCTGCTACATATCGGTTTGGAGCTAAAACTAGACATTTGCTGAAAGAGACAATTAAATGGTTAAAGTGCATCCTATAGCTGCACATTTAAGGTAGGATATGCTACATATGCATTTTTCGCATAAACGAGACATTTGCTAAAAGAGAAAGAAATGGTTAAATTGCATCCTAGAGCTGCACGTTTAAGCTAGGACATGCTACATATCTGTTTGGAGCTAAAACTAGACATTTGCTGAAAGAGACAATTAAATGGTTAAAGCGCATCCGATAGCTGCACATTTAAGTTAGGACATGCTACATATGCATTTTTCACATAAACGAGACATTTGCTAAAAGAGAAAGAAATGGTTAAATTTCATCCTAGAGCTGCACATTTAAGCTAGGACATGCTACATATCTGTTTGGAGCTAAAACTAGACAATTAAATGGTTAAAGCGCATCCTATAGCTGCACATTTTGCACATTACACAAACACAACTGTTTTTGAAGTTTACAGTGGCAATTGTCTAACTAATTAAATGTGCTGTGCACAAGTACTCACCAATGAGCCACCCATGGGGAAACTGTCTGCCCTCAAACTGCCGCCACAGGGACAACTGCCTGAGGATACGGGCATCATAACAAGCCCCGCTGAAATTTGCACACACCTGCATAATCCGCATCCGTGCGTCACAAACAAACTGCACGTTCAGACTATGGAAATGTTTATGATTTCGGAAGGGCTGGTCATCTGCTGTAGCACACAGCGCAATGTGGGTGCACTCTATTGCTCCCAAGACATTGGGCATTCAAACTATTGCATAGAATTCCCTCTTCAGGCACCTCCAATCGCCATCATTTTGAGGGAATCCTATATAAAGCTTACTGACTCCATACCATGGCATCCAGAAAGTTGTCAAAAACCACAGAGAAGGTACCCTGAGACAGCCCATGCATGTACCCCTCTCTGGATTGAAAACTTCTGCAGGCCAAGACGTGTATGCAACTTAGCATCTTGATCATGCCAGGGATTGCAGTCTGCATATGCCTACGTGGCTCCAGATGAGGTTTAAGTACATTGTAAAGGCTAATGAGCTGCTTGCGATTGAGCCTATACTTGTCATAAACCTCGAAGTCGCTCATATTATCCAAGGTGGGCCTCACCCTTTCAACACGAGGACCTCTAACCAGACGAGCCCTTTGTCTCTCTTGGAGATGCCGAGCACGCCATATTCTGTTGAACACAACTCGTGCAACATCACCAGCACCAACTAACTGCGGATCATCCATTTTTGCCAAGCTAAGCAGCACAAAGCCAAACAGCAGAGCAAACACACAAGGAGTAACAAGGTATGCAAAAACACAAAAGCGATTTGATACAATGTCAATCACAAGGGACGCTTTGGCCTTGTTGTTTGGGAGATTTATAGTGCAATATGTCCAATGGTAGCGTGTTCATAATGATTGCTGATTGTATACACTTGATTGTATGCAAATGCTTTCAAAGTGGGCAGATTTTCTTGTGTTTGATGAAATTTATTCCCCCCCCCCAATGAATCGTATTGTGAAAGTGTAAAATATAATATATAGGGGGGCGGAGCCTTGCCACGGAGCTGAATGGCAGCAGATAGTTAGTGCTCCTAGGCCTGGCATATGTAGAGGGCCATATATAATAGCAATGTGGCTGTACATTATAAATTAACAAGTGTGTAAACAACACGTATACTGGTACAAAGCATCAGAGAAAACCGGAGCTTTAATTTACAACAGATGACCTGTTAAACAGGGACTTTCATTTTCTCTTCCCTCGCTCGTCTTTGGGGCCTGCTGCAGGAGTGAGAGGTCTGCGTGGAGGCTTTGGGACAGTTTAGCAGAGACCGGACTGTGGCACTAGCAGATTCACAGCGGAGACACCCTGAATGCGGTAATAAAGTAGAGGCGGGAGCTAACACACATTGGAGTGACACGCCATCAACCACATTTAATGACCGCATAGAGGGCCAGGAGCGCAGGCAAAAAAAGTGCGCAACAAGTGCAACAAGCGCGGCTACATCCTCTCCCCTTTTTGTTTCAAACAAGACACCGCTATAAAAAGAGGGTAGCGCTGACACATCTGACTGCAATCTTAATAGTGTGTTATGCTGGACACCGGTGTAAGGCAGATTGCGTGTGGGGAATGAAAGTCTATCTCCTCTCCTGCCCTTAGTGATCCCAGGGTTGCAGATATCAGTGCTTCTTCACCTGCCATAAAATTGTATAGTCCCAGATAAGAGATACAGACCATATTATTATCCATATTATTATTCTGAGGACTGATATGCCACTAAGGAAGGGACAGAAAATGGATAAGGGGGCTAGCAATAAAACGATGGGGCAGTATCTGAAGCCTATTGAGCACACTACACCTCTTCAACCTGAAGTATCTGGAGAAAGGCAGGTTACATTAATAGCACAGGAACCTATAATAGAACCATTACCAACAGACTATGTAACTAAAGCAGATCTGAGTTTACTATCCTCTAAAGAGGACATAAAAGTTGCAATGCATGAGGTCAGAGCCTTGTATAAGGATCTTCATAAAGACATATCTAATCTAAAAGGCAGAGTAATGATGATAGAGGAGCAAACTACCTCAAATACCTCTGAACTTAAACAGCTAACTACCACAATGTCTTCACAAGAGACTTCTATTGAGATGCTACAAGAAAAGATAGAAGACTTAGAAAACCGCAGCCGCCGTAACAACTTGCGGATTAGGGGGACCCCAGAAACCGTAGACCCCAATGCGATTTTGGGATATATACAAGATCTGTTCCGGACCATTAAAGGGACACCTGGGGCCCCAGATGTTCCTGTTGAAAGGGCCCACAGGGCACTCCGGGCCAGGCCCCCGCCTAAGGCACCCCCTAGGGACATTATTGTTAAACTTTTACATTTTCCTGACAAGGAAGAAATATTGCGAAACTCCAGGGCCAAGCAACCTAGCCGCCACGCGGGGATTAACCTCCAAATATTTAGTGACATCAGTCCTACAACTCTACAGAAACGCAGGTCGCTCTCCTTTCTCACAAATGCTCTGCAAGCAAACAAAATACCCTACAGATGGGGATTTCCCGTTTCTATAATGGCAACTAAAGATAACAGGACAGCGATATACAAAACTAAAGAAGACCTTGCCCGGTTTTGCTCTCAACTTTCCATTGAGATACCACCATCACCCCAGAGGCTAGAAGAGATAACAAAAGATATTCAGGGGGCAATAGGCGAAGATGATGGCCCCTCCGTGCAGGATACACCTGCGCCAACAGGGACAGAAAATTAGAGTAGACTGGATAACGAAAGCTTTCTTCACAGCCCTTACGTCAGCCCCCAGAGGAAGGCCACCACTGCTCTGAAGTATCCTGTTTAATTAAAAAAATGTATAGTTTGTTTACTTAGACAAAGCAAGTTTGATAAAGAGACTATGAACATTATGGGGATAACAGCACCCCATAGAACAGAACTTACAGAGTAACAAATCTATGTATTGCCTGTCCTCTGGGAGACCAGACAAAATAGAAGCTATTCATGGGCCAGCTGGAAAGGGCAACAACCCAGTTATCTTTAATGCAATTCATATTGCTATTTTGGTTAATATTAAGTTAATTGTTGGGATTTTTAAAATTGAATTGCTGTTGCACCTCCCTGTACAATGTTAAGTTGATGTGTTGTTGTGTTATTTGCCTTGCAATGTTATTTTGAACTGATTAATGTACCTTTATAGTATTGGAATATGAGTAAAATGGTAAACAGGACTTATAGGGTTGACAGCTGCAACTTTTTACAAACCATAACAAGGCGCCATTGGGAAAATGGCTTAGGTACCCCGCTAATCATTTAGTTATATACAGAAAAGTGCCAGAAACAGATATTGTACTATTAGTATGGTATGTAAACACATAATGAGCATATTACATAAGCAGCCGTCGATAGGTTTTACACCTTAAACTACACACTATAGAATATAGCAATTCAAGTGCGAGAAGCCACATATTAAACAAAACTTAAACACATAGTTAACGGCCCTCTAGTGTTGCCAGGACACATCCCCAGTAGTGTACCACCCTTCTTAGTACACTCTAGCAAGGAGAGTACTCTTCGCTCACTTGCACTATCACCTTTTTGGATAGTTGGTAGGTAGACCAGATCATTAATTTAGCTAACACTTCTACAACACCTGGTTACCAGGATTAGAGGCTACCTACTTTTTCTCTTTTCTCCTTTTCTCCTTCTTATTTCTTCTATTTCCTATTAACCTTTTTCCCTCTTCTCCCCTCCTGCTATTCTCCCTTCCTCCTTTCCTTTGTTTACCTTATACACCTACCCCTCCCCTTTTTTTTTTTTTTTTTTTTTTTTTTAGAATGAGTGCACCTAACACCCGTAAGCGGGACCACACCCTGACTTTATTAACAATCAATGCACATGGACTGAACAACCCTGGAAAGCGCTCTATAGCAATTCGTGAGTTTTCTAAATTACACAGCTCAGTGGTCTTCATACAGGAGACACATTTTCAGCGCGGTAGGGAACCTAAATGGCTCACACAGAAATACCCCACAGTCTTCTTTGCATCAGGTTCCCAAAAAAAGAATGGGGTTGGCATTTTGTTGCACAACTCCATAGATTTTCAACTGTCTTCCATACACAAAGACACAGACGGCAGGTACATACTAGTAGTGGGCCTCCTTTTTGGGAGACCAATCACGCTTCTAAATGTTTATGCGCCCAATGTGCAGCAACATCTCTTTTTTAAAAAGATCTCTGGGCTAATTTTGGACAATGCAAAAGGTACTGTTCTGCTTGGGGGTGACTTTAACATCCCACTCCACCCAACACTAGACACCTCAAACTCTAACTCTAGTGTCCCCACAATGATACTAAAATCGATTAAAGCATCTTTGTCAAATCTAAACCTCCATGATGTGTGGAGAACGTTGCATCCGACAGGGAGGGATTACACGTACCTCTCCAATGTACACCATAAGTATTCACGCATTGACTACTGGTTTACAGACTCAATCAGTCTCCCAGTCATACGGTCTTGTCACATAGGGTCTATCACATGGACAGACCATGCGCCAGTGATGTGCGAAGTGATCTGGCCAGAAGCACCACTAACTGACTATATATGGCGATTAGACAATTACATTCTATCTGATCCTATAGCGGCAAGTGCACTAGACAAAGCCTTAAAAGAATTCTTTTTATTTAATGACCACAATGATACATCCCTTCTTACAAATTGGGAGGCACACAAATGCGTTCTTCGAGGGGAATTTTTAAAGATAAAGGCAAACAAGATGAAAGAAAGGCGGTCTAGATATGAACAACTACACACCACAATAGCCACACTAGAGAAAACGCACAAAACAAACCCGCAAGATGAAAACACTGCTAACAACTTACTTTGCGCTAGGACTGAGCTTAGGGATCTGCTGACAGCTGAATCACAGCAACAAGCTCTACACTTGAGACAGATATATTATGACCAAGGGAATAAACCAGGCAAAATACTGGCAAGATCAATAAAACGTAGAAGGCTTAAAACTTTTATTCACACAATTGTAAACAAAAAGGGAGTAGCAGTCCAGGATGGTAAGGGTATAGCAAATACACTACGTGACTTCTATCACAGTCTATATAATCTAGACCCCCCAACATTATCATCTGATACTAAAAGTAACACAAACGCTAGAGAAACGCTAATAAAACAATATATATCAACCTTGCCATTACCTACATTGTCAGCAGAGGACTCTAGCTATCTGGACTCTCCCATTACTTCAGAAGAGATTGGCGCAGCGATAAAAAATTTACCAACCGGGAAGAGCCCGGGTCCGGATGGCCTAACTCCCAAATATTACAAATTATTTAAGGAAACCCTGGTCCCCCATCTACAGGCCTTATTTAACGAACTAATAGACACCAAAACCCTTCCTTCAACAATGCTTGAGGCACATATAACTGTACTGCCGAAACCTGGAAAGAAACCAGATAGACCAGAGAATTTTAGACCCATATCTCTTTTAAATACGGATGTAAAAATATTGACAAAAGTGTTAGCGACTAGACTCAATAAATACCTACCCAATCTCATATCCACTGACCAAGCAGGGTTTGTTCCGGGTCGTGAGGCCAGGGGCAATACCCTACAAGTTCTCCAATTGATCAGTCACGCCAAACAAAACACTATCCCATTTACATTATTTTCGTCGGACGCCGAAAAGGCGTTCAACAGAGTTAATTGGCAATTCCTTAAAGAAGTATTAATTAAAATGAATTTTTTGCACCCCCTTCCTCAATATGGTATTTTCCTTATATTCCAATCCCAATGCAAAAATTAAGACTAATGGCATGTTATCAGACTCATTTGTTATCACAAATGGTACGCGACAGGGATGTCCCCTTTCCCCATTATTGTTTGTCCTATCCATTGAAGCACTGGCTGTCTCAATATGGCTTAATCAGAACATATCGGGCATTGCGGTGGGGGACAGGGAACATAAAATGATTATGTATGAAAACTACTACATACTATTTACAATTACCAAAACAGAATCTACCCTCCCAAATATTTTAGCAGAACTCCAAAGATACGGACAAGTCTCAAACTTCCATTTAAATGTCACAAAGTCCGAGCTATTAAATATATCAGATACCCCACAAACCATTGCACAGGTAGGAAACACCTTTCAGATACAGATAGCGAAAACACATATGAAGTACCTTGGAATTAACCTAGCGAGTAAGGAAAGTGACATTATTTTCCATAATTATCTTAAGCTCAGAAAGGAGATAGCAAATGACCTGCAACTATGGAGCAACAAGCCTATATCATGGCTGGGTAGATTAGGCATAATAAAAATGAATATCCTACCACGGATTCTATATATATTTCAGACTCTACCTATACCATTACCCTCAGCATATCTCACACAGCTTCAAAAAACTATTGACACCTATATATGGCAAGGAAAGAAAGGAAGAGTAAGTAGGCAAACATTGTATCTGCCCAGACATGCAGGGGGACTGGGGCTACCTAATATCAAGTTATACCGCAGAGCTATTATACTACAACACATTGTAGACTGGAGCCACAACAACATACAAAAGGCTTGGGTACAGCTGGATAACCAGATTTTCTCTAAGGGTAACATGGCCACACTGGCGTGGATAGAACTACGTCACAGACCCTCGATTCTGAAATCCTACTATATCACGCAGGAAACATTTAAGGAATGGGACAAAACCATCTCCACTCCTAATAACATTTCTACAATGTACTCCCCACTGATGCCTCTGAGGGAGCATCCCGGTATCCCATTAGCCTATCAAAAAATAGCACATAGACAGAGGTACAGGTTGAGGGATGGTATTCTACACTCAGTGTTAGACAAAGGAGATATAGCCTCTAAGGAATTTTTCCAACAGTGGGATGGGACCCTATTTTCATCTTGGTTCGCATACTCACAGGTCAAACATTTCATTATTACGCACAGACATAAAGATAAATTAAATAGGGAACTCACTCCATTTGAGCAGTTGTGTGTTCAGCAGAGCCTACCAAGGCATACTATATCTCTTATATATAAACTGTTGTTAGTCAGAGACGACCAAGTACTGCCCACCTATACACAAGCATGGGATAGAGAAACTAATGCTGACACTCAACCCAATGACTGGAGACTGGCATTCCGGATTGCAGCAAAGACATCCTCATCTGCTAGCACTCAGGAAATGCACTTTAAAATGTTGAGCAGGTGGTATCTTACCCCTGCGAGACTACACAGAACTAATCCACAGATTCCAGATTCATGTTGGAGGGGCTGCGGCCAGAGCGGGACAATGCACCATATTTGGTGGACCTGCCCGGTAATAGCGCCCTACTGGGAGGCGGTGTTCTCGGCGATCTCAGAGATCATAGAAGCTACCTTACCTCATCAGATGTATACTTTGATGTTTCAGGGTCTCCCTAAACTCCAAAATAAAGTTCTGAGGGCGTTGCTTCCGTTGATGCTCAACGGAGCAAAAATGCTTATCCCAAAGAGATGGAAATCAATAACACGAGTGTCGGACCTTCTTGTATTAGAACGTTACCATTTTATGAAAACTAACAAAACTGACTTGTATTACCTGATAGTGGAGGTTTGGAACCGTTACCATCCCTCAACACGACTAGCAGCGGACCTTTAAGCGGGTCATGCACCAAGAGGTTAATGCACATACCTGGGGTCCCCCTGGGCGGAAAAGTCAAGGGGAAATAATGTCATTAACACCATTTAGTTTTTTTTTTTTTGTTTTTTTTTTTCTCCCTTTACCTCATCCCCCCTCCCTCCCCTGCTCCACAGTATGTCTTCCCCCTCCTTTAGTTAACTCTTTTCTTTCTGCTTTATTCAGTCTTGAATCAGTTAAGCGCAACCCATGTTCTTATTTATGGGAGAGCTGCAGTATATATTACAACATCCAAGGATCACATTATATCTTATACATAACCATCTATTATTATGTCATTAAAATGTGTTGGATAATTTTGTTCTTGTTGAGCATGGCACTGCGCAATTGTTGATTTTCTCAGTTTTGTATATTGTATCTTTGAAACTCTTAATAAAAACTATTAAACAAAAAAAAATATAATATATACAGTGCACCTTCGTAATGTTTGTTCATATGCATAATAAATACTTATTAAAATAAAAAGCACACGTCCACGCTAACATGAATGAAAGTGCATACTTGTGTATAATGTGTGCATAGACATGGCATAGAATCTGATCGATCACTGTTGCTGCAATATTTTTGCCAAACGATAAAGTAACGGGTGACATCTGTAATATTCTATATATAAGTGATTTGTGAGATGTCAATATTTTACGTGTCCCATTTAAATCGCAATAATAATGAAGATCTTCCGGCTGACATCTATAATATTGTATATATAAGTGATTGGCAAGATGTCAATATTTTACGTGTCCCATTGTAATCGCAATAATAATGATTATCTACCAACCCTCTTGTTTACGTATATGTAATATTGTAGTATTGAGTGAGAAACTGGTGAAAGGGGCGGTATAGTCCTAATGCTGTAATCTGTATGGTTGAAGCTTAGAGTGATGTCATCATATTAGCAACCAGCCTGTCTAGATTGCAAATCTTCGTTGTGTTGTTGTATTTTTCCACATTCTTCTTGTGTGCTGATTAAAAAGATAAATGTGTGCTTTGTTGTTGTGTGATGCGTGTTATGTACATCTATGTATGTATTGTGATTCTTTCCCACATATGATGATTTATATAAAGCAGTATAGCATTGTTGTTCCTTCCAAAAAAGTGACAGCTCTAATATTTTCTAATGATATGTTATTATTGTACGTAATTCCTAATGGTATATTATGAGTGAATCGTGATGTTAATGGGATACTAAATCCATAATTTCTGTTTTGCGATTCCGAGAGAGAATCCAATGTTAACCAACCTTCCAATGCAGTTTTATGATGTAAATGTGTTCATTGTTTATATTTGTTTTTTTTTTTTTGCCTGAATATCAATGCACATGTATGAGTCAATGACAAAAGTCATGTATGTGCATCCATCAATCATCATCTGGTGAGCCTATATAGATATGCTGTTCATCCAAGCATATGAGTTGAATAAATGAAATGTTATAATAGACGTAAATGAGACGTGTTTACAATTGGCTACTGTTTGTGAATACTGAAATGTATAAAATAATGTTCTGTCCGTTTAAATCTGATTTAATTTTTAAAAACGATTTCGTATTGTTGATGATAGAATTGATGGTGATTTCTAGTTGATGTAATGTAATTTCCTTTAAGAATTTGATGTTGTAGCGATGTTCATACAAGTAAAAGCCATAACTCCATAGGGAAATAGTAAATTCTTGATCTATTTGTCATAGCGGGACTAACGCAAGAATGAATGAATCAGTGCCACAATTGCACGTCTTCCCCATAGAAGTCAATGGAGGAGAGAAATGTCCAGAGAAATAAAATCCAACACTTGTGTTGAGCGTAACGTGAGTGACTTCATGTCCTTCTTTGAAAAAGTAGCTAAATTGTGTGAAATTCATAATAAAAATATGTTTTGTGTAGGTAATGTGCTGTATATTGTTTGTATCTATTGATTTGTGTATGTATGTGATAATATTTGTAGTTAGATGTAGCTAGATGAGTGTATGTTCCCGTATGTCTATGTAAGCCAATGTAAAATGGGTTTGTGTGCATTTTTTTTCAAACACCCGAGATTTCATAACTTTGATCTGTTCTATTTTGACGACATGAAAAATTTTAATATGAAAAATAAATATTGTTGAGTGTTTGTATGAGTGTAAGTGTACTTTGTGTAATGTTTTTGAAGTGATTCGTGGATATTATACTAAGCTAAATCTATTAGCCCATAAACCGCCAGGCCCCCCACACCGCAAGACACTAAATAAACTATTAACCCCTAAACTGCCGCCCCCTACATTGCAAATACTAAACTAAATCAGGGAAGAACGCTCCGCACCTCCGGGAAGAAGATAGAAGATGGTCCCCAATGGATGAAGATGTCGCCGCATGGATAAAGACCTTCATCGCCGTACTTCAGGAATGGGGAGTACCTATTTCGGGGTAACACAGGTTTTTTGTTTTTTTTTAGATTAGGGATTTTTTTTATTTTAATGGGCACAAAAGAGCTGAATGCCCATATATATGCCCCTTTAGTGGCAATGGGTATCTTAGTTTTTTTTAGTGTTAGGTGTTTTTATTGTGGGGGGTTGGTTGGGTGGGGGGCTTTACTGTTAGAAGGGACTTTGTAATTTTTTTTTATCTAAAAGAGCTGTTTAATTTAGGGCAATGCCCTACAAAAGGGCCTTTTAAGGGCTTTTGGTAGTTAAGTGTTAGATTAGGGTGTGTTTATATTTTGGGGTAGCTTTTGTGTTTATATAGGATATTAGATTAGGTTTAATTTTTATTATTTGGATAATTTAGTTTAATATTTTTTGTAATCTTAGATTTTTTTATTTTTCGTAATTTTAGTGTTTTTTTTTGTAATGTTAGGTTTTTTATTTTTTTTCGTAGTGTTAGAATTTTTTAATTTTGTAAATTAGGTTTTTTTCTTCGTTTATTTTAGTATTTTAAAATAATTATATTACAGACATCCCAACCTGCAAAAACTAATTTCAGGGAGGTGGCTTCTCCCGCTACTGCGCCACCACGCCCCCCCTCCATGTTATATATTAGACACCTTGAAACCCTAAATAAGATAGAGACGTATCATTTAAGTAGCTTCCCACTAAAGTCACATAAAAAGTAGCTTTATTGCACAACCACATACAACAAACCTATTTTCCAGTGATCGTACACTTGTTGAATGCTCAAATATTTTAGAATTTGAAGTTTAATTACGTGCAGTAAATAAGGTTGTATTTGTGTTTTATTTTATTAAAATCAGTGGGGGCTTTTTTGTTACTGATGCATGCTTTGAGGGTTCTATAACGTCCCAGCAACTAAAGGCATTCCTTAAACAAACACTTTTCCAGATTTGGGCCACATTAGATCATAGTACTTGGAGTTTCAGGGAGATTGCACTCCATTTGCTGGCATCAGGGAGACGCTATTACAATCAGGGAGACTCCCTGAACTTCAGGGAGACTTGGGATGTCTGATATTAGGTGTATTTATAGTTTTAAGCTTAGCTGTTTTTAAATTCACAGGTAAGTTTTTTTTTATTTAAAGGTAGTTATATTGTAAGTTTAATTAAAGTTAGGGAGTGTTAGGTTTAGGGGTTTATAGTTTAACTTAGTGTGTTGCGATGTAAGGGGCGGCGGTTTAGTGGTTAATAGTTTATTTAGTGTATTGCGATGTGGGGGTGCGGCGGATTAGGAGTTAATAGGTTTATTTAGTGTTGGAGATGTGGGGGTGGCAGTTTAGGGGTTAATAGCTGTATTATAGTAGTTGTGATGTGGGGGGCAGCAGTTTAGGGGTTAATAGGTTTATTTAGGTTTTAGCGATGTGGGTTTGCGGCAAATAAGGAGTTCATAATTTTATTTAGTGATGGCAATGCCGGGGTGGCGGATTAGGGGTTAATAACTTAATTTAGTGTCAGCGATGTCATTGGGTGGCGGATTAGGGGTATTTAGACTAGGGGTTTATGTTAGGGTGTTAGGTTTTTACATAACTTTCTTGTCCCTATAGACAATGGGGAATGCGTTATGGCAATCGCCATTCGCCAGTTTTTTTCTAACACTTTCTCTCCATTGATGTCTATGGGGGAAAACGTGCACAAGCACGTCAAGTCAGGCCTTGGCTTTTGTGAGGTATGGAGCTTATCGCACCATATCGCACAGCACAAGAAGGTTTTTTTAGTAACTTCTAATGGCAGCGCAATGGAAAGTGCGATACTGCTAAATTTTTAGCGTTATTTACGCATCAGGTTTAGCACATAACTTGTAATCTTGTTGAATGCGTTTTAAACCTGTGTGTACATTACAAAAAAATAATCAACAATTTGGCCACACTCTGGTAAAACAAATAGGGTTTATTTAAACCAAATTGGCTTCCAGTGAAGACTCTGTGTCAGGGCTCTGTATTCCAATGGCATTGCCATGGTTGTGGCGGTTGTTGTGGGCGTGCAGCGATGACGTTTTGCCTCTGATCCTGCTTCCATTCACCTGTCTGCAATTCTTGGTGCGAACCTGAGCCAATGTAAGTAGCTCCTCTATTTCTTTACCTTGCCCAAGTATAGGTTACGTTTTGTGCTTCCCTGGGTGCTATCCTATTACTGCTGTGATACCTTTCCATTACTTACTTGTTGCTGAACTCTGCTTAACTCTGACTAACCTCCTGCTTAGCCCCTCAACTGCTGTGATACATTGGACTGTCTGCCTGGTATTAAATCCCTGTATATTGGCAGATAGAGGCTCTGGTTCTAAGGGATCTCCAAAGGATTTTTCTCTCTGTTTCACAATTTTCCCAGAAGAATTCTGTCTGTATCTGTGTTCAAAGAATATCACATTGGCATAGTATGTCTGAGCACCTTAATACATAAGTGCAGTATACTCACAGAGTAATATCAAACAAGCGGCTCCACAGCTGATTTCACAATCTTCCCAAAAAGGGGTTCTGTCTGTATAGAATGATATCAGGCAAACAGCTCCACAGGAGATATCACAAAAAAAAAAAAAAACAGCAGGTGATTTTACAAAAAGACAACGATCAGGAAAGAAAAAAAGCTGGCTTTTTAAAAATAAAAATGTTTTATTTTGCTCAATGCAAAAGCGTTTCAACGGCTATACCGTCATTTTCAAGAGCTATTTAAAAACTTTATATAGCTTACAGAAAATCATATACAATGCCACATTGCAGGTGGCCTTAAATACACAATCATGGGCGGTATCTGATACCTCATTGGTTGAGGTCAGATTTACACTCGATTTAAAAAAAAAACCATTTAAAATAGAAAAACATTTAAAATAAAAATAAAAACACATTTAATGGTAAACACATATTTAGCAATCCATTTAAACAAATGTCTAAGAATAACATTATTTAAAAAGAAAAAAAAAATATAAACCAATCCTAGATCGTTGTATTTCTCAGTTCCCTTTCAGGTTGTCATCTGTGTGCAAGTTCTCAACCAAGTCGGTTTCTGTATGGTGGTAATTTAGAAGCAAATTCTTTTTTTGGGATTATTTTTTATTATTGTATATGTATCGGGATCACCCAGAATTCTGTTTGACTCTTCCAGATAAAATTCTCTATCCATAATCACTATCCCTCCACGGATAGAGAATTTTATATAGAAATAATCCCAAATAAGAATTTACTTCTAAATTATATAATCTGTTATTAGAAGAACAGAACCAAAAACTCATCTCTAAAGAAGAGTTTGATTTTCTATATAAGGAGGACTCAAAAACTCCTATTTTTATTTTCTTCCCAAGGTCCATAAAAATGCCACCAGACCACTGGGTAGGCCTATTATTAGTGGCATTGATTCACTTACCTCCAACCTATCAGCCTTCATAGATTATTTCCTTCAACCATATGCTCAACAGGCAAAATCATATTTAAAAGATACTAGACATGTTTTACAGATCCTAAATAATATCACTTGGGAAGATAGTTTTATGTGGGTAACAATGGATGTTACCTCCCTCTACTCTATTATAGATCATCAAAAAGGTATAGAAGCGGTAAAATGGAAGCTCTCTAACGATCCAAATTTACAACCTAGTCTCTTAGATTTCATTATAAATGCTATAGATTTTATTTTACATCACAATTTATTTTGGTATAATGATAAACATTATTTACAAATATGTGGTACTGCCATGGGCACCAGGTAGTTATGCCATTATATATATGGATTTTTTTTAAAATAACTACATCTGGCATGGCCCTGAGCTTGGTGCGGACCTGGTGTTCTGGCATAGATATATTGATGATGTGCTATGTATTTGGAGGGGAGGAGAATCCAATCTTAACCTTTTTGTAGAAAAACTTAATGGTAATGACATGTCTATTGTCCTAACTCCCGAATATAATACTTGCACAATTAATTTTTTAGACTTAACACTATATATTAAGGATAATATGATATATAGTAAAACCTAATTTAAAGAATGTGACACCAACACATACATAAAACATGACAGCTGCCATAATGCTAACTGGCTGAAAGCAGTGCCTAAGAGCCAGTTTCTAAGAATCCGCAGAAATTGTAGCAACTTAGAAGACTATGATAATCAATCAGTCATGCTCAAACAAAGTTTTCTGGAAAAAGGGTATAATAATCACATATTGGAACAAGACAGATGTAAGAGGGAGAGAACGATCCAATCTCCTAATTCAAACTAAAAGGAATAATCCCATGTCCAATTTCTCAAGATTTGTAACAACTTTTAATAATGAACATTTTGCGATTAAAAAAATCATAGAGAAACATTGGCATATCCTTAGGGATGATGATTTTTTGGGTCCCAATATACCAACAAAACCTACTATAATATTTAGAAAAGGTCATAATTTAAAACAAAAACTAGCACCTTCTATGATAAAAGGGATGCCCCCCAAAAAAACAATACAAATTAATGATCTAGTAGGTTTCTATACATGTGGGAGATGTAAGGGATGCAACTACACTAAAAGGACAAATAAAACTTTTTCCTCATCAGTCACAGGAAAAGTCTATGACATAAAAGAGTTTATAACATGTAAAACATAAAATGTTATATACCTGCTATAATGTGGGTGCAAAAGTCAGTATTTAGGACAAACCTCAAGATTCCTTAAGACAAGGAAATTAGAACACTTTAATAAAATATAGAAAGAACATAAAGATCACGGTATAACAGCGCACTGTAATAATTGTCAGTTTTTCAATAAGGGAAATTTTCTGTGGCTGGGAATAGAGAAAGTTAAGGTGCATTGGAGAGGGGGCCAAATATCAAAAGAGTTAGATCAAAGAAAACTTAAATGGATACATACACTTAAAACTTATGCACAGTGGGGATTGAATAAGGATACAAAGGTTGCTGCTTTTGTTTAAATTTGAAATTTGTATTTGAAAAAGACAAGATATAATGAATTTTATATAATCTATAAATTTCAAAGTTATAACACTATACGGATATTTTGACAGAAAATATAAGATAAAATATGTACATAATGTTTAATTTTTTTAATTTATTTTTTGTTTTTTTGTGTAAATACAATTTATAAATCTTAAATTTATAATACTACATTAAATGTCTATCAGTCTTTGTAAACAACAGACACTTTGACAGAAAAGATAAGATAAAATACATGATGTTTAATTGTATTGTTTAATTAATTGTTTTTTGTATTTAATGTATGAAATGGATGTTTCTTTCATGTAATTGGCAAGAGTCCATGAGCTAGTGACATATGGGATATACAATCCTACCAGGAGGGGCAAAGTTTCCCAAACCTCAAAATGCCTATAAATACACCCCTCACCACACCCACAATTCAGTTTTACAAAATTCTCCTCCTATGGAGGTGGTGAAGTAAGTTTGTGCTAAGATTTCTACGTTGATATGCGCTTCTCAGCATTGTTGAAGCCTGATTCCTCTCAGAGTACAGCGAATGTCAGAGGGACGTGAAAGGAGTATCACTTATTTGAATACAATGATTTCCCTAACGGGGGTCTATTTCATAGGTTCTCTGTTATCGGTCGTAGAGATTAATCTCCTACCTCCCTTTTCAGATCGACGATATACTCTCAATTTACCATTACCTCTACTAATAACTGTTTTAGTACTGGTTTGGCTATCTGCTATATGTGGATGGGTGTCTTTTGGTAAGTATGTTTTTTATTACTTAAGAAACCTCAGCTATGGTTTGGCACTTTATGCATTTATATAAAGTTCTAAATATATGTATTGTACTTATATTTGCCATGAGTCAGGTTCATGTATTTCCTTCAGCAGACTGTCAGTTTCATATTTGGGGAATTTAAACATTTTAAGAAATGTATTTCTTACCTGGGGTTTAGTCTTTTTTTCAATTGACTACTTCTTCCTATTGCGGGTATTAGGCCTGCGGGTGCGTCAAATGCTAAACTTTATTGTGTCATTCTTGGCGCGAAAATATTTTTGGCGCGAAAAAATAAGTTTATGACGCAACTTCGTCATTTCCAGCGTCATACGTGACGCCGAGACCTTTCACACGGCGGCATAATTAGTGACGTGAGTGTGTCATTTCCGGTTATTTTTGGTGCCAAAAAAGGTTACGTTACGTTATGCGTCATACTTGGCGCCAAATTTTTTTTCATTATTTCAATACCCCATTGATGTTTGCCTCTTGCTTTTTCTCTATCAGAGGCCTATGCTTATGCATTTTTTCCCATTCCTGAAACTGTCATATAAGGAAATAGATAATTTTGCTTTATATGTTGTTTTTTCTCTTACATTGAGCAAGATGTCCCAATCTGATCGTGTCTCAGAAGTTTCTGCTGGAACATTGCTGCCTGACATCGGTTCTACCAAAGCTAAGTGCATTTGTTGTAAAAGTGTAGAAATTATTCCACCAAATGTCATTTGTAATAGTTGTCATGATAAACTTTTACATGCAGATAGTGTTTCCATCAGTAATAGTACATTGCCAGTTGCAGTTCCTTCAACTTCTAATGTGCATGATATACCTGTAAATTTGAAAGAATTTGTTTTTGATTGTATTCTGAAGGCTTTGTCTGCATTTCCACCTTCTAATAAACGTAAAAGGTCTTTTAAAACTTCTCATTTAGCTGATGAAATTTCAAATGACCAGCAACATAATAATTTATCCTCTTCTGATGAGGATCTATCTGATTCAGAAGATCCTTCCTCAGACATTGAAACTGACAAATCTACTTATTTATTTAAAATAGCGTATATGCGTTCTTTATTAAAAGAAGTGTTAATTACTTTGGATATTGAGGTAACCAGTCCTCTTGAAGTTCAGTCTAATAAACGTTTAAATGCTGATTTTAAACCTCCTGTGGTTTCCCCAGGGGTTTTTCCTATTCCTGAGGCTATTTCTGATATGATTTCTAGGGAATGGAATAAGCCAGGTACTTCTTTTATTCCTTCTTCAGGGTTTAAAAAATTGTATCCTTTACCAGCAAAATCTATAGAGTTTTGGGAAAAAATCCCCAAAGTTGATGGGGCTATTTCTACTCTTGCTAAACGTACCACTATTCCTATGGAAGATAGTACTTCCTTTAAGGATCCTTTAGATAGGAAGCTTGAATCTTATCTAAGGAAGGCCTATTTATATTCAGGTCATCTTCTCAGACCTGCTATTTCTTTGGCTGATGTTGCGGCTGCCTCAACTTTTTGGTTGGAGAATTTAGCGCAACGAGAATTGGATCCTGACATATCTAGCATTACTCGCTTACTGCAACATGCTAATCATTCTATTTGTGATGCCATTTTTGATATTATCAAAATTGATGTTAGATCCATGTCTTTAGCTGTACTAGCTAGAAGAGCTTTGTGGCTTAAATCTTGGAATGCTGATATGACATCTAAATCTAGACTACTATCTCTTTCTTTCCAAGGTAATAATTTATTTGGTTCTCAGTTGGATTCTATTATTTCAACTATCACTGGAGGAAAAGGAGTTTTTCTGCCTCAGGATAAAAAACCTAAGGGTAAATCTAAGGCTTCTAACCGTTTTCGTTCCTTTCGTCAGAATAAGGAAAAAAAACTCAATCCTCCCCCCAAGGAATCTGCTTCCAATTGGAAGCCTTCCTCAAATTGGAATAAATCCAAGCCATTTAAGAAACCAAAGTCTGCCCCTAAGTCTGCATGAAGGTGCGGCCCTCATTCCAGCTCAGCTGGTAGGGGGCAGATTAAGGTTTTTCAAGGATTTTTGGATAAAATCTGTCCAAAATCATTGAATTCAGAGCATTGTCTCTCAAGGGTATCGAATAGGATTCAAAGTAAGACCTCCTGTGAGAAGATTTTTTCTTTCATGCATCCCTGTACATCCAGTAAAAGCTCAGGCTTTTCTGAAGTGTGTTTCAGACTTGGAGTCTTCAGGGGTAATCATGCCAGTTCCTCCTCAGGAACAAGGTTTGGGGTTTTATTCAAACCTATTCATTGTACCAAAGAAAGAAAATGTATTCAGACCAGTTCTGGATCTGAAAATTTTGAATCGTTATGTAAGAGTACCAACTTTCAAGATGGTGACTATAAGGACTATTCTGCCTTTTGTTCAGCAAGAACATTATATGTCCACAATAGACTTGCAGGATGCATACCTTCATATTCTGATTCATCCAGAACACTATTAGTTTCTGAGATTCTGTTTTCTAGACAAGCATTACCAATTTGTTGCTCTTCCATTTGGCCTAGCAACAGCTCCAAGGATCTTTTCAAAGGTTCTGGGTGCCCTATTATCTGTAATCAGAGAACAGGGTATTGCAGTGGTTCCTTATTTGGACAATATCTTGGTACTAGCTCAGTCTTTACATACTGCAGAATCTCACACACATCAACTAGTGTTGTTTCTTCGGAAACATGGTTGGAGGATCAATTTACCAAAAAGTTTCTTGATTCCTCAGACAAGGGTCACCTTTTTAGGCTTCCAGATAGATTCAGTGTCCATGACTCTGTCTCTAACAGACAAGAGACGTTTAAAATTGGTCGCAGCATGCCGGCACCTTCAGTCTCAGTCATTCCCTTCAGTGGCTATGTGCATGGAAGTTTTAGGTCTCATGACTGCAGCATCGGATGCGATCCCCTTTGCTCGTTTTCACATAAGACCTCTACAGCTTTGCATGCTGAATCAATGGTGCAGGGATTATACAAAGATATCACAATTAATATCCTTGAATCCCAATGTACGACACTCTCTGACATGGTGGATAGATCACCATCGTTTGGTTCAAGAGGCTTCTCTTGTTTGGCCAACCTGGACTGTGATCTCAACAGATGCGAGTCTTTCAGGTTGGGGAGCTGTTTGGGGATCTCTGACAGCACAAGGGGTTTGGAAATCTCAAGAGGCGAGATTACCAATAAATATTTTAGAACTCCGTGCAATTCTCAGGGCTCTTCAGTTTTGGCCTTTGCTAAAGAGAGAACCGTTCATTTGTTTTCAGACAGACAATATCACAACTGTGGCTTATGTCAATCATCAGGGTGGGACTCACAGTCCCCAAGCTATGAAAGAAGTGTCTCAGATACTTGCTTGGGCGGAATCCAGCTCCTGTCTAATCTCTGCGGTGTATATCCCAGGTGTAGACATTGACAATTGGGAGGCGGATTATCTCAGCCGCCAGACTTTACATCTAGAGTGGTCTCTCCATCCAGATGTGTTTTCTCAGATTGTTCAGATGTTGGGTCTTCCAGAGATAGATCTCATGGCCTCTCATCTAAACAAGAAACTTCCCAGATTCCTGTCCAGGTCCAGGGATGTTCAGGCGGAAGCAGTGGATGCACTGACACTTCCTTGGTGTTATCATCCTGCTTACATCTTCCCGCCTCTAGTTCTCCTTCCAAGAGTGATCTCCAAAATCATCATGGAACAGTCTTTTGTGTTGCTGGTGGCTCCAGCATGGCCACACAGGTTTTGGTATGCGGATCTGGTTCGAATGTCCAGTTGCCCGCCTTGGCCACTTCCGTTACGGCTGGACCTACTATCTCAAGGTCCATTTTTCCATCAGGATCTCAAATCATTAAATTTGAAGGTATGGAAATTGAACGCTTAGTTCTAAGTCATAGAGGTTTCTCTGACTCAGTGATTAATACTATGTTACAAGCTCGTAAATCTGTCTCTAGAAAGATTTATTATAGAATTTGGAAGACTTACATTTCATGGTGTTCTTCTCATAAATTCTCCTGGCATTCTTTTAGAATTCCTAGAATTTTACAGTTTCTTCAGGATGGTTTGGATAAGGGTTTGTCTGCAAGTTCCTTGAAAGGTCAAATCTCCATTCTTTCTGTTTTATTTCACAGAAAGATTGCTATACTTCCTGATATGCACTGTTTTGTACAGGCTTTAGTTCGTATTAAGCCTGTCATTAAATCAATTACTCCTCCTTGGAGTATTAATTTGGTTCTGAAGGCTTTACAGGCTCCTCCATTTGAGCCTATGCATTCTTTGGACATTAAACTACTTTCTTTGAAAGTGTTGTTCCTTTTGGCTATCTCTTCTGCTAGAAGAGTTTCTGAGCTATCTGCTCTTTCTTGTGAGTCTCCTTTTCTGATTTTTCATCAGGATAAGGCAGTTTTGCGGACTTCTTTTCAATTTTTACCTAAGGTTGTGAATTCTAACAACATTAGTAGAGAAATTGTTGTCCCTTCCTTATGTCCTAATCCTAAGAATTCTTTGGAGAGATCCTTACATTCTTTGGATGTGGTAAGAGCTTTGAAATATTATGTGGAAGCTACTAAAGATTTCAGGAAGACTTCCAGTCTATTTGTTTTATTTTCTGGTCCTAGGAAAGGTCAGAAGGCTTCTGCTATTTCCTTGGCTTCTTGGTTGAAACTTTTGATTCATCAAGTTTATTTGGAGTCGGGTCAGGCCCCGCCTCAGAGAATTACAGCTCATTCTACTAGATCGGTCTCCACTTCGTGGGTTTTTAAGAATGAAGCTTCAGTTGATCAGATTTGCAAAGCGAGGACTTGGTCCTCTTTGCATACATTTACTAAATTCTACCAATTTGATGTATTTGCTTCTTCGGAAGCAGTTTTTGGTAGAAAAGTTCTTCAGGCAGCTGTTTCAGTTTGATTCTTCTGCTTTCGTTTTAAGTTTTTTTCTTTCAAAAATGAAATAAACTTATTTTTTTGGGTTGTGGATTAATTTTTTCAGCGGAATATGGCTGTTTTTATTTTTATTCCCTCCCTCTCTAGTGACTCTTGAGTGGAAGACTCCACATCTTGGGTATTGATATCCCATATGTCACTAGCTCATGGACTCTTGCCAATTACATGAAAGAAAACATAATTTATGTAAGAACTTACCTGTTAAATTCATTTCTTTCATATTGGCAAGAGTCCATGAGGCCCACCCTTTTTATGGTGGTTATGATTTTTTGTATAAAGCACAATTATTTCCAAATTTCCTTTGTTGATGCGTTCTACTCCTTTCTTTATCACCCCACTGCTTGGCTATTCGTTAAACTGAATTGTGGGTGTGGTGAGGGGTGTATTTATAGGCATTTTGACCTTTGGGAAACTTTGCCCCTCCTGGTAGGATTGTATATCCCATATGTCACTAGCTCATGGACTCTTGCCAATATGAAAGAAATGAATTTATCAGGTAAGTTCTTACATAAATTATGTTTTTTCGAACAAAAATGCATACAAGATAGGATAATATACATGAAATGTCTGTTAGTTTCTGTAAACAACAGACATTTTGATAAATGATGTTCAATTTTTTGTATTTAATATATAAAATTTATGTTTTGTGAAATAGATACAAGGTAGGACAATATATATGAAGTAGCAACTCTTCTATATAAATACAATACAATACATATGGGGATTTGTATTTTTTTTTTTAAATATTGTTTTTATTCAGTTTTTAGATAATACAATAATGGGGATTTGTATTTCAATTTCATACGGCTAGATTTAGAGTTTTGTCGGTATTGACCCGCGTAGCTAACGCCGGCATTTTTCTGGCCGCACCATAAAAATAACTCTGGTATTGAGAGTTCACAGAATGGCTGCGTTAGGCTCCAAAAAAGGAGCGTAGAGCATTTTTAACGCATCTGCAACTCTCGATACCAGAGTTGCTTACGGACGCGGCCAGCCTCAAAAACGTGCTCGTGCACGATTCCCCCATAGGAAACAATGGGGCTGTTTGAGCTGAAAAAAAACCTAACACCTGCAAAAAAGCAGCGTTCAGCTCCTAACGCGGCCCCATTGTTTGCTATGGGGAAACATTTCCTACGTCTGCACCTAACACCCTAACATGTACCCCGAGTCTAAACACCCCTACCCTTACACTTATTAACCCCTAATCTGCCGCCCCCGCTATCGCTGACCCCTGCATATTATTTTTAACCCCTAATCTGCCGCTCCGTAAACCGCCGCTACTTACATTATCCCTATGTACCCCTAATCTGCTGCCCCTAACACCGCCAACCCCTATATTATATTTATTAACCCCTAATCTGCCCCCCACAACGTCCCCTCCACCTGCCTACACTTATTAACCCCTAATCTGCCGAGCGGACCGCACCGATATTATAATAAAGTTATTAACCCCTAATCCGCCTCACTAACCCTATAATAAATAGTATTAACCCCTAATCTGCCCTCCCTAACATCGCCGACACCTAACTTCAATTATTAACCCCTAATCTGCCGACCGGAGCTCACCGCTATTCTAATAAATGTATTAACCCCTAAAGCTAAGTCTAACCCTAACACTAACACCCCCCTAAGTTAAATATAATTTAAATCTAACGAAATTAATTAACTCTTCTTAAATAAATTATTCCTATTTAAAGCTAAATACTTACCTGTAAAATAAATCCTAATATAGCTACAATATAAATTATAATTACATTGTAGCTATTTTAGGATTAATATTTATTTTACAGGCAACTTTGTAATTATTTTAACCAGGTACAATAGCTATTAAATAGTTAAGAACTATTTAATAGTTACCTAGTTCAAATAATTACAAAATTACCTGTAAAATAAATCCTAACCTAAGTTACAATTAAACCTAACACTATACTATCATTAAATTAATTAAATAAAATACCTACAATTGCCTACAATAAAACCTAACACTACACTATCAATAAATAAATTAAATACAATTCCTACAAATAACTACAATGAAATAAACTAACTAAAGTACAAAAAATAAAAGAGAACTAAGTTACAAAAAATAAAAAAATATTTACAAACATAAGAAAAATATTACAACAATTTTAAACTAATTACACCTACTCTAAGCCCCCTAATAAAATAACAAAGACCCCCAAAATAACAAAATGCCCTACCCTATTCTAAATTACTACATTTCAAAGCTCTTTTACCTTACCAGCCCTGAACAGGGCCCTTTGCGGGGCATGCCCCAAAGAATTCAGCTCTTTTGCCTGAAAAAAAAAAACATACAACATTACAACCCACAACATTACAACCCACCACCCACATACCCCTAATCTAACCCAAACCCCCCTTAAATAAACCTAACACTAAGCCCCTGAAGATCTTCCTACCTTGTCTTCACCTCGCCGGTATCACACCGATCCGTCCTGGCTCCAAAATCTTCATCCAACCCAAGCGGGGGCTAGACATCCATCATCCAACGGCTGAAGAAGTCCAGAAGAGGGTCCAAAGTCTTCATCCTATCCGGGAAGAAGAGTAGATCTGGACCGGCATCCATCTTCTTGCAAGCGGCATCTTCTATCTTCATCCGATGACGACCGGCTCCATCCTGAAGACCTCCAGCGCGGACCCATTTTCTTCCGGCGACGTCCAACTGAAGAATGACGGTTCCTTTAAGGGACGTCATCCAAGATGGCGTCCCTCGAATTCCGATTGGCTGATAGGATTCTATCAGCCAATCGGAATTAAGGTAGGAATATTCTGATTGGCTGATGGAATCAGCCAATCAGAATCAAGTTCAATCCGATTGGCTGATCCAATCAGCCAATCAGATTGAGCTCGCATTCTATTGGCTGATCGGATTGGATCAGCCAATCGGATTGAACTTGATTCTGATTGGCTGATTCTATCAGCCAATCAGAATATTCCTACCTTAATTCCGATTGGCTGATAGAATCCTATCAGCCAATCGGAATTCGAGGGATGCCATCTTGGATGACGTCCCTTAAAGGAACCGTCATTCTTCAGTTGGACGTCGCCGGAAGAAGATGGGTCCGCGCTGGAGGTCTTCAGGATGGAGCCGGTCGTCATCGGATGAAGATAGAAGATGCCGCTTGGAAGAAGATGGTTGCCGGTCCGGATCTACTCTTCTTCCCGGATAGGATGAAGACTTTGGACCCTCTTCTGGACTTCTTCAGCCGTCGGATGATGGATGTCTAGCCCCCGCTTGGGTTGGATGAAGATTTTGGAGCCAGGACGGATCGGTGTGATACCCGGCGAGGTGAAGACAAGGTAGGAAGATCTTCAGGGGCTTAGTGTTAGGTTTATTTAAGGGGGGTTTGGGTTAGATTAGGGGTATGTGGGTGGTGGGTTGTAATGTTGGGGGGGGGGGTATTGTATGTTTTTTTTTACAGGCAAAAGAGCTGAATTTCTTTGGGCATGCCCCGCAAAGGGCCCTGTTCAGGGCTGGTAAGGTAAAAGAGCTTTGAAATGTAGTAATTTAGAATAGGGTAGGGCATTTTGTTATTTTGGGGGTCTTTGTTATTTTATTAGGGGGCTTAGAGTAGGTGTAATTAGTTTAAAATTGTTGTAATATTTTTCTTATGTTTGTAAATATTTTTTTATTTTTTGTAACTTAGTGCGGTCCGCTCGGCAGATTAGGGGTTAATAAGTGTAGGCAGGTGGAGGCGACGTTGAGGGGGGCAGATTAGGGGTTAATAAATATAATATAGGGGTCGGCGGTGTTAGGGGCAGCAGATTAGGGGTACATAAGTATAACGTAGGTGGTGGTCGGCAGATTAGGGGTTAAAAAAAAATTAATCGAGTGGCGGCGATTTGGGGGGACCTCAGTTTAGGGGTACATAGGTAGTTTATGGGTGTTAGTGTACTTTAGGGCACAGTAGTTAAGAGCTTTATGAACCGGCGTTAGCCCAAAAAGCTCTTAACTCCTGGTTTTTTTCTGCGGCTGGAGTTTTGTCGTTAGATTTCTAACGCTCACTTCAGCCACGACTCTAAATACAGAAGTTAGGAAGATCCCATTGAAAAGATAGGATACGTAATTTACGTAAGGGGATCTGCGGTATGGAAAAGTCGCGGCTGAAAAGTGAGCGTTAGACCCTTTTTTCAGTGACTCCAAATACCTGAGGGCGGTAAAAACCAGCGTTAGTAGCCTCTAACGCTGGTTTTCACGGCTACCGCCCAACTCTAAATCTAGGCCTTAGTGTTTAGAAGGAGAGGATATATTTTGATATAAATTAACAACATTATTGCATCGATTAAACAACATCATTGTATCTATTTAAAAGACTTTTTGAATACAATAATTTAATCAACGTGTCTTTCTCTTTTGGTGAAAATTCCTTTTTTTAATGATTTAGTCCAATATGGACTTTTTCCTGAATATATTTTCCAACAACTACCTGTTATACTATTGGACGAATAATATCATGTGACCAAACCATACAGAAACGGACCTGGTTGAGAACTTGCACACAGATGACAACCTGAAAGGGAACTGAGAAATACAACAATCTAGGATTGGTTTATATATTTTTTTCTTTTTAAATAATGTTATTCTTAGACATTTGTTTAACCCCTTAACGACCGAGGACGTGCAGGGTACGTCCTCAAAAAAAAGGCAGTTAATGCCTGAGAACGTACCCTGCACGTCCTCGGTGTGGAAAGCAGCTGGAAGCGATCCTGCTCGCTTCCAGCTGCTTTCCGGTTATTGCAGTGATGCCTCGATATGGAGGCATCCTGCAATAACCCCCCTTGGCCATCCGATGCAGAGAGAGCCACTCTGTGGCCCTCTCTGCACCGGACATCGATGGCCGGTATCGTTGGTGGGTGGGAGCTTACGTGGGAGGCGGGTGGCGGCCATCGGTGCGCTATGTGGAGTGGAGGGGGGCGGGATCGGGGGGGCGGGAGCTACGGGGGCGCGCACGGGAGCGCGCGCGTGCACGGGGGTGGTGGGCGGGCGCGTGCACGGGGCGGGAGCGGGTGGGAACCGCTACACTACAGAAAAAAAAAAGTTAAAAAGTAAAAAAAAAAAAAACTTAAATAAAATCTAAGGGTTTTGGAAGGGGTTGGGGGTTGGTCTCGGTGGGGGGGGGAAAGCTACACTACAGAAAAGGGAATTTAAAAAAAAAAAAGGCTCATTTTGTTACAAAACTGGGTACTGGCAGACAGCTGCCAGTACCCAAGATGGCGCCCATTATTGCAGAGGGGAAGGGTTAGAGAGCAGTATGGTGGGGGATCAGTGAGGTTGGGGTCTAAGGGGGGATCCTACACATCAGCATATGTAAATATGCTTTTTTTTTTTTTTAAAAAAAGGGCCAAATACCTTTTATTTTAGTACTGGCAGAGTTTCTGCCAGTACTTAAGATGGCGGGGACAATTGTGGGGTGGGGGAGGGAAGAGAGCTGTTTGGGAGGGATCAGGGGGTCTGATGTTTCAGGTGGGAGGCTGAGCTCTACACTAAAGCTAAAATTAACCCTGCAAGCTCCCTACAAGCTACATAATTAACCCCTTCACTGCTAGCCATAATACACGTGTGATGCGCAGCGGCATTTAGAGGCCTTCTAATTACCAAAAAGCAATGCCAAAGCCATATATGTCTGCTATTTCTGAACAAAGGGGATCCCAGAGAAGCATTTACAACCATTTGTGCCATAATTGCAGAAGGTGTTTGTAAATAATTTCAGTGAGAAACCTAAAATTGAGAAAAAATTAACGTTTCTTTTAATTTGATCGCATTTAGCGGTGAAATGGTGGCATGAAATATACCAAAATTGGCCTAGATCAATACTTGGGGTTGTCTACTACACTACACTAAAGCTAAAACTACCCCAAAAAGCTCCCTACATGCTCCCTAATTAACCCCTTCACTGCTGGGCATAATACACGTGTGGTGCGCAGTGGCATTTAGCGGCCTTCTAATTACCAAAAAGCAACACCAAAGTCATATATGTCTGCTATTTCTGAACAAAGGGGATCCCAGAGAAGAATTTACAACCATTTATGCCATAATTGCACAAGCTGTTTGTAAATAATTTAAGTTAGAAACCAAAAGTTTGTGAAAAAATTTGTGAAAAGTGAACAATTTTTTCTATTTGATTGCATTTGGCGGTGAAATGGTGGCATGAAATATACCAAAATGGGCCTAGATCAATACTTTGGGTTGTCTACTAAAAAAAAATATATACATGTCAATGGATATTCAGAGATTCCTGAAAGATATCAGTGCTCTAATGTAACTATCGCTAATTTTGAAAAGAAATGGTTTGGAAATAGCAAAGTGCTACTTGTATTTATGGCCCTATAGTTTACAAAAAAAGCAAAGAACATGTAAACATTGGGTATTTCTAAACTCAGGACAAAATTTAGAAACTATTTAGCATGGGTGTTTTTTGGTGGTTGTAGATGTGTAACAGATTTTGGGGGTCAAAGTTAGAAAAAGTGTGTTTTTTTCCATTTTTTCCTCATATTTTATAATTTTTTTTATAGTAAATTATAAGATATGATGAAAATAATGGTATCTTTAGAAAGTCCATTTAATGGCGAGAAAAACGGTATATAATATGTGTGGGTACAGTAAATGAGTAAGAGGAAAATTACAGCTAAACACAAACACCTCAAAAATGTAAAAATAGCCTTGGTCCCAAACGGACAGAAAATGGAAAAGTGATGTGGTCATTAAGGGGTTAAATGGATTGCTAAATATGTGTTTACCATTAAATGTGTTTTTATTTTTATTTTAAATGTTTTTTTATTTTTTTATTAAATCAAGTGTAAATCTGACCTCAACCAATGAGATATCAGATACCGCCCATGATTGTGTATTTAAGGTCACCTGCAATGTGGTGTTGTATATGATTTTCTGTAAGCTATACAACGTTTTTAAATAGCTCTTGAAAAAGACAGTATAGCCCTTAAAGCGCTTTTGCGTTGAGCAAAATAAAACATTTTTATTTTAAAAAAGCCAGCTTTTTTTCTTTTCTGATCATTGTCTTTATGTGAAATCACCTGATGTTTTTTTTTTTTTTTTTGTGTGATATCTCCTGTGGAGCTGTTTGCCTGATATCATTCTATACAGACAGAACCCCTTTTTGGGAAGATTGTGAAATCACCTGTGGAGCCGCTTGTTTGATATTACTCTGTGAGTATACTGCACTTATGTATTAAGGTGCTCAGACATACTATGCCAATGTGATATTCTTTGAACACAGATCCAGACAGAATTCTTCTGGGAAAATTGTGAAACAGAGAGAAAAATCATTTGGAGATCCCTTAGAACCAATGCCTCTATCTGCCACTATACATCACTTGTACAGCTTTGAGAGAGACTGTTTGGAAGGCAGTGGTTCTAACTAAAGGGAAGTAACTATCCTATTGTATATTCTTTTTTTGTTCTGGTAATAAATCCCTGCCTGTCTCTGACCACTCTCTGCTTAACCCCTTTGGTACCGTGAAGCATTGGACTGTCTTCCTGCTATTGATCCCTGCCTGTCTCTGACCACTGTCTGCTTAACCCCTTTGGTACCGTGAAGGATTGGACTGCCTGCCTGGTATTGAACTCTGCCTGTCTCTGACCACTCTCTGCTTAACCCCTTTGGTACCATGGAGGATTGGACTGTCTGCCTGCTATTGATCCCTGCCTGTCTCTGATCACTCTCTGCTTAACCCCTTTGGTACCATGGAGGATTGGACTGTCTTCCTGCTATTGATCCCTGCCTGTCTTTGACCACTCTCTGCTTAACTCCTTTGGTACCGTGAAGGATTGGACTGCCTGCCTGGTATTGAACTCTGCCTGTCTCTGACCACTCTCTGCTTAACCCCTTTGGTACCGTAGAGGATTGGACTGTCTGCCTGGTATTGAACTCTGCCTGTCTCTAACCAACCTCTGCTAAGCCCTTCACTACTGTGAGTATTGGATTGCCTCCTCATTTTCTACTGTTATATTTGTTCTGGGATATTTCCTTATCTTGCCACTTGACACTTGGATAAGAAGACTACTGGCAAGGATTCGTGTGAGAGAGAAATATCCCACGAGCGTTACATTTTGTGTTTGCTAAAAGGTTAAAGCTGTAATGTTTCACGTGTCCCTAATATGCATTAGCTGCTGCTCTGTATATCAATGGATGGCAGAATGATATGCGTATTAATGATACTACACCACCCACTTATACTACAGTGCCATCACTAGGTACACTTAACACTAAGCAGGCTCCGCAGCTGGGTTATCTCATGCAGAATACATATACAACAGATTATATTTCCATTAATTTTATGGATCTAATTATTCCCTAGACCATGCACAGGGACTCTCGCAGGTGGATTTTCTATGTATTTCTCTTTTTTGGGATCATCTATATGAAATTAGATTGAATAACACATTTATTTGAATGCACATCTATAGGGTTCCTGTGTTGCTGGGGAGCTCAGATTGCATATATGCAGGGAATTACATCTCAATTCTTTGACCCATATTTATCAAGCTCCGTACGGAGCTTGAAGGGCCGTGTAGTCTTCAGACTCGCCAGAAACACAAGTTATGAAGCAGTGGTCACAAAGACCTCTGCTCCATAACTTGTCCGCCTGCTCTGAGCAGGCGGACAGACATCGCCGGAAATCAACACGATCGAGTACGATCAGGTTGATTGACACCCCCTGCTGGCGGCCGATTGGCCGCGAGTCTGCAGGGGCGGCGTTGCACCAGCAGCTCTTGTGAGCTGCTGGTGCAATGCTGAATATGGCGAGCGTATTGCTCGCCATATTCAGCGAGGTCTGGCGGACCTGATCCGCACTGTCGGATCAGGTCCGCCAGACCTTCATAAATAGGGGCTTTTGTGTTCACTGGAATTAAACACAGTAAAAATGCTCATTTGTTCTCTAGGTATTTATCTGAACCCTGGGAAATGATGGATTCATGTTATGAATTATTATTTTTTCTGCATTGATAGCACTTAAAGGAATCTTGACAGTTCTGAGGCTTCTGTCTGCTAGAAAAAAAAACTTAAAGGAATAGGACACCCAACTTTTTTCTTTCATGATATAGAGCATGATATTTTAAACAACTTTCTAATTTACTTCTATTTTTATTTTTTCTTCATTCACTTTGCATCTTTTGTTAAAAAGCAGGGATGTCTCTCTTTATATGGCAATTAAAACATGGAGGTGGGGGCAAGGTGGGAGGTGGACCATAGGTAGGAGGGGAAATACAGTGGAAGAGGGGTACAAAAGGTAGGTAGGTGGAGCAAAAAGAGGTTGGGGTGATTTGATTCCACGTCTTGGTATTTTTGTAAGCATACCTAGGTAGGCTCAGGAACAGCAATGCACTACTAGAAGCTAGCTGCTGATTGGTTGCTGCACAGATACAGTATGTCTCATTATTGGCTCACCAGCTTAGCTAGCGCCTAGTAGAGCATTTGTTCCTTCAATCAAGAATATCAAGAGAATGAAGCAAATGTGATAACATAAACATAAACTGGAAATTTGTTAAAAATGGTTTTTATAAACAACAACACTATCCCTGTAAGTACTTAGCAATGCAGCCCTAAAAAGGTACAATCCCAACAAACTACCTTTAAAAGTAGCAATAAAAAACACAATGTAAGACGCGCTATAACAAGCTGCTAAGAAGAGGTGCAAATAATAAAAAGCATAAATATACACGATGATGGAAATAAAACAATATATTTATTAAAATCAACAAGTTAAAAAAATCCATACCACTGGTGGTTAAACAACATATACCGTAAATGGCCATACGCTAAAAGAATGAATCACAAAGAACTGAAAGTCTCTAAAGCGATCGAACCATCCAATATAAGTTCAGTTCAATATGGAAGAATCAGTTCTATTTTGTGTGCTGATATTATCAGTAGAATGATCTTGGTTAAGACTTTCTGATGTATTTTGAATATCAGTGGGTGTGGGGGAAAAAAAGTGTATCGCAGAAAAAAGTGCATTTGCGCCAACTTCAAAAGTTGCTCCTTAGATATAAATCACTCACCCGGAATACAAAATCCCTTCTTACAGATTTCTCCACTTCCTAGCGGCTCCAATACTTTACGTATAGACCCTACTGTTTGCTTACACATCTATGGTGTTTCAGCGTCTCGGCGTTTACCCTGGATCGTGCAGTATTAAGTTCCGGGTCACGTGAGGAATCTTTGGCCAATCAGGAAGTTGGATTACCGGACACTGCGTGTGCAGGAATATTTTTTTGTTTTTATTCAGGTTGTGTATCTGGGATATAGTATTGCAAAGCGCACCAAATGCGAATACACTATATAGACTCAACAGTCCTGCAGAGCGCTCTGTGTTATGAGTCCAAATGTAGAGAAAGCTTAGCTGAAAGAAAGAAACACAGCGCATCCCTTCTAAGAGTAAATGTTTTAATTATAACAGCTTATGCGCTACATAAAATTGCATATACAGGATGTAAATGAAAAGCGTGCAGTGATATATAAGAACCAATGGTTCTGAGTCATTCAGTCAGACGAGTGCCAAGCAGGACCAGGAGATGTTTACAATCGCCGCAAACGAGATCAGCGCCAGTAACAACTTGTGGGCTCTCCGTCTAGCTGCATAAAACAACCCCATACCTTGTCTGTTCTGAAGTACACTTGGCGTATTGTCAGCCCTATTACGCAAATGCCGACTTAAACAGAAGCTCCAATAGTATAAAAACAAATAATATGTCACCTCTGGCTTAGTCACTTGTCATGGTTCCCTCTTGCTCACAAGCTTCCTCTATATCTTCTACAAGCAGAAGGACATCCTCAGTGGGCTTGCTATTCAATACTTGCTAGCTGAGCGTGCGAAGACCATGACAGATGCACGCTCCTCCCAGGGCAAGTCTGTGCACAGAGAAAGCTTAGACACGGTCCATCTATGTTTTATTGTTAAAAATGTTATGCTCTATCTGAATCATGAGAGAAAAATATTTCATGTCCCTTTTAAATGTATTGTTGTTAAGTTATAAATATGGTTGTTAATAAAGCTGCAGTATTTTGTTAACCCAAACTAATGATTTGTGGTTTCTTATTTATTTCATTGCTTCTGGGGTTGAAGTACAATTATACTTTATAAAATGTCAAACTGATTACTATTAGAAGTACTAAGGGCTAGATTACAACTGGAGTGCTATTTAGGGCTACAGCTCAAGCGTAACCGTTGCTAGAAGTAATATTTTTTTGTGCGCGTAGGATAGCGCATAATATAAGTTAAAAGTTCAACATTTGTGGATATGGGGACCACACCATCTTCCCTTACTAATTCTCCTCATAGACTTTAATGGAGAATAAAAAACCCTAACACCTATCACTTGCGTGCTATACCTGAGTTATGAATATTTTACATTCCAATGTTCTTTATTTACATACTGTCATTTTTATTGTGTGTATGTGTGTGTATATATGTGTGTGTGTGTTTATATATATATATATATATATATATATATATATATATATATATATATATATATATATATATATATATATATATATAGTAAATGAGGTTGAAAAAGACTGAAGTCCATCAAATTCAACCTATACAAATCTAATATACTTACAAAAATGCTTCATTTGCATAAATTAATCCCATTAAAAAGGTGAGCCATTTAAAAGAAGCAATCATATCCATGAATTCTGTTTCTAGCCAGACATGTATCCAAACCATTTTTAAATGTATCTAAGGTATTGGCATACACTACCTCCTCTGGTAATGAGTTCCACAATTTTATTGCTCTTACAGTGAAAAAATGTTTCTGTTACAGGGGATTAAATCTCCTTTCCTCCAACCTTAAATTGTGACCTCTTGTCACAATTTTCTCGGAAGAAATAGAACTTCTGCCATCTCTGTATATGGGCCTTGAATATATTTATATAAAGTAATCATGTCACTTCTTGAGCACCTTTTTTTCTAGATAAAACAGACCAAGAGGCCCATTTATTAAAGGTCTTGCGGACCTGATCCGACAATGCGGATCAGGTTCGCAAGACCTCGCTGAATGCGGAGAGCAATGCGCTCTCCGTATTCAGCATTGCACCAGCAGCTCACAAGAGCTGCTGGTGCAACGCCGCCCCCTGCAATGGGCCACCAGCAGGGAGGTGTCAATCAACCTGATCATACTCGATCGGGTTGAATTGTGGCAATTCCTGTCTGCCTCATCAGAGCAGGCGGACAGGGTTATAGAGCAGCGGTCTTTAGACTGCTGCTTCATAACTGCGGTTTCTGGCGAGTCTGAAGACTCGCCAGAAACATGGCCCTTCAAGCTCCATTCGGAGCTTGATAGATAGACCTCCAAGTCTGACTAGCCTCTGATCATAGCCTACATTTCCCATTCACCTTATTAGCTTTGTGGCCCTTCTCTGAACTTTTTCGGCAATGTCTTTTTTTGAGATTGGTTCCCAGAATGCACTCCATACGCAAGGTGAGTGTTAGGTGTCCCCTTCAGGGGGTAAGTGTCAGTGCAGGCCAAAGCCTGGGGCCTAGTGTACCACCTGAGGCATATGTAGATTACCTGATAAGGGCCCCTTAGAATGACTCAGACCACGCAGCATTATGATCGAAAGCCAATTCTGTTTATTGCACAGTGCAAGCCTTTCTTATAGTAACATACAGGGTTAAGGGAATGACACGTTAGGACCACGTCATCTCGTACCATATTTCATGAACAAAAGAAGCTTACAAAAATACATGAGAAAAAGAGGAGTATGAAGGAGTGTTTCTTATGACAGTAGCAAAAATATATCTGTGCGCATATTTCAGCCTAAAGCAAGGTCGTTTGGCCATCTTACCTAGATAACAGACTTCCAGGCGCCTTGCCAGGAACCTTCTACAAGGCCAGTAATACTAATACAATTTTACTAACATCAGCATATTTTCTCACTACATAATAACTGCTATAATAAATTCTAATTATTACAAAATGGATGCTAATCATCACAAGATGGCTGCGGGGAACAAGATGGCTGCAGTCAGGTTCATATTACCCCTAACATACCATCCTTTTATTCTAACAGAATAACATAAAAATAGACAGGCATAGAAAATTAGTAAAGCCTTATATTATGGTAACAGAACTCTGTGAGAATACTAAAGAGAAAAATATTCGCATGTCGTGATATACTTTTATAGGCTAATTGTCACTGCATATAGGTACAGTCCCTCCAATACCTTCCATCTATCCTCCAGCCTTCCTAAAACTACCGGTCTACCAGCACAGAGACCCAACCAGCCCCCATCTACCCCCAAACAACGCTGCATCATCTATCTCTCCACCTGCATTGCTAGCACCCCCCCCAATATGTCCAACAGTTCCTTTTCCACAGTAAAGCATGACATAGCAACAGCACAACTGTCTCTAGGTGGCCTCTGAATACTTTAAGAACAGTCTTTGTCCATTTGAGAGCGCTGCACCTTGACACTTTGCTATAATACAGTTCTCCAACAGTTCATTTGAAGTAGGGGGGCTTATCCACGGTTCTTCCGCAGGGAGATACTGGAAATCTGATGGTTTGTTCATGGGGTAGACAAGGCAACCAGTGGATACCCATGGCAAGCAGACACTCGAGTCACAGGGAGTCTAGGAAGCAAACAGAAACAGTACAGGATGAGTACACACCGCAATACAATCACAATTATGTCCAAATAAAACGTCACTTTTATCCTATGTCATTAAAAATCAAACAAAACATTGTTGATATATAATACAACTTAAATACATTGACATTTCTCAGAGAATAATTTACAACTTCTCTATATCACTTTGAACTTCTAAAAAATAAAAGAACCTTGTGTTGCTTTATTCTGGATGGCTGCTATCTATAATGCTTATAATTCTCCAACCTAAATTCTCTCACACTCCTATATGAGGAAAGCATACAAACAGAACATCATTTAAAACTACAAGCTCTTTTAAAGGTAAACACATCTTTATGGTAAGAATTACTCTCTTTGACAAACATCAGGAATGACCAAATTCACTTTGCAGATACCATACTAATTAATAAAAGGGGAAAATACATTTACTTTTATAAACTATAATTATGCTATTCCCTGAAACATTTCTCTGTATATTTACTATAAACTTCTAGCTTAGACGTGCCCTTCTTAGACCAAATATGATCAATAAAAATAAAACAAATACAAGAAAATACAAAACAAGCAATATAAGGAATGGAGTTAAAACAATACTCCCCTAATTTAATTGGTTGATCCTGTAACAGCATAACAGGACTTCCATATCGAGCGGTAAGGCACAGTCCAGAGAAGGATAGTCTTTATGTCCTGAAGACACACATCAGAGAAAACAGTCATGGATTACCCAGAGTCCAGTTCTGGGGCTGGTACCAGCATGCAAAGCAAAGAATGGATCCAAAGATAGTTCAGTAACTTTTTTTACTGCAGTATGATGGTTAAAACAAGCTTGACAAAAGGTCTTTCATCTTTATCTTTTCTTTCTTTAAAGGTTTACTTGCTTTCAATCTTTAATCTTTTGAAGAGTGCACTTATGGAATTTTGCCTGTACAGATTTTACCTAAATATGGAAACTCAAAAATAATTCAGTTAGTGTGTTTCAATCTCTGAAGACAGCATACTCTCATCCTGCAAATACAAATATAGTGTTAAGAACCACATAGAAAAATAAAACATTTTAGGCATCTGAAATTAACACAATAACATTGTACGAGGAGATTCAAAACGTTATAGGTTCACCTCCTAAAAATAATCTCCTCCATTACATAAAGATATTCATCAATACTCATCAATACTTCCCCCATGTTTGCGTGAAACATCTCATGTGACACGCAAACACAAGATAACAAGAAACTAAACGATAAATCATGCACTCCACTCATGCAGAGACAATTCTCAATAGCAAGCAAAATGAAATACACTTCACAATTCAATATGCTGTCCACAAAAGAGAAAAACATAACAAACAATGAAAACCAATCGTTCTTGTCTTACACAAAACGAAACATTAGCTGCTGACACAAATTTCAAACAACCACAATTAACTTAGAATGCAACACATATTCTGACATTCGCTGAAATGCAACACACTCAGAACATGACAAACAATTAAAAACATCCACTATGTACAAAACTTTAATATCACACAAAGAAAGCAATCACAGCAGATGCCCAAGAAACTTAAGTTACAGATTGCACAAATAAAATTGCGCTTATTTGGGACAGATCAGATAACCACAGTAGCCACTGTTAAAGGGACATTCTAGGATAAATGAAAATTCATTATTCAGATAGGACTTTTAATTTTAACCAACCTTCCTAGATTAAACCAAACATAGGTAGGCTTATATGCTAATTTTTTTTTTAAACCTTTGAGGACTGCCTCTTATCACAGGCTGTATAAATCTCATTACAACACCAAGAGACAGAATACACGTAAGCCATATAAATAAAACCAAAACTGTGAACAGATAAATTAGCAAGTTATATAAATGCAGTAGAATCAGATAAAATGTGCATCATTTGTTTGCTGACCCCTATTGCCATAATTAGTGGGGGGTTTATTTGTAGACACCTTATAGACCACGGCTTAGCTGTTAAGCAGCAGTCAAAGTCATTGCAATAATAGTGGTAAACTAGTTAATAACAAAATAACTATATATATTTTTAAAGTGTCACTGAAATCACTTCATTAAATAATATCTCATTTATTTATTGAACGCAGTGGGGGTTATTTTAAATAACAAAGAGTTATATCTGTGAGATACAGTTTGACAGCCACAGAAATAAAATTATCATTTTTAAGCTATATTCTGTGACAGAATATAATATAAATACTTGTTTCTTTGTAGTGAGCAATTTATAGTTATCATTTTTATAACATAGAACACCAGTACTGCCGCTTTAAATGTAAAATGCAAATCGTTCTCTCTGCAACAAAGCCAAACAGAGAAACTTTTTTTTTTAAAGAAAAGCAAAACATGCACAGTGTTATCATTCCTCTCAAAGATAGTAAGGCAAGCTCAAAGTTTCATTTTTACTTAAAGGAGAAACACTGTTTACTGCTTAACAATATAAAATTCACACTAAAACTTGATAAATGCTAATTAGTTTAACCACAACAAAATTATTGGATTTAATATTGTGTATAAATTGATATTCACCATTCTGCAGTTGTCCAGCCAAATATAACAACCGCATATAACACAAAAAATAAGCTTTCTACAAAAGAATACTAATACAATTTCCCCTTTAAATTAATCCCAATGATCCTTATAATAAAAAAAATGTATACTGACGTTCATTAAATAGCCTAAACAAGCATAAGCAGCATAAGAACGCACTCACAGTGGGATGCAGGCTAATTAAAGGGACATTTTAACCAAACTAAAAATAATCTTTAATTGAAACTGCTAACACAGTGAAATATACTAGTGTTAGGCTTACAGTAAACCTCATCGTCTTTTATGTAAATATTCCCTTAAATTCTCAGATGTTATACCAGTTTTCCTGTATCCCTTTAAATATTTTCTCTCCTGGTTTTTTTTTTTTTTTTTTTTCTTTTCTGTCCTCTAGTCTCACGGATCCCTACACTAAAATTGTAGACAACTTATCACTTCAGTTTGCATTACAGAGAGAATTAAGTTATGCTGCAAAAAAAAATATCTGCTATCTGAACAGCAAATTTAAAATAAATATATACAAAGAAAGGTCTCTAAAAATATATTTAACAAACTACTAATACAGGGTTATTGCACTGGTTCTTTAAATAAGAAAATGACAATTTTCTATTGCTCCGTCTACGCACTGAGCTCTGATTTTCCAGACAAATATAAGATAATATGCCGCTTGTATAACAAGTCATGGACAATACATTAATAGCAACACCTTGTTACAGTGAACTGTCCCTTTAAGGACTAACCATTCATCACGCAAATTACATATGTATATCCTAACCATAATTTAGGCTGCTTGTATGATTTACCACACCAATTTCACCTCTGTACTGTAGCATGACCTGCAGATTAATTTACTTGCAACAAAAACGGACGCCCTTTTAGAAAAACTTTCAATTACAGCCTATAAATATATTTCATTGTGTGCACCCACGCCGTGCACAGACCTTACAAATACAACATACGTTAACCCATTAATCATACCAGAAACAATTTCATATTTACCAGAGCGTGACAAAAAATCACACACACCATCGCACTTTCAAAGCCACTTTCAAAGCCGTTACTTCACTTGCAAAAACAATATCATATCTTTACATGCCGAACAACAATTATCACTTAAAACTAAAACTGCATATGAATACCACATACTTAAAACATGCTGGTGACTTTGAAATACAGTTACATAAAATAACATTACAAAATATCTTCTTAAAACGTCTGATTTCCCAACAGAGAAACATAAGGAAACATTCTTACGATACAGACACAAATTCATTCCATCTCGCATACCAGAGATTCACTCCCTTTTTCCTTTCTCAGAAAAACATCTATTTCATAGCGTACGACATACATATATATATATATATATATATATATAAAAAACACTAGATTAACTTTTCACCATTTCCACAATGCATTTTTTTTTCCGATTCCACGCAAAATGGCCATTTTTTGCGTGGAGTGGGATAATCATTTTCAAATAATACATTCTGTTTTTTGGTTTAAAGCAAATCTGTCACACGCATACCACAGTGAGAACCTACAGACCATCACACATTATGCATCTCAATATACAAAATTTCAGTTTTGTTACTGCAAGCAAACAAAAAAAATCTTACAAACGAAGCTGCTGTAACAGGTTTCTTTTCTTTTTTTTTTTTTCCTTCTGATCTATGTGCGCGCTCAGTGGTGGCCCCCCTTCTTTGCCTGCTACATTCTTTAACACAGAGATTTCTCTATTTATCAAACAGCAGTACTTACTGACCGTGTTTTTAAAAAAATATTTCTGTCTTTTGCAGAAACTATTAACTCTTCTTTTCTTTTACCTTATACATGTAATTTTCTCTGTGCATTCTTATCTATAAGCAGTTCCCCTTTCTCAATACAATAATAACATGCACAGCCACTTAATATTTTCTACGCACAGCATAAAAAAAAACACAAACAAAGCAAAGCAAGCATCAGATATCAACATGAGCTTCAGGTGGGTAGCAAAACTCTATTATGGGAATGAATATGGGAAACTTCAACACACGTGAGACTTACTCACTTCACTGCCAAGTTCGCCCGGGGGACCTTATCTTAAAAGAACCTCCCGTCGACTGGCATACATATATTACTTGCGCGCTTATCACCGACAGGACTCACAATACCTGTCGTGTCCCAGCACAGGACTGATTACCTGTCTGGAGGGGTATCACAACTGCCGGCAGGACTTTAACCTCCGCAAACCTGTGCTTCAACCACAGGAACCCCTTTAACCTTATATCATATATTATCAACACCTATTACCAGACTAAATTTAGGTTCAAATTCACAGAAAGAAAGCATGGTAAAAGCACTCATAGTTACTCCCTGCGAATCCCACTGTCCTGACGCCAAAACTGTTAGGTGTCCCCTTCAGGGGGTAAGTGTCAGTGCAGGCCAAAGCCTGGGGCCTAGTGTACCACCTGAGGCATATGTAGATTACCTGATAAGGGCCCCTTAGAATGACTCAGACCACGCAGCATTATGATCGAAAGCCAATTCTGTTTATTGCACAGTGCAAGCCTTTCTTATAGTAACATACAGGGTTAAGGGAATGACACGTTAGGACCACGTCATCTCGTACCATATTTCATGAACAAAAGAAGCTTACAAAAATACATGAGAAAAAGAGGAGTATGAAGGAGTGTTTCTTATGACAGTAGCAAAAATATATCTGTGCGCATATTTCAGCCTAAAGCAAGGTCGTTTGGCCATCTTACCTAGATAACAGACTTCCAGGCGCCTTGCCAGGAACCTTCTACAAGGCCAGTAATACTAATACAATTTTACTAACATCAGCATATTTTCTCACTACATAATAACTGCTATAATAAATTCTAATTATTACAAAATGGATGCTAATCATCACAAGATGGCTGCGGGGAACAAGATGGCTGCAGTCAGGTTCATATTACCCCTAACAGTGAGGTCTTACCAGGGATATATATAGTGACAAAATTATGCTTCCTGCCCTTACATCAATGTCTCTTAATACATACTAGTATCTTATTAGCCTTAGAAGCTGTTTTGTGGTATTTTCAGGATGTATACATATTATATCTTACTTAGAGCAAGGAAAGGAATGACAGGTCGAACAGGTTTTTGCAATACTTACAATAACAATAATAGCTTTATTCCACAATAAGATTATAATAACAATATACCACAAAAATCTATTTCTGCTTACAACCTTTATGCAGTTAACATATTCATGCAATTATCTTATTCTCATCACATCTATGCAATTATAACATTTATGCAGTTACAATTACGGTCTAGCAATACAGGTTATAACTATGTTGCCAGCACAACCACTGATAACAATCTTATGTTATACTACTGCTTAAACAATCCTAGCTAGCTTTAAACAAAGTAGTAATACATCCCTGTGATCCCCCATTTTATCATCCTGTCCTGTGGCTCAATTGGAGAAGACATCTGGGCAATCTGAACAGGAGAAGGCGGTCTCGGGAACAACACTGACGATGAGTCCACCGACCGGTCACAAGTCTCCTAATCAGATTGCTCACAGGTACCTCTCTTTATACTGTTAACTTATGTAACAGTTTTGGTGCAAATCCACAGACCCCTAGACACTCCCTGCAGGTTAACTGAAGCCCAAAGCATCCGGCCAGTCTGCTTTAGCCTCACCCAAGCTTATCAGAGGCATTCCAGGGTACTTTCCCTTACTCCCTTACGTCATTCCTAGGCTTATGTTGTCACACTTCATATTTCTCTCCTAACATTATTCATCTGATAAGGTGCTCTTATACAATTACTTCTGCCAAATACAGTAACAACAATATTTAGCTCTAACAATCTCTCATAGCTTTATATAATAGCTGAAACACAATAATAGCTTTATTACTTAGCACACTGCAATTAATAATAATTAATCCTTTAACAAATAACTAGTATTAACCCCTCAGTTAATGTGTTATCAAGATGTTCTTTTAGTGTCAGTGAGTGCCCCCCTTGTCAGAGTTACACCCTCGTTCTGTCTGGGTTTGACTCCTTATCATTAGTGCCCATTGGTTGTTTACCACTGTAGCATGAAATACAGTGTCAGGTACTTGCAATTAATAATGTACTTTAACTCTGTTAAAGGCACACTCTCTTAAAGGCAAAGTCATACAAGTTAAAGCAAGTGTTACATGAGCAATTACCTCAACCATTTTCCTTACAGAAGCTGCTCTGCATTTTGCACCCATCTTAAGCTT